>NC_053389.1:840157561-840466432 GCF_905171765.1 Bufo bufo | reverse complement strand
CTACTATGTAACGGCTATGTTATCATAGATGGCGGCACCTCTGGCAGAGCTGTGTTAGCTGGAATGGAACTCTTCTTCCATCCCAGCCATCTCTCTAGACAGGGAGGAGTTCAATGTTAGCGAAGGTCAGAGTGGCTTACCCCCTGCAAAGGGAATCAGCAGGCCCTCGTCAGAGTACCCCCTGCAAGGGGAAGATGTGTTCCAGCCAGCAGAGCCTGTCTGCTCTGCTGGGCCCAGAGGCTAAAGCTGAATGCCTCACTGGATAAAGATAAAGAGACACTACAGAAAGATAAGTACAGCAGAAAGTGTTTGCCTGCCAAAACCTATGCCAAAGCTTGCTGGTGACCAAAATAAAGTTTGGAAGATTGTTCCTTGATGAGAGTTTATTCAAGTAAAGCTGTATTCAATGGTAATGTCTGGATTCCATCATTTCTACAAATCCCTCAACTAACCACCCTTTATTTGCACGTCTGCGGATGACTACGCCTGGGTTTCCAGGATATCCAGATAGGAGCACCATGACAAGTGCACAGCCACACCTCAAGAGACACTATAGGCAACCCTGACACCGCTCTGGCATTCCTACACTTGGGTACCACCAACACCATCTACTTAGAGGGACCCAGTCCCTTGTTGCTGAAATGCAACTGGCGTCACAAAGAACTTTTAAGCACTGATAATATCTAAAAAAGACCCTCTGACCGACGTCTCACCTACTTTTTCTGACAACTTTGGAGTTTACTATCCAGACTTGTTTGGCCCCTGACTACTGCAGCCTTCAACGGCCCCTGTAGCGGCACAAATAAATTCAGACCCCTGGACACTCCCCAAAATAAATCCATTAATACATTTACATAGTGGGTGGAGTCTATAGGAGGGATTACTGCAGCCAATTAATACATTTACATAGTGGGTGGAATCTAGGGGAGGGGTGACTGCCCCCAATTAATACATTTACATAGTGAGTGGAGTCTAGTGGAGGGGTGACTGCCGCCAATTAATACATTTACATAGTGAGTGGAGTCTAGTGGAGGGGTGACTGCAGCCAATTAATACATTTACATATTGAGTGGAGTCTAGGGGAGGGGTGACTGCTGCCAATTAATACATTTACATATTGAGTGGAGTCTAGGGGAGGGGTGACTGCCGCCAATTAATACATTTACATAGTGGGTGGAGTCTAGTGGAGGGGTGACTGCAGCCAATTAATACATTTACATATTGAGTGGAGTCTAGGGGAGGGGTGACTGCTGCCAATTAATACATTTACATAGTGGGTGGAGTCTAGTGGAGGGATGACAGCCGCCAATTAATACATTTACATAGTGAGTGGAGTCTAGTGGAGGGATGACTGCCGCCAATTAATACATTTACATAGTGAGTGGAGGGGTGACTGCCGCCAATTAATACATTTACATAGTGAGTGGAGTCTAGTGGAGGGGTGACTGCCGCCAATTAATACATTTACATAGTGAGTGGAGTCTAGTGGAGGGATGACTGCCGCCAATTAATACATTTACATAGTGAGTGGAGGGGTGACTGCCGCCAATTAATACATTTACATAGTGAGTGGAGTCTAGTGGAGGGGTGACTGCCGCCAATTAATACATTTACATAGTGAGTGGAGTCTAGGGGAGGGGTGACTGCCGCCAATTAATACATTTACATAGTGAGTGGAGTCTAGGGGTGGGATGACTGCCGCCAATTAATACATTTACATAGTGAGTGGAGTCTAGTGGAGGGGTGACTGCCGCCAATTAATACATTTACATAGATAGTGGAGTCTAGTGGAGGGGTGACTGCCGCCATTTAATACATTTACATAGTGAGTGGAGTCTAGGGGAGGGATGACTGCCGCCAATTAATACATTTACATAGTGAGTGGAGTCTAGGGGAGGGGTGACTGCCGCCAATTAATACATTTACATAGTGGATGGAGTCTAGTGGAGGGGTGACTGCCGCCAATTAATACATTTACATAGTGAGTGGAGTCTAGTGGAGGGGTGACTGCAGCCAATTAATACATTTACATAGTGAGTGGAGTCTAGTGGAGGGGTGACTGCAGCCAATTAATACATTTACATAGTGAGTGGAGTCTAGGGGAGGGATGACTGCCGCCAATTAATACATTTACATAGTGAGTGGAGTCTAATGGAGGGGTGACTGCCGCCAATTAATACATTTACATAGTGAGTGGAGTCTAGTGGAGAGGTGACTGCAGCCAATTAATACATTTACATAGTTAGTGGAGGGGTGACTGCCGCTCGGCACATTTAGAAAGTGGGTTGAGTCTAGGGGAGGGGTGACTGCAGCCAATTAATACATTTACATAGTTAGTGGAGGGGTGACTGCCGCTCGGCACATTTAGAAAGTGGGTTGAGTCTAGGGGAGGGGTGACTGCAGCCAATTAATACATTTACATAGTGAGTGGAGTCTAGGGGAGGGGTGACTGCCGCCAATTAATACATTTACATAGTGAGTGGAGTCTAGTGGAGAGGTGACTGCCGCCAATTAATACATTTACATAGTGAGTGGAGTCTAGTGGAGGGGTGACTGCAGCCAATTAATACATTTACATAGTGAGTGGAGTCTAGTGGAGGGGTGACTGCCGCCAATTAATACATTTACATAGTGAGTGGAGTCTAGTGGAGAGGTGACTGCCGCCAATTAATACATTTACATAGTGAGTGGAGTCTAGGGGTGGGATGACTGCCGCCAATTAATACATTTACATAGTGAGTGGAGTCTAGTGGAGGGGTGACTGCCGCCAATTAATACATTTACATAGTGAGTGGAGTCTAGTGGAGAGGTGACTGCCGCCAATTAATACATTTACATAGTGAGTTGAGTCTAGTGGAGGGGTGACTGCCGCTCGGCACATTTAGAAAGTGGGTTGAGTCTAGGGGAGGGGTGACTGCAGCCAATTAATACATTTACATAGTGAGTGGAGTCTAGGGGTGGGATGACTGCCGCCAATTAATACATTTACATAGTGAGTGGAGTCTAGTGGAGGGGTGACTGCCGCCAATTAATACATTTACATAGTGAGTGGAGTCTAGTGGAGAGGTGACTGCCGCCAATTAATACATTTACATAGTGAGTTGAGTCTAGTGGAGGGGTGACTGCCGCTCGGCACATTTAGAAAGTGGGTTGAGTCTAGGGGAGGGGTGACTGCAGCCAATTAATACATTTACATAGTGGGTAGAATCTAGTGGAAGGATGACTGCAGCCAATTAATACATTTACATAGTGAGTGGAGTCTAGTGGAGGGGTGACTGCCGCCAATTAATACATTTACATAGTTAGTGGAGGGGTGACTGCCGCCAATTAATACATTTACATAGTGGGTAGAATCTAGTGGAAGGATGACTGCCGCCAATTAAGACATTTACATAGTGGGTAGAATCTAGGGGAGGGGTGACTGCCGCCAATTAATACATTTACATAGTGAGTGGAGAGGTGACTGCCGCCAATTAATACATTTACATAGTTAGTGGAGGGGTGACTGCCGCTCGGCACATTTAGAAAGTGGGTTGAGTCTAGAGGAGGGGTGACTGCCGCCAATTAATACATTTACACAGTGCATGGAATCTAGGGGAGGGATAACTGCCGCCAATTAATACATTTACATAGTGAGTGGAGTCTAGGGGAGGGGTGACTGCAGCCAATTAATACATTTACATAGTGAGTGGAGTCTAGTGGAGAGGTGACTGCCGCCAATTAAGACATTTACATAGTGAGTGGAGTCTAGGGGAGGGGTGACTGCCGCCAATTAATACATTTACATAGTGAGTGGAGTCTAGTGAAGGGGTGACTGCCGCCAATTAATACATTTACATAGTGAGTGGAGTCTAGGGGTGGGATGACTGCCGCCAATTAATACATTTACATAGTGAGTGGAGTCTAGTGGAGGGGTGACTGCCGCCAATTAATACATTTACATAGTGAGTGGAGTCTAGTGGAGAGGTGACTGCCGCCAATTAATACATTTACATAGTGAGTTGAGTCTAGTGGAGGGGTGACTGCCGCTCGGCACATTTAGAAAGTGGGTTGAGTCTAGGGGAGGGGTGACTGCAGCCAATTAATACATTTACATAGTGGGTAGAATCTAGTGGAAGGATGACTGCAGCCAATTAATACATTTACATAGTGAGTGGAGTCTAGTGGAGGGGTGACTGCCGCCAATTAATACATTTACATAGTTAGTGGAGGGGTGACTGCCGCCAATTAATACATTTACATAGTGGGTAGAATCTAGTGGAAGGATGACTGCCGCCAATTAAGACATTTACATAGTGGGTAGAATCTAGGGGAGGGGTGACTGCCGCCAATTAATACATTTACATAGTGAGTGGAGAGGTGACTGCCGCCAATTAATACATTTACATAGTTAGTGGAGGGGTGACTGCCGCTCGGCACATTTAGAAAGTGGGTTAAGTCTAGAGGAGGGGTGACTGCCGCCAATTAATACATTTACACAGTGCATGGAATCTAGGGGAGGGATAACTGCCGCCAATTAATACATTTACATAGTGAGTGGAGTCTAGGGGAGGGGTGACTGCAGCCAATTAATACATTTACATAGTGAGTGGAGTCTAGTGGAGAGGTGACTGCCGCCAATTAAGACATTTACATAGTGAGTGGAGTCTAGGGGAGGGGTGACTGCAGCCAATTAATACATTTACATAGTGAGTGGAGTCTAGGGGAGGGATGACTGCTGCCAATTAATACATTTACATAGTTAGTGGAGGGGTGACTGCCGCTCGGCACATTTAGAAAGTGGGTTGAGTCTAGGGGAGGGATGACTGCCGCCAATTAATACATTTACACAGTGCATGGAATCTAGGGGAGGGATAACTCCCACCCTTTAATACATTTACATAGTGGGTGAAATCTAGGGGAGGGATGACTGCTGCCAATTAATACATTTACATAGTGAGTGGAGTCTAGTGGAGGGGTGTCTGCCGCCAATAAATTGTTCAAAGCACTGAAATAATTCAGGCTATGTAAACACTCCAAGGCGAAAGCAGACAATGGGCCCCTATGGCAGGAGGGGGGAGTATCGTTATTTAAAATGTAACTTTTAATAATGTCAAAAATATCAGATTAATAAAACTCACTACATAAATTGAGACATACATACACATAGGGACCAAGGGAATGGTACCCGGCTGGTAAAGACAAAATACTGTTCCGTCCGGGGAGACGTGAACAGTCTTACCAGACCCTTTGTAGGTGGTGGGAGAGGTCCTCGGGTAGGAGACAGGAAACGTGATGACCAAGCCGTTCGGGAATGGGTGCTGTAACAATGGAACCGTAAAGAGGAGCACTAGGAGGATTCCTAAACTAGCCCTACCTAAGGTGAAGGGGGCTATTATACTGCTACCTATCTATACGGAGCACTCGCCTTGAAAAAGACGACCCCGTCCGGTAGCCTGTCCCTAAGGTGGACCTTGCCCTACAACCTACAGAAGTTATGCCAGTGGATAGTTGATGAACAATGCTTCCAGAGGTCTCCCGACGTGGCACGTTTCTGTCCGTGACTCTTCAGGGAAGGACTGCAGGAAGACAGGGGGGTAGTGAGCCACAGGTATCTAGCCTGGGGCTCAGTAGCACACTGGAGAAAGAAAGACAAGCTGAGAAGCTTGTGTGCTGCTATCCTGGTGTAGGATGCAGTGTTACACTGGAGGGGTAGTCCAGTGTTGGACGGTCCGGGAGACACAATGGTCCCAGGCAAATGAGACCCTTCTGGTTGGGGGTAGCAATGCAATGAACCAGCCGCAGTGATGTACCCTAGTAGTGGGTTTTAAATAATCGCGCCCCAGGTCCTTCGCCCCTCCCTCTCAAATGCGTCATCGCCGTGTCACGCCTACCTGAAGCGCCGCTCCTACCCGGTCACGCGACCCCAGCGTCAGGGAGCCTGCGCCGAGGCAACATCCACAGGGCAAGAGGCAGACGCCGTCGGTGACGTCACACGTCGGCGACGCCACGTGAGATGGGCGGGAGCGCGATAGGAGATGGGCGGAGTCAGCGATCATACAGCCAATGGTCAAATGGTCTGATGGTCATGTGGGACGCACAGGGTATGCGTCACCCTGGATGGTAAACAAAGTAGTAAAGCCTAGAAACGGCTGATGGCATTTATTGCAGGAGTCATAGGCAGACAGGTGATCAATGTGGCGAATTGCTGCCGGGGGGGGGGGGGAAAGGGTTGGGGAGTGTGCAACCCCCGGCAGAGTGACATGAGATCAAAGTTTTATATATATGTCCCGATTGCATTATACGGTTGCTGGTATAAAAAGGCGCTCTACAGATTAGGAGCGCGCATGGAGAGGGCAGGTGCAAGCAAGTTGTGCATCTGCTTTTGCCGCCACAGGGACCCCATGCTCATAGCGGTGTAGGCCAGCATGGATCCATGTGCAGCAAGGTGTATACCAGCCTAACTGTATGCGCAGACAAATCTAGAGGCAATGGGCATATACGGTACGCAGGCGCAGGCAAAGGCAGAAGGCCCTAATTGTTGACTAACGTGCATATTGCCCTTGATGTGACATCAGGGCCACAGCGGCAGCAGCATGACAAAGAATGAAGACAGCAGCTCATGAATAGATGAACCATGATACATATATACACACAGAGCCATAGATCATCAATCAAACAGCGGCATTGTGGCGGCAATTGCCCCCTGCTTCCCTGCCACTTGGTTAGTCAGAGGAAGCAGGAGTAGTTCAATCTCTCGTTCATGCCCAGGGGTGCCGCTGTTTTAAGATTGAAGATCCAACGCGCCTCACGCTGGAGGAGGCTCTTATCCCAGTCCCCCCCTCTTGGGGGGGATTTCACGAGATCAATGCCCATGAATTTCAACCGGGCTTTACCATTATGGTCGGTGTGCACATGTTTAGACACTGGAGTGTCCCTTTTGTGTGTCACGTCCCCCATGTGCTCACCGATCCTCCTCCGAAATTCCCGTATGGTCTTGCCAACGTATTCCAGCCCGCATTCACAGAGGATGCGGTACACCACTCCTCTGGATTTGCAATTGATAAAATGCGGGATGGAATACGTTTTGCCAGTGACAGTACTGGTGAAAGACTTGGTAGTCAGAATGTGTTTGCAGGCAACACACCTGCCACATCTATGGCTACCTACCAAATTGCACCGCAGCCATGATGAGTTTTTGCTCACAGATGAAAAATGACTGTGTACAAGCTTGTCACGCAGATTCGCACCGCGTCTGTATGTTATCTGCGGACTGTCCCCCACTATATCCAGAAGGTCGGGGTCCATTTTCAGGATCCCCCAATGGCGTCGTAGGATGTCCCTGACCTGGCCTGACCCTCTGTCAAAGGTAGTGATAATGCGGGACAGTTTGGTAGTGGGCGTGTCTGGCTGTTTCTTAATCAATAAAGAAGGTCTCTGCCGTGCAAGGGCCACCTTGTAGGCTGCTCTTAGGATGTAGTCCGGGTATCCCCTTTCCGCAAATCTGACCCTTAGGTCAGCCGCTTGTGCTACAAAGTCCTTTTTGTCCGAACAATTTCTGCGCAGGCGAAGGTACTGCCCTCTAGGTATTCCCCTCCTGAGTGGGAGAGGGTGACTACTCTCCCATCTCAGGAGAGAGTTTGTCGCGTTAGGTTTTCTATGAATCGAGGTATCCACTTCGCTCCTATCATTCCTGGAGATTTTGATATCCAGAAACGGTAGGCTGGTTGGGTGGGTCTCGTATGTAAACCTCATACCGATATTGTTCTGATTTAAACGGGATACAAACGACTCAAATTGGGAGGGGCTCCCATTCCAGGTGATGAAGATATCATCTATATATCGCGCCCACAGTCCAATTCTGGATACATCGTCCGGACCCCCATCCCCAAAAACCAGGGTCTCCTCCCACCAGCCCAGGAATAGATTAGCATACGACGGGGCACAAGGACTCCCCATCGCAGTACCCCTGAGCTGGTGGTAGATCTTGTTGTCAAAAGTGAAGAAGTTCCTGTTCAGGGTAAACTCGAGGATCCGGACGATGAACTGGCTGTGGGCGCGATATTGACAGCCCCTGGATTTAAGAAAAAATTCAACTGCCGCCAAACCCAGCTGGTGAGGTATGGAGGAGTATAAAGCCTCCACGTCTATGCTTGACAGTAGGCATCCGTTCTCAAGGGTAAGACCCTCCAATTGTTTGAGGAGGTCCGTAGTATCCTTGAGATGGGATGGGAGTGTGGTCACAAACGGAGCAAGAACACGGTCTATGTAGATCCCCAAATTCTGATTGAGGTTATTCACCCCTGAAACTATCGGCCTCCCTTTCAGTGGCGAGGTCCCCTTGTGGGGACCTCGCCACTGAAAGGGAGGCCGATAGTTTCAGGGGTGAATAACCTCAATCAGAATTTGGGGATCTACATAGACCGTGTTCTTGCTCCGTTTGTGACCACACTCCCATCCCATCTCAAGGATACTACGGACCTCCTCAAACAATTGGAGGGTCTTACCCTTGAGAACGGATGCCTACTGTCAAGCATAGACGTGGAGGCTTTATACTCCTCCATACCTCACCAGCTGGGTTTGGCGGCAGTTGAATTTTTTCTTAAATCCAGGGGCTGTCAATATCGCGCCCACAGCCAGTTCATCGTCCGGATCCTCGAGTTTACCCTGAACAGGAACTTCTTCACTTTTGACAACAAGATCTACCACCAGCTCAGGGGTACTGCGATGGGGAGTCCTTGTGCCCCGTCGTATGCTAATCTATTCCTGGGCTGGTGGGAGGAGACCCTGGTTTTTGGGGATGGGGGTCCGGACGATGTATCCAGAATTGGACTGTGGGCGCGATATATAGATGATATCTTCATCACCTGGAATGGGAGCCCCTCCCAATTTGAGTCGTTTGTATCCCGTTTAAATCAGAACAATATCGGTATGAGGTTTACATACGAGACCCACCCAACCAGCCTACCGTTTCTGGATATCAAAATCTCCAGGAATGATAGGAGCGAAGTGGATACCTCGATTCATAGAAAACCTAACGCGACAAACTCTCTCCTGAGATGGGAGAGTAGTCACCCTCTCCCACTCAGGAGGGGAATACCTAGAGGGCAGTACCTTCGCCTGCGCAGAAATTGTTCGGACAAAAAGGACTTTGTAGCACAAGCGGCTGACCTAAGGGTCAGATTTGCGGAAAGGGGATACCCGGACTACATCCTAAGAGCAGCCTACAAGGTGGCCCTTGCACGGCAGAGACCTTCTTTATTGATTAAGAAACAGCCAGACACGCCCACTACCAAACTGTCCCGCATTATCACTACCTTTGACAGAGGGTCAGGCCAGGTCAGGGACATCCTACGACGCCATTGGGGGATCCTGAAAATGGACCCCGACCTTCTGGATATAGTGGGGGACAGTCCGCAGATAACATACAGACGCGGTGCGAATCTGCGTGACAAGCTTGTACACAGTCATTTTTCATCTGTGAGCAAAAACTCATCATGGCTGCGGTGCAATTTGGTAGGTAGCCATAGATGTGGCAGGTGTGTTGCCTGCAAACACATTCTGACTACCAAGTCTTTCACCAGTACTGTCACTGGCAAAACGTATTCCATCCCGCATTTTATCAATTGCAAATCCAGAGGAGTGGTGTACCGCATCCTCTGTGAATGCGGGCTGGAATACGTTGGCAAGACCATACGGGAATTTCGGAGGAGGATCGGTGAGCACATGGGGGACGTGACACACAAAAGGGACACTCCAGTGTCTAAACATGTGCACACCGACCATAATGGTAAAGCCCGGTTGAAATTCATGGGCATTGATCTCGTGAAATCCCCCCCAAGAGGGGGGGACTGGGATAAGAGCCTCCTCCAGCGTGAGGCGCGTTGGATCTTCAATCTTAAAACAGCGGCACCCCTGGGCATGAACGAGAGATTGAACTACTCCTGCTTCCTCTGACTAACCAAGTGGCAGGGAAGCAGGGGGCAATTGCCGCCACAATGCCGCTGTTTGATTGATGATCTATGGCTCTGTGTGTATATATGTATCATGGTTCATCTATTCATGAGCTGCTGTCTTCATTCTTTGTCATGCTGCTGCCGCTGTGGCCCTGATGTCACATCAAGGGCAATATGCACGTTAGTCAACAATTAGGGCCTTCTGCCTTTGCCTGCGCCTGCGTACCGTATATGCCCATTGCCTCTAGATTTGTCTGCGCATACAGTTAGGCTGGTATACACCTTGCTGCACATGGATCCATGCTGGCCTACACCGCTATGAGCATGGGGTCCCTGTGGCGGCAAAAGCAGATGCACAACTTGCTTGCACCTGCCCTCTCCATGCGCGCTCCTAATCTGTAGAGCGCCTTTTTATACCAGCAACCGTATAATGCAATCGGGACATATATATAAAACTTTGATCTCATGTCACTCTGCCGGGGGTTGCACACTCCCCAACCCTTTCCCCCCCCCCCCGGCCGCAATTCGCCACATTGATCACCTGTCTGCCTATGACTCCTGCAATAAATGCCATCAGCCGTTTCTAGGCTTTACTACTTTGTTTACCATCCAGGGTGACGCATACCCTGTGCGTCCCACATGACCATCAGACCATTTGACCATTGGCTGTATGATCGCTGACTCCGCCCATCTCCTATCGCGCTCCCGCCCATCTCACGTGGCGTCGCCGACGTGTGACGTCACCGACGGCGTCTGCCTCTTGCCCTGTGGATGTTGCCTCGGCGCAGGCTCCCTGACGCTGGGGTCGCGTGACCGGGTAGGAGCGGCGCTTCAGGTAGGCGTGACACGGCGATGACGCATTTGAGAGGGAGGGGCGAAGGACCTGGGGCGCGATTATTTAAAACCCACTACTAGGGTACATCACTGCGGCTGGTTCATTGCATTGCTACCCCCAACCAGAAGGGTCTCATTTGCCTGGGACCATTGTGTCTCCCGGACCGTCCAACACTGGACTACCCCTCCAGTGTAACACTGCATCCTACACCAGGATAGCAGCACACAAGCTTCTCAGCTTGTCTTTCTTTCTCCAGTGTGCTACTGAGCCCCAGGCTAGATACCTGTGGCTCACTACCCCCCTGTCTTCCTGCAGTCCTTCCCTGAAGAGTCACGGACAGAAACGTGCCACGTCGGGAGACCTCTGGAAGCATTGTTCATCAACTATCCACTGGCATAACTTCTGTAGGTTGTAGGGCAAGGTCCACCTTAGGGACAGGCTACCGGACGGGGTCGTCTTTTTCAAGGCGAGTGCTCCGTATAGATAGGTAGCAGTATAATAGCCCCCTTCACCTTAGGTAGGGCTAGTTTAGGAATCCTCCTAGTGCTCCTCTTTACGGTTCCATTGTTACAGCACCCATTCCCGAACGGCTTGGTCATCACGTTTCCTGTCTCCTACCCGAGGACCTCTCCCACCACCTACAAAGGGTCTGGTAAGACTGTTCACGTCTCCCCGGACGGAACAGTATTTTGTCTTTACCAGCCGGGTACCATTCCCTTGGTCCCTATGTGTATGTATGTCTCAATTTATGTAGTGAGTTTTATTAATCTGATATTTTTGACATTATTAAAAGTTACATTTTAAATAACGATACTCCCCCCTCCTGCCATAGGGGCCCATTGTCTGTGTCTGCCGCCAATTAATACATTTACATAGTGGATGCAGTCTAGGGGAGGGGTGACATTTGCACCTGGACACTGGTGTAGATTATAACACAATGTATTTGGCTCCAGGCTGGAGTCGGCGTCTGCTGCTCTTCGTTATTCAGATCTTCCTCCTGTGCAGTTTTTCCTGGGAGTCGACGTCGGCTGCTCTTAGTTATTCTGATCTTCCTCCTGTGCAGTTTTTCCTGGGAGTCGGCGTCGGCTGCTCTTCGTTATTCGGATCTTCCTCCTGTGTGTTTTTTCCTGGGAGTCGGCGTCAGCTGCTCTTCGTTAGGACTCATGCACGTGACCATATGTATTTTGCAGTCCGCAAAAAACAGATCCGCAAAAAATACGGATGACATTGGTGTGCATTCTGTATTTTGCGTAACGGAACAGCTGGTCCCTAATAGAACAGTCCTATCCTTGTCCATAATACGGACAATAATGGGACATGTTCTATTTTTTTGCGGAACGGAAAAATGGACATACGGAAACGGAATGCACACTGAGTACCTTCCGTTTTTTTTTTTTGCGAACCCATTGAAAGAATGGTTTCGTATATGGTCCGCAAAAAAAAGCGGAACGGACATGGAAGGAAAATACATTTGTGTGCAAGAGGCCTTATTCGGATCTTCCTCCTGTGCGTTATTCCTGGGAGTCAGCATCAGCTGCTCTTCTTTATTCATATATTCCTTCCATGCGTTTTTTCCTGGGAGTTGGCGTCGGCTGCTCTTCGTTATACGGATCTTCCTCTTGTGCGTTTTTTCCTGGGACTGTTGTGGAATGTTAGCCTTTAATACAGGCCCCCCTCCCCCCAATCGAAGCAGCCATGACTGATCCCCGGACAGCGGAGAGGACTGCTGCTGACGATTAGGCAGTCCTTGAGAACATCAGAACTAATCTCCTGGTCTCTGGGGGCAGTTTCTGATGACAGTCCTACCTGGCCCAATACTTAAAGGGGTCATCGCACTTCAGCAGATGGCATTTATGATGTAGATGCAGTTAATACCTGGCACTTCCTAATGTATTGTGATTCTCTGGTGATATCCGGTGTTATAGAAGGACTCTGCTGGGCCGGGTGTCTGGTGATATCCGGTGTTATAGATGGACTCTGCTGGGCCGGGTGTCTGGTGATATACGGTGTTATAGATGGACTCTGCTGTGCCGGCTGTCTGGTGATATCCGGTGTTACAGATGGACGCTGTTGTGCTGGGAGTCTGGTGAGACCCGGCATTATAGATTGACTCTGCAGGGACGGGTGTCTGGTTATATTCGGTGTTATAGATGGACTCTGCTGTGCCGGGTGTCTGGTGATATCCGGTGTTATAGATGGACTCTGCTAGGCCGGGTGTCTGGTCATATCTGGTGTTAGAGGTGGACTCTGCTGGGCCGGGTGTCTGGTGATATAGATGAACTCTGCTGCGCCGGGTGTCTGGTGATATCCGGTGTTATAGATGCACTCTGCTGTGCCGGGTGTCTGGTGATATCCTGTATTATAGATGGACTTTGCTGGGCCGGGTGTCTGGTGATATCTGGTATTATAGATGGACTCTGCTGGGCCGGGTGTCTGGTCATATCCGGTGCTGCTGACGATTAGGCAGTCCTTGAGAACATCAGAACTAATCTCCTGGTCTCTGGGGGCAGTTTCTGATGACAGTCCTACCTGGCCCAATACTTAAATGGGTCATCGCACTTCAGCAGATGGCATTTATGATGTAGATGCAGTTAATACCTGGCACTTCCTAATGTATTGTGATTCTCTGGTGATATCCGGTGTTATAGAAGGACTCTGCTGGGCCGGGTGTCTGGTGATATCCGGTGTTATAGATGGAATCTGCTGGGCCGGGTGTCTGGTGATATACAGTGTTATAGATGGACTCTGCTGTGTCGGGTGTCTGGTGATATCCGGTGTTATACATGGACTCTGCTGTGCCGAGTGTCTGGTGATATCTGGTGTTTTAGATGGATTCTGCTGGGCCGGGTGTCTGGTGATATCCGGTGTTACAGATGGACTCTGTGCTGGGTGTCTGGTGAGATCCGACATTATAGATTGACTCTGCAGGGACGGGTGTCTGGTTATATTCGGTGTTATAGATGGACTCTGCTGTGCCGGGTGTCTGGTGATATCCGGTATTATAGATTGACTCTGCTGGGCCGGGTGTCTGGTGATATCCAGTGTTATAGATGGACTCTGCTAGGCCGGGTGTCTGGTGATATAGATGGACTCTGCTAGGCCGGGTGTCTGGTGATATCCGGTGTTATAGGTGGACTCTGCTGGGCCGGGTGTCTGGTGATATAGATGAACTCTGCTTGGCCGGGTGTCTGGTGATATCCAGTGTTATAGATGGACTCTGCTGTGTCGGGTGTCTGGTGATATCCGGTGTTATAGATGGACTTTGCTGGGCCGGGTGTCTGGTGATATCCGGTGTTGTAGATGGACTCTGCTGGGCCTGGTGTCTGGTGATATCCGTTATTTTAGATGGAATCTGCTGTGCCGGCTGTCTGGTGATATCCGGTGTTATAGATGGCCACTGCTGTGCCGGGTGTCTGGTGATATCCGGTGTTATAGGTGGACTCTGTTGGGCCGGGTGTCTGGTGATATCCGGTGTTATAGATGGACACTGCTGTGCCGGGTGTCTGGTGATATCCGGTGTTATAGATGGACACTGCTGTGCCGGGTGTCTGGTGATATCCGGTGTTATAGATGGAATCTGCTGTGCCGGCTGTCTGGTGATATCCGGTGTTATAGATGGACACTGCTGTGCCGGGTGTCTGGTGATATCCGGTGTTATAGGTGGACTCTGTTGGGCCGGGTGTCTGGTGATATCCGGTGTTATAAATGGACACTGCTGTGCCGGGTGTCTGGTGATATCCGGTGTTATAGGTGGACTCTGTTGGGCCGGGTGTCTGGTGATATCCGGTGTTATAAATGGACACTGCTGTGCCGGGTGTCTGGTGATATCCGGTGTTATAGGTGGACTCTGTTGGGCCGGGTGTCTGGTGATATCCGGTGTTATAGATGGACACTGCTGTGCCGGGTGTCTGGTGATATCCGGTGTTATAGATGGACTCTGCTGGGTGTCTGGTGATATCCGACATTATAGATTGACTCTGCAGGGACGGGTGTCTGGTTATATTCGGTGTTATAGATGGACTCTGCTGTGCCGGGTGTCTGGTGATATCCGGTATTATAGATTGACTCTGCTGGGCCGGGTGTCTGGTGATATCCGGTGTTATAGATGGACAATACTGTGCCGGGTGTCTGGTGATATCCGGTGTTATAGGTGGACTCTGTTGGGCCGGGTGTCTGGTGATATCCGGTGTTATAGATGGACAATGCTGTGCCGGGTGTCTGGTGATATCCGGTGTTATAGATGGACAATGCTGTGCCGGGTGTCTGGTGATATCCGGTGTTATAGGTGGACTCTGTTGGGCCGGGTGTCTGAAAATTATCCAGCTTTTCTGAAAGTGGATATAAAGATTCATAGATGTTTTTCATTTCTCTGTGTATGTGATAGAATGTGGTATAACAATTGGAAAAAAACAAGCATATGACAAGATGACGTAAGCTAAAAAAAAATATAGGAGTTTGCTGTGCGTGTTAAGATAAGATAAGGTTTGTACGTGCTAAGTTGCAAATATGCATTTCTTGCTAAAAACCTAAACTCATCAGTTAACACATTTTTGGAAAAGTGAAACTTGTAAATTACTAACCAATCAATAGATGGATTCAGTTCTAACCAATCAAGAAGTATTATTTGTCTACCAATCAAAAGCCATTATTGAAATATTTGTAAACCAATCATGTTTTACTTTGAGAAGTTACACCCTTTAAATTGCATATAAATAAATGGGCTAGGACAATCCCACTTTGGGTTCCTGACAGAATTTGAACTATACTCAGACTTCTGTCATTTTCCTCCGTCGACGTCATTCACCTGAACACGAGGCAACGATCATCACGTGGCTGACCCTTGGCCTGCCACAACACTGGTGATATCCGGTGTTATAGATGGACTCTGCTGGGCAGGGTGTGTGGTGATATCCGGTGTTATAGATGGACTCTGCTGGGCAGGGTGTCTGGTGATATCCGGTGTTATAGATGGACTCTGCTGGGCCGGGTGTCTGGTGATATCCGGTGTTATAGATGGACTCTGCTGGGCAGGGTGTGTGGTTATATCCGGTGTTATAGATGGACTCTGCTGGGCCGGGTGTCTAGTGATATCCGGTGTTATAGATGGACTCTGCTGGGCAGGGTGTCTAGTGATATCCGGTGTTATAGATGGACTCTGCTGGGCAGGGTGTGTGGTTATATCCGGTGTTATAGATGGACTCTGCTGGGCCGGGTGTCTGGTGATATCCGGTCTTATAGATGGACTCAGCTGGGCCGGGTGTCTGTTGATATTTAGTGTTATAGATGGACTCTGCTGGGCAGGGTGTCTGGTGATATCCGGTGTTGTAGATGGACTCAGCTGGGCCGGGTGTCTGGTGATATCCGGTGTTGTAGATGGACTCTCCTGGGCAAGGTGTGTGGTTATATCCGGTGTTTGTTTTTTTTAAACAAAATTTTATTCATTTATTTGCATATATCATATACATTCTTCCTTTGTTTACAATATCATTTTGTATAAGCATTGTAACAAGTAATATAAAGCAAAGTTAATCAGAGAATGTCTCCTCACAAGGGCAACCTAGAGTTGAGGTAGCCAACATAGTAGTCATGACATATTAAAAAAATAAAATAAAAGTCATCATGGTTATTCCCTGAATTGTGACAAAAACTGAGATAAAGGTTAAAAGTGCATCATATATTTGGGGGCTGGTGACCCCTAGGAGCCTGAAGACCTGAGCAATTGTCCATACCAGCAATTGCACATACCATGTGATGTCACTGACCCGCGTGCTCTCTTTTTCCAGAGGAGGACACCTTGCTGTTCATCACCGAGAAGACACATCGTGTATTCCGAGTGCTAGGTGGGGACATGATCAGAAAACGTACCCAGAAGACCCTCCTCACACTGCTCATACTGACTGTGCTCCTCACACTGCTCATACTGACTGCGCTCCTCACACTGCTCATACTGACTGCGCTCCTCACACTGCTCATACTGACTGCGCTCCTCACACTGCTCATACTGACTGCGCTCCTCACACTGCTCATACTGACTGCGCTCCTCACACTTCTCATACTGACTGCGCTCCTCACACTGCTCATACTGACTGCGCTCCTCACACTGCTCATACTGACTGCGCTCCTCACACTGCTCATACTGACTGCGCTCCTCACACTGCTCATACTGACTGCGCTCCTCACACTGCTCATACTGACTGCGCTCCTCACACTGCTCATACTGACTGCGCTCCTCACACTGCTCATACTGACTGCGCTCCTCACACTGCTCATACTGACTGCGCTCCTCACACTGCTCATACTGACTGCGCTCCTCACACTGCTCATACTGACTGCGCTCCTCACACTGCTCATACTGACTGCGCTCCTCGTGCGGTGGCCGGGTTTGGGTTGGCCCCAACACTACACTGAGTCCCCTGGACACCGTTGAGGTGTCACCATGTGTTGCTGCTCTCCAGAAGGGATGGTAAGGCATGGTGCACCCCAATGGGAAATAAGTCTAGAGAGTCAGGGTTTGCAGTAAACCAGGGGGCTTCTTTACTGGAGGAATTCAGGTGCAAAACAATACAGGTGAGGAATAGGGTTGGCTTCTCCAGTCTCTTCCCTGAGACGAGGCAGAGGGCTGGCTTCTCCAGTCTCCTCCCCGAGATTAGGCACAGGGCTGGCTTCTCCAGTCTCCTCCCCGAGATGATGCACAGGGCTGGCTTCTCCAGTCTCCTCCCCGAGATGATGCACAGGGCTGGCTTCTCCAGTCTCCTCCCTGGCAGAAAAGGGGTTTGATGCTGAGGAAAGGCCTGAGCTAGCTGCCCCTCCCTCTCTTTTCAGAAGAGACCAGACATCAGTCTGTCTGATTTTGGTGGTCTGGCTTTTTCCCTCCAAAACATGCTTTTCTTTAAACTCTATGGTAACTGTGGAAAATTACCAGCTTCTCATTTAAAGTCCCAAAAGTCTCATAGTATTCATTAACCCTTTCCACAGAGCCATGTAAATACAGTGATAATGAACAGAATATATATCACAACATATAAAATGCAGTAACATAATAATAATCAGTATAAGTTAACCCTTTCAAGGGAAATAAAGTAAGAAGTTTATAACTTTGCATAGAGGAATCAGGTAGTAAATGTCTAGACTTCATAGTACCCCTGCTCCAGGGCACTACACTCACACTCCTCACACCGACTGCGCTCTTCACACCGACTGCGCTCCTCACACAGATTGCGCTCCTCACACTGATCATACTGACTGTACGCCTCACACTGATCATACTGACTGCGCTCCTCAGACTTCTCTTACTGACTGCGCTCCTCAGACTTCTCTTACTGACTGCGCTCCTCAGACTTCTCTTACTGACTGTGCTCCTCAGACTTCTCTTACTGACTGTGCTCCTCAGACTTCTCTTACTGACTGCGCTCCTCAGACTTCTCTTACTGACTGCGCTCCTCAGACTTCTCTTACTGACTGCGCTCCTCAGACTTCTCTTACTGACTGCGCTCCTCAGACTTCTCTTACTGACTGCGCTCCTCAGACTTCTCTTACTGACTGCGCTCCTCAGACTTCTCTTACTGACTGCGCTCCTCAGACTTCTCTTACTGACTGCGCTCCTCAGACTTCTCTTACTGACTGCGCTCCTCAGACTTCTCTTACTGACTGCGCTCCTCAGACTTCTCTTACTGACTGCGCTCCTCAGACTTCTCTTACTGACTGCGCTCCTCAGACTTCTCTTACTGACTGCGCTCCTCAGACTTCTCTTACTGACTGCGCTCCTCAGACTTCTCTTACTGACTGCGCTCCTCAGACTTCTCTTACTGACTGCGCTCCTCAGACTTCTCTTACTGACTGCTCTCCTCAGACTTCTCTTACTGTCCGCGCTCCTCAGACTGCTCCTGCTGACTGTGCTCCTCACACTGCTCCTGCTGACTGTGCTCCTCACACTGCTCCTGCTGACTGTGCTCCTCACACTGCTCATACTGACTGCGCTCCTTACACTGCTCATACTGACTGCGCTCCTCACACTGCTCATACTGACTGCGCTCCTCACACTGCTCATACTGACTGCGCTCCTCACACTTCTCATACTGACTGCGCTCCTCACACTGCTCATACTGACTGCGCACCTCACACTGCTCATACTGACTGCGCTCCTCACACTGCTCATACTGACTGCGCTCCTCACACTGCTCATACTGACTGCGCTCCTCACACTTCTCATACTGACTGCGCTCCTCACACTGCTCATACTGACTGTGCTCCTCACACTGCTCATACTGACTGCGCTCCTCAGACTGCTCCTGCTGACTGTGCTCCTCACACTGCTCCTGCTGACTGTGCTCCTCACACTGCTCCTGCTGACTGTGCTCCTCACACTGCTCATACTGACTGCGCTCCTTACACTGCTCATACTGACTGCGCTCCTCACACTGCTCATACTGACTGCGCTCCTCACACTGCTCATACTGACTGCGCTCCTCACACTTCTCATACTGACTGCGCTCCTCACACTGCTCATACTGACTGCGCACCTCACACTGCTCATACTGACTGCGCTCCTCACACTGCTCATACTGACTGCGCTCCTCACACTGCTCATACTGACTGCGCTCCTCACACTGCTCATACTGACTGCGCTCCTCACACTGCTCATACTGACTGCGCTCCTCACACTGCTCATACTGACTGCGCTCCTCACACTGCTCATACTGACTGCGCTCCTCACACTGCTCATACTGACTGCGCTCCTCACACTGCTCATACTGACTGCGCTCCTCACACTGCTCATACTGACTGCGCTCCTCGTGCGGTGGCCGGGTTTGGGTTGGCCCCAACACTACACTGAGTCCCCTGGACACCGTTGAGGTGTCACCATGTGTTGCTGCTCTCCAGAAGGGATGGTAAGGCATGGTGCACCCCAATGGGAAATAAGTCTAGAGAGTCAGGGTTTGCAGTAAACCAGGGGGCTTCTTTACTGGAGGAATTCAGGTGCAAAACAATACAGGTGAGGAATAGGGTTGGCTTCTCCAGTCTCTTCCCTGAGACGAGGCAGAGGGCTGGCTTCTCCAGTCTCCTCCCCGAGATGATGCACAGGGCTGGCTTCTCCAGTCTCCTCCCCGAGATGATGCACAGGGCTGGCTTCTCCAGTCTCCTCCCTGGCAGAAAAGGGGTTTGATGCTGAGGAAAGGCCTGAGCTAGCTGCCCCTCCCTCTCTTTTCAGAAGAGACCAGACATCAGTCTGTCTGATTTTGGTGGTCTGGCTTTTTCCCTCCAAAACATGCTTTTCTTTAAACTCTATGGTAACTGTGGAAAATTACCAGCTTCTCATTTAAAGTCCCAAAAGTCTCATAGTATTCATTAACCCTTTCCACAGAGCCATGTAAATACAGTGATAATGAACAGAATATATATCACAACATATAAAATGCAGTAACATAATAATAATCAGTATAAGTTAACCCTTTCAAGGGAAATAAAGTAAGAAGTTTATAACTTTGCATAGAGGAATCAGGTAGTAAATGTCTAGACTTCATAGTACCCCTGCTCCAGGGCACTACACTCACACTCCTCACACCGACTGCGCTCTTCACACCGACTGCGCTCCTCACACAGATTGCGCTCCTCACACTGATCATACTGACTGTACGCCTCACACTGATCATACTGACTGCGCTCCTCAGACTTCTCTTACTGACTGCGCTCCTCAGACTTCTCTTACTGACTGCGCTCCTCAGACTTCTCTTACTGACTGTGCTCCTCAGACTTCTCTTACTGACTGTGCTCCTCAGACTTCTCTTACTGACTGCGCTCCTCAGACTTCTCTTACTGACTGCGCTCCTCAGACTTCTCTTACTGACTGCGCTCCTCAGACTTCTCTTACTGACTGCGCTCCTCAGACTTCTCTTACTGACTGCGCTCCTCAGACTTCTCTTACTGACTGCGCTCCTCAGACTTCTCTTACTGACTGCGCTCCTCAGACTTCTCTTACTGACTGCGCTCCTCAGACTTCTCTTACTGACTGCGCTCCTCAGACTTCTCTTACTGACTGCGCTCCTCAGACTTCTCTTACTGACTGCGCTCCTCAGACTTCTCTTACTGACTGCGCTCCTCAGACTTCTCTTACTGACTGCGCTCCTCAGACTTCTCTTACTGACTGCGCTCCTCAGACTTCTCTTACTGACTGCGCTCCTCAGACTTCTCTTACTGACTGCGCTCCTCAGACTTCTCTTACTGACTGCTCTCCTCAGACTTCTCTTACTGTCCGCGCTCCTCAGACTGCTCCTGCTGACTGTGCTCCTCACACTGCTCCTGCTGACTGTGCTCCTCACACTGCTCCTGCTGACTGTGCTCCTCACACTGCTCATACTGACTGCGCTCCTTACACTGCTCATACTGACTGCGCTCCTCACACTGCTCATACTGACTGCGCTCCTCACACTGCTCATACTGACTGCGCTCCTCACACTTCTCATACTGACTGCGCTCCTCACACTGCTCATACTGACTGCGCACCTCACACTGCTCATACTGACTGCGCTCCTCACACTGCTCATACTGACTGCGCTCCTCACACTGCTCATACTGACTGCGCTCCTCACACTTCTCATACTGACTGCGCTCCTCACACTGCTCATACTGACTGTGCTCCTCACACTGCTCATACTGACTGCGCTCCTCAGACTGCTCCTGCTGACTGTGCTCCTCACACTGCTCCTGCTGACTGTGCTCCTCACACTGCTCCTGCTGACTGTGCTCCTCACACTGCTCATACTGACTGCGCTCCTTACACTGCTCATACTGACTGCGCTCCTCACACTGCTCATACTGACTGCGCTCCTCACACTGCTCATACTGACTGCGCTCCTCACACTTCTCATACTGACTGCGCTCCTCACACTGCTCATACTGACTGCGCACCTCACACTGCTCATACTGACTGCGCTCCTCACACTGCTCATACTGACTGCGCTCCTCACACTGCTCATACTGACTGCGCTCCTCACACTGCTCATACTGACTGCGCTCCTCACACTGCTCATACTGACTGCGCTCCTCACACTTCTCATACTGACTGCGCTCCTCACACTGCTCATACTGACTGCGCACCTCACACTGCTCATACTGACTGCGCTCCTCACACTGCTCATACTGACTGCGCTCCTCACACTGCTCATACTGACTGCGCTCCTCACACTGCTCATACTGACTGCGCTCCTCACACTGCTCATACTGACTGCGCTCCTCACACTGCTCATACTGACTGCGCTCCTCACACTGCTCATACTGACTGCGCTCCTCACACTGCTCATACTGACTGCGCTCCTCACACTGCTCATACTGACTGCGCTCCTCACACTGCTCATACTGACTGCGCACCTCACACTGCTCATACTGACTGCGCTCCTCACACTGCTCATACTGACTGCGCTCCTCACACTGCTCATACTGACTGCGCTCCTCACACTGCTCATACTGACTGCGCTCCTCACACTTCTCATACTGACTGCGCTCCTCATACTGCTCATACTGACTGCGCTCCTCACACTGCTCATACTGACTGCGCTCCTCACACTGCTCATACTGACTGCGCTCCTCACACTGCTCATACTGACTGCGCTCCTCACACTGCTCATACTGACTGCGCTCCTCACACTGCTCATACTGACTGCGCTCCTCACACTGCTCATACTGACTGCGCTCCTCACACTTCTCATACTGACTGCGCTCCTCACACTGCTCATACTGACTGCGCTCCTCACACTGCTCATACTGACTGCGCTCCTCACACTGCTCATACTGACTGCGCTCCTCACACTGCTCATACTGACTGCGCTCCTCACACTGCTCATACTGACTGCGCTCCTCACACTGCTCATACTGACTGCGTTCCTCACACTGCTCATACTGACTGCGCTCCTCACACTTCTCATACTGACTGCGCTCCTCACACTGCTCATACTGACTGCGCTCCTCACACTGCTCATACTGACTGCGCTCCTCACACTGCTCATACTGACTGCGCTCCTCACACTGCTCATACTGACTGCGCTCCTCACACTGCTCATACTGACTGTGCTCCTCGTGCGGTGGCTGTCCGGGTTTGGGTTGGCCCCAACACTACACTGAGTCCCCTGGACACCGTTGAGGTGTCACCATGTGTTGCTGCTCTCCAGAAGGGATGGTAAGGCGTGGTGCACCCCAATGGAAAATAAGTCCAGAGAGTCAGGGTTTGCAGTAAACCAGGGGGCTTCTTTACTGGAGGAATTCAGGTGCAAAACAATACAGGTGAGGAATAGGGTTGGCTTCTCCAGTCTCTTCCCTGAGACGAGGCAGAGGGCTGGCTTCTCCAGTCTCCTCCCCGAGATGATGCACAGGGCTGGCTTCTCCAGTCTCCTCCCCGAGATGATGCACAGGGCTGGCTTCTCCAGTCTCCTCCCTGGCAGAAAAGGGGTTTGATGCTGAGGAAAGGCCTGAGCTAGCTGCCCCTCCCTCTCTTTTCAGAAGAGACCAGACATCAGTCTGTCTGATTTTGGTGGTCTGGCTTTTTCCCTCCAAAACATGCTTTTCTTTAAACTCTATGGTAACTGTGGAAAATTACCAGCTTCTCATTTAAAGTCCCAAAAGTCTCATAGTATTCATTAACCCTTTCCACAGAGCCATGTAAATACAGTGATAATGAACAGAATATATATCACAACATATAAAATGCAGTAACATAATAATAATCAGTATAAGTTAACCCTTTCAAGGGAAATAAAGTAAGAAGTTTATAACTTTGCATAGAGGAATCAGGTAGTAAATGTCTAGACTTCATAGTACCCCTGCTCCAGGGCACTACACTCACACTCTTCACACCGACTGCGCTCTTCACACCGACTGCGCTCCTCACACAGATTGCGCTCCTCACACTGATCATACTGACTGTACGCCTCACACTGATCATACTGACTGCGCTCCTCAGACTTCTCTTACTGACTGCGCTCCTCAGACTTCTCTTACTGACTGCGCTCCTCAGACTTCTCTTACTGACTGCGCTCCTCAGACTTCTCTTACTGACTGCGCTCCTCAGACTTCTCTTACTGACTGCGCTCCTCAGACTTCTCTTACTGACTGCGCTCCTCAGACTTCTCTTACTGACTGCGCTCCTCAGACTTCTCTTACTGACTGCGCTCCTCAGACTTCTCTTACTGACTGCGCTCCTCAGACTTCTCTTACTGACTGCGCTCCTCAGACTTCTCTTACTGACTGCGCTCCTCAGACTTCTCTTACTGACTGCGCTCCTCAGACTTCTCTTACTGACTGCGCTCCTCAGACTTCTCTTACTGACTGCGCTCCTCAGACTTCTCTTACTGACTGCGCTCCTCAGACTTCTCTTACTGACTGCTCTCCTCAGACTTCTCTTACTGTCTGCGCTCCTCAGACTGCTCCTGCTGACTGTGCTCCTCACACTGCTCCTGCTGACTGTGCTCCTCACACTGCTCCTGCTGACTCTGCTCCTCACACTGCTCATATTGACTGCGCTCCTCACACTGCTCATACTGACTATGCTCCTCACACTGCTCATACTGACTGCGCTCCTCACACTGCTCATACTGACTGCGCTCCTCACACTGCTCATACTGACTGCGCTCCTCACACTGCTCACACCGACTGCGCTCCTCACACCGACTGCGCTGCTCACACTGATCATACTGACTGCGCTCCTCAGACTTCTTTTACTGACTGCGCTCCACAGACTTCTTACTGACTGTGCTCCTCACACTGCTCATACTGACTGCGCTCCTCACACTGCTCATACTGACTGCGCTCCTCACACTTCTCATACTGACTGTGCTCCTCACACTGCTCATACTGACTGCGCTCCTCACACTGCTCATACTGACTGCGCTCCTCACACTTCTCATACTGACTGCGCTCCTCACACTGCTCATACTGACTGCGCTCCTCACACTTCTCATACTGACTGCGCTCCTCACACTGCTCATACTGACTGCGCTCCTCACACTGCTCATACTGACTGCGCTCCTCACACTTCTCATACTGACTGCGCTCCTCACACTGCTCATACTGACTGCGCTCCTCACACTGCTCATACTGACTGCGCTCCTCACACTGCTCATACTGACTGCGCTCCTCACACTGCTCATACTGACTGTGCTCCTCACACTGCTCATACTGACTGTGCTCCTCACACTGCTCATACTGACTGCGCTCCTCACACTGCTCATACTGACTGTGCTCCTCACACTGCTCATACTGACTGCGCTCCTCACACTGCTCCTGCTGACGATGCTTCTCATACTTACTGCGCTCCTCACACTTCTCATACTGACTGCGCTCCTCACACTGCTCATACTGACTGCGCTCCTCACACTGCTCATACTGACTGCGCTCCTCACACTTCTCATACTGACTTTGCTCCTCACACTGCTCATACTGACTGCGCTCCTCACACTGCTCCTGCTGACGATGCTTCTCATACTTACTGCGCTCCTCACACTTCTCATACTGACTGCGCTCCTCACACTGCTCATACTGACTGCGCTCCTCACACTGCTCATACTGACTGCGCTCCTCACACTGCTCATACTGACTGCGCTCCTCACACTGCTCATACTGACTGCGCTCCTCACACTTCTCATACTGACTGTGCTCCTCACACTGCTCATACTGACTGCGCTCCTCACACTGCTCCTGCTGACGATGCTTCTCATACTTACTGCGCTCCTCACACTTCTCATTCTTACTGTGCTCCTCACACTGCTCATACTGACTGCGCTCCTCACACTGCTCATACTGACTGTGCTCCTCACACTGCTCATACTGACTGCGCTCCTCACACTTCTCATACTGACTGTGCTCCTCACACTGCTCATACTGACTGCGCTCCTCACACTTCTCATACTGACTGTGCTCCTCACACTGCTCATACTGACTGCGCTCTTCACACTGTATACATTCCCTCTCATGTGTCCGCATAATGTATGGTGGTCCAGTTCCTCCAGCACATGTCCCTGTGTCCTGCAGAAGGGTAAACATTGGGGGCTGCACTCTATAGATTACTACCATAATGTGGACCTGAATCTCCCCCCCAGAGATCACCCGTGACCGCCTAGGAATTGCCGCATATTGGGACTGGCTGCATGAAGTCAAGCTACTGGAGTACACCAAAGAAGGTACAGACTGTGGTGAGGGGGGGTTTACACAGGACTGCCAGGGAGGGGTAGATGTGGTATTACTAGGGGAGACACATGATTTTCCCAGGACTGCTGACAGATAGTTGCATGGGACTGGGAAGAAAGCGGGGAATTATTACTATTAACTTATGTTCTTCTTCTCCACAGCTCTGTGCCCCCCGGTCTGCAGTAAGTATTCACACCGTAGTGGGGTACCACCTGGGCTCGTGGGGACCACAGCTGAAGCCACAAGGGGGCATTATGGGGGCCAGCAAATACGCCAAGAAAAAGGCGCAACAGCGGCAAAAAAGTACAAAAAAAGACCGTCTTCATAAAAGTCTTAAAAAATGTCCCCCACTGTGTAGTATAGGATCAGTTGGGTGTCTATTGTGAGATAATGATCTGCAGCTCTGGATGTGACTGGAGCCTATGACAGGCGTGCTAATGATATGCAGCTCTGGATGTGACTGGAGCCTATGACAGGCGTGCTTATGATCTGCAGCTCTGGATGTGACTGGAGCATATGACAGATGTGGTGATGGTCTCTCCTCAGGTGAGAGGACGTTGGCCATGAACTGCTCGCTGTGTCGGCTGCGCTGGATGCCATGCTGGGACCAGGAGACTTGTTACCCCGGTGAGGATGGGTGCTGGGTAGGGGACCCTGGGTGTAATGGGCCTGGGGTGTATGACTTGGGAGATTCCAGGGGTAACTAACAAGGTGTATGATGGGAGGGGGCCCCAGAGGTAATGTGGTGTATGATGGTGGGACTCCAGGGGTAACTAACGTGGTGTATGACGGGAAGGGACCCCTGGCTAATAAGGTGTATGATGGGAGGGGACCCTGGGGTAATGGGGTGTATGACGGGAGGGGGCCCTGGGGGTAACGAGTTGTATGACTGGTGGGACTTGAGGGGTAACTAACTAACTTGGTGTATGACGGGAGGGGAACCCAGGGGTAACGTGGTGTATGACGGGAGGGGGCCCCAGAGGTAATGGGGTGTATGATGGTGGGACTCCAGGGATAACTAACGAGGTGTAAGACGGGAGGGGGCCCCAGGGGTAAAGTGGTTTATGAGAGAAGGGGACCCCAGGTAATGAGATGTATGACGGGAGGGGAACCCCGGGATAACGTGGTATATGACGGGAGGGGAACCCGGGGATAACGTGGTGTATGACAGGAGGGGGTTATGGGGTGTATGATGGTGGGACTCCAGGGGTAACTAATGAGGTTAATGATGGGAGGGGGCCCCACTGGGAACGTGGTTTATGAGAGATGGAGACCCCGGGCAACGGGGTGTATGATGGTAGGGGAACCCTGGGATAACGGGGTGTATGACTGGAGGGGAACCTGGGGATAACGAGGTGTATGATGGGGGGGGGGGGACCCTGGGGTAACGGGGTGTATGACGGGAGGGGAACACGGGGATAACGTGGTGTATGATGGAAGGGGACCCTGGGGTAACAGGGTGTATGATGGGAGGGATTCCAGGGGTAACTAACTAGGTGTATAGTGGGAGGGGGCCCCGGGGTAATGGGGTGTATGACTGGTGGGACTCCTAGAGGTCCTGTCCAGAGCTTCCAGTCAGCAGGGGGCGCTTACAGCGGCTCCATCTAATGGAGGAGGTGAGGGCTTTTTTTTGGGCAGAAGCAAAGAAGAGAGCACTAATGGGGGCATTATTCTTACTGGGGGCACTAATGGGAGCTTAACTATTACTGGGGGACTAATTGGGGCATTATTATTACTAGGGGCACTAATGGGGGCATTATTCTTACTGGGGGCAGTAATGGGAGCTTAACTATTACTGGGGGACTAATGGGGGCATTATTATTACTAGGGGCACTAATGGGGGCATTATTCCTGTGTTAAACCACGCCCTAAAGCCACACACCCTAGCCCCCAGGGTAACGAGGTGTATGACGGGAGGTGACCCAGGGTAACGAGATGTATGACAGAAGGGGACCCTGGGGTAACGAGGTGTATAACGGGAGGGGCCCCGGATAACGAGGTGTATGACGGGAGGGGACCCGGGGTAATGAGGTGTATGACGGGAGGGGACCCGAGGCATTCTGACTCCGATTGTTGTGATAGCGATCTATCCCTTGTAAGACCTCTATGCCTGGCCTGTATGAGCAGATATAATCACTGCGGACAATCCTTATCAGATAGCTGAACTCACCAACACAGTGTTCATCCACAAGTTGCTTTATTCTGTACATCAAACAACAGGATACAGCAGAATGAATGGATCTCAGTATTATGCGGTCAAACGATGATACTTTCTTTAGCGTGCCATGAAGAATACATGTGTCCCTGTAAGGGTCCATTCACACGTCCATTGTTTCTTTCCTGATCTGTTCCGTTTTTTGCGGAACAGATCGGGACCAGATCTGGACCCATTCATTTTCAATGGGTCCTGAAAAAAAATCAGACATTGAGCTGTCCGATTTTTTTCAGGACCCATTGAAAATGAATGGGTCCAGATCTGGTCCAGATCTGTTCCGCAAAAAACGGAACAGATCAGGAAAGAAACAACGGACGTGTGAATGGACCCTTACATGTGGTCTGTTAGCTGCATCCAAGATACAGGAAGTGCTGTACTCCAGAAGAAGGGTGGAGTATTGAAAAGGAAATGAGTCATAGATCTCAGGGAAGGGAACATGGAAAAAACAAGTGCATTACCAAAAAGATGGCAGCATATAACTAACTATAGAAATATCCATAGAAAATGGTACAAAAGAATAAACTATATAAATTCCCATGTACAATAATGTGACTATTAACTGTGTAACAGCATACTCCTCATCTGGCATTGTAAATGTCACTATTTATACCATAACCGTAGTTATACAAATGCAAATAAACAACAGTGCAATTTGCTTTGATGTCTAAAGACCTGAAAGACTTAAAAGAGAACATGCGTATAATGCAACAAATATAATGTAAGGCTTCAAGTTGTATCAATTAAAGTTCAAGACACTTCCTTCTTGAAGTCAAAGGTAGGAACCAGCAGCATACGCAAGCAAGTTCATTCTCCAAAGGGCAAGAACAGAATAAGTTCCATGATAGGTCTGATTAAAGACTTTACAGTCCCTTTTCTTGCAACTTTCACCTCCACCTTGCGTACCTTACCGTCATCACTAGGAACGCTCTTTACAATAAGTCCCATAGGCCACTCGATTCTTTCAACTTGCTGGTCCTTGAGCAGAACGAGATCTCCAACTTGCATGTTAGGGTTTAGGCGTTGCCATTTCCTGCGTTGTTGCAGAGTAGAAAGATACTCCATCTTCCATCGATTCCAGAAGCAGTTGGTGAGGTGTTGTACTCGCTTCCACTGGTTGTAGCACAGAATTCCTGCTTTAAAGTTTCCAGGTGGGAGAGGAACTCAAGCTTCTTGGTAAGCAGGGTAGCTGGGGTAAGGATAGTTGGGGTCTCTGGATCTGTAGACATTGGAACAAGTGGTCTTGAATTGATTATGGTAGATGCTTCTGCCAGGAAGGTGGTTAGAATCTCGTGGGTTTGATTAGAGGAGTCTCTCACCTTGAGGTAGGCAACAGCCGCTATGGCCTCAGTAGATACATCTGAGAAGATGTGAAGCTCTTTTCTCTGACTTGTAGCAAGGGAAGCTGAGGTGTAGCAGCGTGGTATATGGATTCCATCTAAGGCATGTAGAGATTGTTTCCAGGACTCCCACCTTGAAAGCTTGTCTGATGGCAGTGGAGCGTCCCAATCTTTAGTAGACTGAGAGCTGTCTAAGTAAGGCTTTACCTTGTATGGTGATGGGAGCCACAAATCTCATTGGATCGTATAGACTTTTCACCACTGACAGAACACCACGCTTGGTAAATGGCTTGTCTGCAGGGCTGACTTGAAAGCCGAAGGTGTCTTTTAATAAGTCCCACCGTAGGCCCAGACTTCTCTACAGGTGTCATGTCCATTCCCAGATTTAAGTCTTTAAACCCTGTGCAATGATCGCCAGGTTGAAAGGCTTTTATAACAGCAACACTATTTGAGGCAATCTTGTGTAGTCTGAGGTTAGCCTCAGAAAGCATACCTTGTTTCCCTTGGAGCAGGTCTATGGCTTCTTCGTCTGTAGGTAAGGACTTAAGTCCATCGTCAACATAAAAGTCTCTCTCAACGAAGTGTCGAGCATCAGCGCCATATTCCTTTTCTCCATGAAGAGCAGTCCTTCGTAAACCATATATTGCAACAGCGGGTGAGGGACTATTTCCGAAAACATGTACCTTCATGTGGTATTCAATAATCTCATTGTCCATGTTGCTGTTACAGTGCCACAGAAACCTTAGGAAGTTCCTATGTTCTTCGCGTACAATGAAGCAATGAAACATCTGTTCAATATCAGCAGTTATGGTAACTGGTTCTCTTCTAAACCTCATAAGTACACCTACAAGGTTGTTGGTTAGATTCGGGCCAGTGAGAAGAACATCGTTTAGGGATACGCCTTGATGCTTGGCAAATACTACCCAAATTTTGGCTTACGTGGATGATACACTCCGAAGAAAGGCAGATACCAGCACTCATAGTGTCTTTGAAGTGGTGGTACTGGTCCTTCATTTCAGGCCTGTTCTTTAGTGTTCGTTGAAGTGAGTTGAATCTGGATAAAGCCTGTTCACGATTGGTTGGGAGTTTGGCCCTTGTAGCACGAAGAGGTAATGGTGCAACCCAGTTGTTAGACTCATCCTGGAAGAATTCTTTGTCCATTATCTTGATGAACTCTCAGTCTTCAACTGACAAGGCTATTTTGTTGTCATCACTTGTGGTACAAAACACTGTGGTACCTAGGTTGTCATCACAAAGTACAGGAGTAACATCGGGTACTTGGATGATGTCAAGAGGCTTCTCCTTTACTTCATAATGGTGAGGGCACTGTTTGAAGTTGGATTCACATCTGTTTCTAAACACGTAAGTTTTGAAGGAGTGGATCTCAGATGACGTACACATCCTGTCCAAGCATACATCGCCCACTATTACCCAGCCTAGGTCAAGTCTTTGTGCATAAGGGGCATGGTCAGGTCCATCGCACTGGTTGCGTACTTTATGTACTCTGAGAATGTCTCTTCCTAGCAGGACTAAGATTTCAGCACTCTTGTCTATTGCAGGAATCTCATCAACAAGGTGTCTTAAGTGAGGATGGTGATATGCAGCTTCTGAAATGGGAATCTCCTCCCTTTCGTCTGGTATCTGGTCACACTCAACCAACGTTAGTAGGGGTATGCCTTCTCCCTCGTTGATATGAGAGACCATGAACCCATCGACCCTTCTGCAGAAGGTCACTACACGACCAGAACAGGTTCTGAAAGTATACGGTGTGGCGTGACCCTGTATGCGAAAGATCTCAAATAATTTATTATCATGGGTGACTTCAACATCCCTATTGACACCTGACACTCAGCCGCCTCTAAACTCCTGTCACTCTCTTCCTCCTTCGGCCTCTCACAGTGGTCTTCAGCTCCCACCCACAGAGATGGTCCCACTCTGGATCTTATCTTTACCCGCCTCTGCTCCCTATCTAACCTTTCTGATTCGCCTCTCCCCCTATCTGACCACAACCTACTCACCTTCTCTTCATTGGTCTCTTCTGCTGCTCCCCTGGTCCACACACTAGCACACCCCCGCAGGAACCTTAAACATCTCGACTTTCACTTGCTTTCTGACTCTCTTCTGCGACTCTCTACCATCTGTTCCCTCCAAGACACAGATTCTGCCACCACCCTATATAACACCACAATAAGTACAACTCTGGACTCAGTTGCCCCCCTCACACACAACAAAATCCGATAAATCAACAGACAACCCTGGCACACCAATCTGACCAAAAAACTCAGACACAGGGCTGCTGAGCGACGATGGAAGAAATCCCACTCTAAGGATCACTTCACCACATACAAGCAATCCCTCCTCATATTCAAATCCTCACTCGCTGATGCAAAACAGGCGACTTCCTATCTCTCATATCTTCCCTTGCCCACAGCCCAACAACTTTTTAACACTTATACCTCCCTTCTCCGTCCCCCAGCGCCCCCACCCTCTCCTCTCCTCTCAGCTGAGGACTTTTCCACATACTTCAAACAAAAGATAGTGAACATCAAAGTAAGCTTCACTACACAGTCCCCACAGACCCTCTACACCTCTTCTCCCAAAACCAGCTTCTCCACCATTACAGAAGAAAAACTCTCCACTCTACTCTCCAGATCTCATCTGACCACCTGTGCACTTGACCCAATCCCATCCCACCTCATCCCTAACCTCACCCCAGTGTTTATCCCAGCCCTAACTCATCTCTTCAACCTATCACTGACCTCTTGTGTCTTCCCCTCAGGTTTTAAACATGCTAGCATTACACCCATCCTCAAAAAGCCTTCACTTGATCCATCTTCTTTGTCCAATTATCACCCCATATCACTTCTTCCATATGCCTCAAAGCTGCTTGAGCAACATGTCCATTCTGAACTGTCCTTTCACCTCTCCTCCTGCTCCCTCTTTGACCGGTTACAATCTGCCTTCCGACCCCACCACTTGATCGAGACTTCCCTCACCAAAGTCACCAATTGCCTACTAACAGCCAAAACAAAAAACAAAATTCCTCTTTCCTAATTCTCCTTGACCTGTCCTCTGCCTTGGACACTGTCGACCACTCCCTTCTGTTACAAACTCTCTCATCTCTTGGCATCACTGGCCCTCTCCTGGATTACATCATACCTCACAGACTGGACATATAGTGTCTCCCACTCTCACACCACCTCCTCGTCTCATTCCCTCTCTGTTGGTGTCCCGCAAGGCTCTGTCCTAGGACCCCTGCTCTTCTCTATCTACACCCTTGGCTTGGGACATCTCATAGAGTCCCATGGCTTTCAGTAACACTCTTATGCTGACGACACACAAATCTACCTCTCTGGTCCAGACATCACCACCTTACTATCCAGAATCCCACAATGTCTATCTTCCTATCCTCCTTCTTCTCCTCTCACTTTCTTAAACTTAACATGGATAAAACTGAATTCATTACCTTTCCCCCATCTTGCTCAACCCCCCCAACAGATCTATCTATCACGATCAATGGCTGCACACTCTCCCAGGTCAACCAAGTCCGCTGCCTTGGAGTGACCTTGGATTCTGCCCTCTCCTTCCGACCGCACATCCAAGCCCTTTGCAACATCTTCCGCCTCCAACTCAAAAACATCTCCCGCATCCGCGCTTTCCTCAACTTTGAATCTGCGAAAATGCTTGTACATGCCCTCATCATCTCCCGCCTAGACTACTGCAACATCCTCCTCTGTGGCCTTCCATCTAGCACTCTCGCACCCCTCCAATCTATCCTCAACTCTGCTGCCCGACTAATCCACCTCCCACCCTGTTACTCCTCTGCCAATCCCTTCACTGGCTCCCCATTGCCCAGTGAATTCAGTTCAAAATACTAACAAACACATACAAGGCCGTCCACAACCTGTCTCCTCCCTACATCTCTGAGCTACTTTCCCGATACACTCCCACACGCACTCTCCGATCCTCACAAGACCTCCTTCTCTCCTCTCCTCTTATCGCCTCTTCCCACAATCTCCTCCAAGATTTCTCCCGTGCATCCCCCATACTCTGGAACTCGCTGCCCCAACATATCAGACTCTCACCGACAGTGGAATCCTTCAAAAGAAACCTGAAAACCCACTTCTTCAGACAAGCCTACAACCAGTGACCCTGCTGCCTCTATACTGCCATATGACCAGCTTCACCCGCACCTACTGTGTCCTTCTCCCATAATAATAATTTAGGTTTAACCAGGGATCTGTTGCTCTGTTCATCTATTATAGCATACATCCTAGCAGCTTTCTTAGGATGATCCCTTGGGTATATCTTGACTAAGCATATCTTGGCACAGCATTTGTGGTCCTTGCCTTCTCCACAGACTTCTGTGCATGAAGAAGAAACATTATCTTTGGCTGGGGCATGACTTTGTTGCTCCCCGTCATGATTTGAGACAGGGGTTGAGGTAGGTAGCTGCTGTGGGTTGTCTGGAAATGGAGTAGGATGCATAGCAGTAACAGGTCTGTCGCTACTGCATTCTGTGCACCTGATGACAGGTTTACAGCAAAATGGCTATAGGACACAGCACTTGTAGCATATTCCAAGTTAATGGAGAATCTCCTTGCGCTCTTGTAAAGTCTTTGCCCTAAGCCCACAACATTTCTTAAGAGGGTGAGGCTTCTTGTGAATAGGACACTGACAATTAGGGTCTTTATCTCTGTCATCCACAACGCCCTGATCAGTAGCTGAGGTTGTAAAGGGTGAGATGTCTGTCCTTTTAACAGATATTGCTCTATTAAAGTATCTATATTTAGCTGCTGTGTTATCATACCTTGATAATGATGAGGATGAAGCAGGCACATTGGGTTCACTGAAGCTGGGATCGTTTCTCGTCCAGGATTGAGAATGGAGGAAAGGATACATTATAGTCTCTTTTGTATCTTGAGCCCTGTTGTGCCCATTTCTCTTGTAGGCCGTATGGCAGTTTAGACACCACTGGGTTGACACCATGAGTGGTGTCCAGGAAGCGTAGTCCAGGTAGACGTGGGTCAGTCTTTGCCAACACTAGCTCCATGAGGAGGTCACTTAGATCTTGGAGCTTGCAATAGTCTTTGTTCCTTATTTTTGGGAAGTTTTGCAGTCTCTTGAATAGAGCGCTTTCTATGGCTTCAGAGTTACCATAGGCTTGCTCAAGTCTTGCCCATGCAGCAACAAGACCTGCATCTGTGTGGTCAACATGTACTGTTCTGAGTTTTTTAACACGACCTGCAGATTCTGGTCCCGGCCAATTTATGAGCAAATCAAGTTCTTCCTTAGCAGTAAGGTTGAGATCAGTAATAGCAGCCTTGAAGGTTGATCTCCAGGCCCTGTAGCTCTCTGGATGGTCGTCAAACCTTGAAAGGGTGGTGTTAATGAGCTCACGGCGTACCACGTATCTGGAAAAGTCATTCAAGTCTGGTCTCTCACTCTTTAATGCCAAAGTAACTTATGGAGCCCCTTGGGTGTGAAAGTTCTCTGGTGATGTAGGGTGAGGTTTACCAGGGTAGAATGATGTTGCATGAGTGTTTAACTGTGGTGTAGTCTCTAAGACTTGTGCTGTCTGTGGCTTGAGCTGCGGCTTATCACTGGAAGTCACCTTGTTGCTGACAGGAGTTGATGTGGTTTGCTGCGTAGATGTATGTAACGGATCTCCTGGCACTCCGACCGGGTACTTCCGTTGATAAATGCTCCCAGTGCCTACCGAGGACTCCAAGCACTCTGCTCGACACCGATACCACCACAGGAACCAGGAACAGCTCTTACAAGAGCTAGGAGTAATAGCCAGGGGAGTATACAAGTATAGCAATCCCCACACACATGAGACGAGGCTCTATGTTGAGTGTAAAAACAGGAACACTTTATTGAGGGCTACCCGCCCGTATTTATGCAGGTCCCCATCTGGTGTACACGCCCCTAGGGGACCAGATGGAAGACTGTGACACAGGACAGATATGCAGCACTGCAGGATACACAGACACAATACATCCCCACAATGCATCATGGTTTCCTCCTCTCTGCCCTGGAGACACCCGAGGAGTAATTCAATTATCTCTCAAGACAAAGGGAAATCGCCAATACACATGTGGGGACAACAGGACAGAAATCACCACCCAAACATACAATGTCACAACCCTTACAGTACTAGCTTTACATATCTCTCCCTAACACGTGTTGGGACCGTACATACATTTTATTTACAATTGGTCACTGGGACCATAGATGTCCCTGATTAACACATGTTACTAAATCTAAAATTTAACATTTAATACTTGTCCTTAAAATGTTTCGAACTCAACTATTAAAATAATCAGCTCTGCATGCTCAATATATATCAATGGTAACAGTAGACCTGATTGCTGAGTGATTCCACTAGAGGGCGTGCACAATCACCCTGAGCAGCCGCAATACGCCCTATGATCGGGACGGAGATGGGACTAAGTCAGATGACATGCGCGAACAGGTGACGGCGCATAGCTCAGACGTCATCTAGAGCGGAAGAGCGGCTTATGCAGGACTGACATCAGCCAGCGGCTAAGTGGAGAGACATACGCAATCGATCAAAGACTTCGGCAACTGAGACTAAGTATCAGCGCAACTTAGATGGCGCAGGCGAACGGTCATTGGCTGTGGAGACACTAGGAGGAGCTACCAGTGAACAGTATGTATTAGACACATTAGGAGTGGTTGAGTGTCCTGACTCAGAGTAAGAGAGACACGCATTGGATAATAGAATCATCACGCCCATAGGGAGGTTTTATAAACCAGGTCCCGCCCCAACACACACTTCACTGCCCAAACCCCTGAAGACGCCAAGTGCTTGGCGAAACATGTCGGGGGGCAGATAGTGTTTTTTAGCCAGTTTATGCATAGCCAGGAAAGAGATCTGATAGGAATACAAGGAGAAATAGTGTACCTCATGAGGGCGATTACTGTTGAAAAGAGCGCACTGTGCTAATAACAGAGCGCGAAACGTAGTACTTTGGCACCGTAATAAAAGGCAGGAGAGACTTAACAGCTAACGGTCATAAGCGCCCTCTAGTGGAATAACTCAGCAATCAGGTCTACTGTTACCATTGATATATATTGAGCATGCAGAGCTGATTATTTTAATAGTAGTGTTCGAAACATTTTAAGGACAAGTATTAAATGTTAAATTTTAGATTTAGTAACACGTGTTAATCAGGGACATCTATGGTCCCAGTGACCAATTGTAAATAAAAAACCCTTACAGTAAACACAGACATTTAACATATCCCCAGATAGCTCAAGTCTGAGTGCATATTATTAGGTGAATGGCACTCAGACTACACAAATACAATAAAATTAGCTATCTGGGTACCCTCACATAACATACAATACAATTCCACAGACAGATGGTTCTGTCACACACCTCAAAACCCCACATGTCCCCATAATGTATACATCCATGGATAGCTCTGATCTGGGTGAACAACATATCCAAAAATCACCCAGATCCGAGTAGGGGTTGCCAAATTCCATGGAAGTCACATTTGGCCGACCGCAAGCATGGCTTTCCTGCCCAAAACAGTTCCACACATTTAAGCTGTGTGGCCGGTCTGTCTTCTCCTTCAAAGTTAGTATATGGGCCAAAATCCTGGGGCAGGAGGCTGGCAAACAGGCCCCTCCAAAACCCAGTGGCGAGGTTATTTTCGCCACACATCTCCCCCTCCCAGGGAAGACTAACCAGATACCTGACCTCACGCCGGTCGGTACCTGAGTTAGTCTGGCAGCCCACCCACAACCAAATGCTGGACCTGTAGAATTTGGTAGCCTGTCTCTGTCCAGTGAGTCCACCAAGGTTATATTGGTAGCTGGTACTCCCGGTCTCTGTGTTGCTCCCTGGCTTGGAGTGGAGGTTGCTTTGTGGGCAGGGATCAGCGGTACTCTGCCCTGGTGCCAGCGCTACCACGGAAGAAGCCTGGTTGGAGTATGGTTGTTGGAGGGGGAGACCGACTGTCTCCCCTTTGGCTAAACAGCCCTGTTGCTGGGGGACAGGACCGACTGTCCCTACCCCCTGTGCTGTAAGTGCAGATACCACGGTCCCATCTGCACTGTTGTGGGGCTTACTGTCTCCCCCTAGTGCATTAATCTGCCACTGGGGAGAGGGGGTAACGAGCTCCTCTCCCATACATACTTCCAGCCTCTGGGGAGGGAGGTTTCCGCTCCCAATAAAGTGTCCTGTTGCTGGGGAAAGGAGACTGGGCTCTCTGTTCCCTGTAGGACACTCTGCCGCTGGGGGACAGGACTGACTGTCTCTGCCCCCTGTAACTCAGCCTGCCACTGGGGAATGGAGACTGGGCTCCCAATTCCCTGCAGGAGCAGTGGAGAGACCTCGGTCCCATCTCCACCGGCCCCCTGGGGTTCTTCCCAGTAAACATCCACAATATCCTCCCAGCTGAAGGGCTCCGGACCTGGGTCTGACACTCTGCTCTCCAGCTGAGCCTTCTCACTGGAGTGGAACAGCTGCTGGTAGCCCTGTTCCAGCTCCATCTCCCGGATCACCAGGTGGACCAGGTCCTGCTCAATCTCATGAGTGCCGTCCCAGTCATACCTGCTCTCCCTCCATTCCAAGAGATCACGGAACCGGGCTTGTGTAGGGCTCCCAAACTCCAGCTCTGAAAAAGTCTCCCATAACAAGCCAGGACCATCAAACTCCTCTCCATCCGGCTTGTCATGCTCAGCTGTCCTGGGTAGGTACTGTGCCCCATACCACCAGAGCGCCTGGTAGGCATCTTCCAGCCACAGCTCCTGCCATCCTAGGAGTTCCAATTCCTTTACCCATTCCTCCCGGGGCTGCTCTCCCAGGAAGGGCATCCGCAGGGCTACTTGCTTCTGCAACTGCTGGTCTTCCGTGGGGAGTCTCTCGTCCCGCATATACTCCAATACCCACTGCCTGGTACCAGATGCCTTTGCGGACTGCATCTCGGTCATCCATGACACCCTCATCATACTCCACTGCTGTTTCCATTCTGGTGCTGTCATGGTCGCTGTACTAGGACATGCGTTGCCCTCAAATTATAAAATCCAAGGAATGGTGTCTCCTGTAGCTGTCCTTCTGGCTGTGGGAACGATCCCACCGCTTGCCACCAATGTAAGATCCGTTACAATGTACTTGCGTTGTAGACTTGAAGAGGCTCAGATATATAGAGCTGAGTGGTCTCTGTGTTGGGAGTCAGAACAGTGTTGTTAGTAGGAGGTACAGGAGATGACTCTGTATCTCTGCAAATGTTATGCTTTAGTAAGCATTCACTGATGCGTTCAACTGGATCTTCCAGTTCTGCTGGGATAAGGCAGTCTGAATTAGTACTTTGTCCCATTGCTTGTTCAAGGACTTTCTTTCAGCTTTCCATTTGAAGAATCTTTATTTGTGAATCTGCCTCTGCTTGTTGAGCAGCCATTTGTGCTTCCAACTCTGCTTGTTGAGGTACTCTTTGAGCTTCCATCTTGGCTTGGTGAGCTTCCCTTTGAGCTTCCATCTCTGCTTGTTGAGCTACCTTTCGAGCTTCCATCTCTGCTTGTTGAGCTACCCTTTTGAGCTTCCATCTCTGCTTGTTGAGCTACCTTTTGAGCTTCCATCTCTGCATGTTGAGCTACTCTTTGAGCTTCCATCTTGGCTTGGTGAGCTGCCCTTTGAGCTTCGATCTCTGCTTGTTGAGCTACCTTGCGTGCTTCTACCTCTGCTTGCTTTCTGGTAAAAGAGCTCTGTGCCTTTTTTGATTCCGCATTAGCGCGGGCCTCTATTAGCTTGTCGCTTAATGTAGAACTCCTGGAACGAGAGGATCTAGAAGAAAGTGCAGTGCGCTTGGTTGAGGTGGATCTGTGAGATCTGGTCTCCTGCAGTTGAGTAATGCGGAGTTCTGCCTTAAACATAACATTTTGCACTACGAGATCCCTTTGTTGGTTCAGTGCATCAGTCCTGCTAAAGAATCCTCTCTATTAGAGTCCGTCAAGAAAGCTGAGTATTTTGCAGACAGCCGCTGGTAGCGTTCATACGCAGCAAATAGGTTTATAGTGTCTCTTATTTCAGCTGGTTGATCATTAGAGTGTGACAAAACTGACATGTGGTGTGAAGGTCTGTCCCAGAGATCTTACAGATTGCTGGATCTCTAGTGGCTTCATAGTTTTCTCGGAGTCTCTGTGTTGGTTTAATTGTACGTTTGGGTCTTACACTCTGTTCGGTAATATCTGCAGAATATGCTCACTGTACGTCTGCCGGTTCAGAGGCATGATGTTTCTGCGTTGGCTCAGCCATAAAAGAGTGTTCAGAGCCTTGTCTGGAAATTTTTTCTCTTTAAGAAGACGAACAGCGAAAAATGGTACTGTCTCTTTAACCACTTAGGGACACAGCCTTATTTTACCTTAAGGACCAGGCCATTTTTTGCAAATCTGACCAGTGTCACTTTAAGTGGTGATAACTTTAAAACGCTTTTACTTATCCAGGCCATTCTGAGATTGTTTTTTCGTCACATATTGTACTTCATGACACTGGTAAAATGAAGTAAAAAAAAAAAGACTTTTTTTGCATAAAAAAATACCTAATTTACCAAAAATTTTGAAAAATTAGCAAATTTCAAAGTTTCAGTTTCTCTACTTCTGTAATACATAGTAATACCCCAAAAAATTGTGATGACTTTACATTCCCCATATGTCTACTTCATGTTTGAATTATTTTGGGAATGATATTTTATTTTTTGGGGATGTTACAAGGCTTAGAAGTTTAGAAGCAAATCTTGAAATTTTCAGAAATTTACAATAAACCAATTTTTAGGGACCACTACAGGTCTGAAGTCACTTTGCGAGGCTTACATAATAGAAACCGCCCAAAAATGACCCCATTATATAAACTACACCCCTCAAGGTATTCAAAACTGATTTTACAAACTTCGTTAACCCTTTAGGTGTTGCACAAGAGTTATTGGCAAATGGGGATGAAATTTGAGAATTTAATTTTTTTGCCCAATTTTCCATTTTAACCCATTTTTTCCACTAACAAAGCAAGGGTTAACAGCCAAACAAGACTATCTTTATTGCCCTGACTCTGCCGTTTACAGAAACACCCCATATGTGGCCGTAAACTACTGTACGGGCACACAGTAGGGCGTAGAGGGAAAGGTGCGCCGTATGGTTTTTGGAAGCCAGATTTTGCTGGACTGGTTTTTTGACACCATGTCCCATTTGAAGCCCCCCTGATGCACCCCTAGAGTAGAAACTCCATAAAAGTGACCCCATTTAAGAAACTACACCCCTCAAGGTATTCAAAACTGATTCTACAAACTTTGTTAACCCTTTAGGTGTTGCACAAGATTTAATGGAAAATAGAGATACAATTTCAAAATTTCACTTTATTGGCAGATTTTCCATTTTAATATTTTTTTCCAGTTACAAAGCAAGGGTTAACAGCCAAACAAAACTCATTATTTATGGCCCTGATTCTGTAGTTTACATAAACACCCCATATGTGGTCGTAAACTGCTGTACGGGCACACGGCAGGGCGCAGAAGGAAAGGAATGCCATACGGTTTTTGGAAGGCAGATTTTGCTGGACTGGTTTTTTTGACACCATGTCCCATTTGAAGCCCCCCTGATGCACCCCTAGAGTAGAAACTCCAAAAAAGTGACCCCATTTTAGAAACTACAGGATAGGGTGGCAGTTTTGTTGGTACTAGTTTAGGGTACATATGATTTTTGGTTGCTCTATATTACACTTTTTGTGCGGCAAGGTAACAAGAAATAGCTTTTTTGGCACAGTTTTTTTTTGTTATTTACAACATTCATCTGACAGGTTAGATCATGTGGTATGTTTATAGACCAGGTTGTCACGGATGCGGCGATACCTAATATGTATACAATTTTTTTTATTTATGTAAGTTTTACACAATGATTTAATTTTTAAAACATAAAAAATGTTTTAGTGTCTCCATAGTCTAAGAGCCATAGTTTTTTCAGTTTTTGGGCGATTATCTTAAGTAGGGTCTCATTTTTTGCAGAATGAGATGACGGTTTGATTGGCACTATTTTGGGGTGCATATGACTTTTTGATCGCTTGCTATTACACTTTTTGTGACGTAAGATGACAAAAATGGCTTTTTTTACACCGTTTTTATTTTTTTACGGTGGTCATCTGAGGGGTTAGGTCATGTGATATTTTTATAGAGCCGGTCGATACGGACGCGGCGATACCTAATATGTATTCTTTTTTTTATTTATTTAAGTTTTACACAATGATTTCATTTTTGAAACCAAAAAAATCATGTTTTAGTGTTTCCATAGTCTAAGAGCCATAGTTTTTTCAGTTTTTGGGCGATTATCTTGGGTAGGGTATGATTTTTGCGGGATGAGATGACGGTTTGATTGGTACTATGTTGGCGTACATGCTACTTTTTTAATCACTTTTATTACCTTTTTTGGGAAGTAAGGTGGGCAAAATTTCAATTTCATCATAGTTTTTTATTTTTATTTTTTATGGCGTTCACCGTTCGGGTAAAGTAACATGACCGTTTTATAGATCAGGTCGTTACGGACGCGGCAATACCAAACATGTGTAGAGAATTTAATTTTTTTCATTTTTAATCAGTGATAAATGTGTTTTTTGATTTTGACTTTTTCTTCACTTTTTTTTTACATTTTTTGGACCCAGACCCGCTTGGTTCTTGAAGATCCAGTGGGTCTGATGTCTGTATAATACAGTACAGTACACTATATAGTGTTTTGTACTGTATTTTACTTACACTTTGTCTGAACAGATCTCTGCCTTTAGCACAGATCTGTCCAGCACCATGGACAGCAGGACGCCTGAGAAGGCGTCTTGTTGCCATGGGAACCTTCCCCGTCTGCTCAGTTGTGGCCACAGACTGCGCAGACTGGGAAGGGTAAGGAGGGGGGCTCCCTCCCTCTGTCACCCCATCCTGTCAGGGGGCTGCAAAGGCACAGCAGCCCCCCGATGGGAGAGGGAGGGAGCTCCCGACTGTTAACCTCTGCTCTTCCATACCGCGGTCCGTATGGACCGCGGTATGGAAAGGGTTAAACGGCTCACATCGCATCACAGATGTCAGCCGTTTATACCAGGGTGTCAGCAATGTGCTGACACCCTGGTATACCCACTGGACACCAATGATTATTCAAGGGGAGGCGGGCGGGGGATCGCGATCCCGCCTGCCACACCGCCCGCCTCCTGCACTGCCCACACCGCCCGCAACCCCCCCTGCACCTCCCGCCGCAATCAAATCATTCAGGGGTGCAGGGGGAGTGAAACATATATATATATATTTTAGGCATATTCAAGTTTCTGATCCCTGCGGTCAGGGACTGCAAGGATCAGAAACTGCAGAAAGCGCAGCAAACTGCAGGTCTGAATTGACCTGCGGTTTGTTGCGATCGCCGACATGAGTGGGTTATGGGACCCCCCCCGCACATTTAGCCGAGGTGCCTGCTCAATGATTTGAGCAGGCACCTTGTTCCGATCACCGCCGGCCGGGCGGCAGTGATCGGAACAACACATGACGTACCGGTACATCATGTGTCCTTAAGGACTCGACAAACATGCCGTACCGATACGTTTTCAACATTCACGTGAAGTGCAGGAAGCTTGTGCGACCATGTGCTTTCACAAGATGGCGGATGGCACTGAGCTTGATTGCAGATTAGGCACGCACATATACACAGCAGGCTGTAGGAATTCTATGCATGTTTTGACTATTCTGACTCCGATTGTTGTAATAGCGATTTATCCCTAGTGAGACCTCTATGCCTGGCCTGTATGAGCAGATATAATCACTGCTTATCAGATAGCTGAACTCACCAACACGTGTTCATCCACAAGTTGCTTTATTCTGTACATCAGACAACAGGATACAGCAGAATGAATGGATCTCAGAATCGGTCAATAGATGATACTCTCTTTAGCGTGCTGTCATGCCTTCAGCAGTTTGTTATTGTTAATTTATGGACAGTTAGTATGCTTTATAATGTATAATTCTCTGTTCATTGTGTAACTGCACCATCTAGTGGCCGTTTTATATACACTGCAGCTCTTCTCACTAGAAGTTTGACCCATTTCAGCTTCCATAACTTGTAGCCTATGAACTCTAGTGATATCGTCAGCCCTGCACATAGCAGTCATTCACAGCCACCATTACAGAGGTAACCACACGGTCTGGTAGTGTCCGGATCCATCCTCTACATCTAAGCATCGCTGGTATGTTTCACATGGTCTGCATCTGTATGCATATTGCATTATATGTATTTTCCTATGTCAGACTACATTAGTAAGTGCATTATTTTTCTGTTCCTCAGTTTTACCTGATATATACCCTTGCAATAAAGACAAAGTTGGACGTTACTCCATTGTCAATTCATTGCCGGGAAAGGTTTAGCTGTCTGTCAAGCTATGTACCTTCACAAATAAGGAGGACAGAACACGTGCCATAAAGAATACATGTGTCCCTGTTACATGTGGTCTGTTAGCTGCCTCCATGACACAGGAAGTGCTGTACTCCACAAGAAGGGTGGAGCATTGAAAAGGAAATCGTCATAGATCTCAGGGAAGGGAACATGGAAAAAACAAGTGCATTACCAAAAGAGGCCACTAGATGGCAGCATATAACTAACCATAGAAATATCCATAGAAAATGGTACAAAAGAATAAACTATATAAATTCCTATGTACAATAATGTAAATATTAACTGTGTAACAGCATGCGGGGTAACGAGGTGTATGACGGGAGGGGACCAGGGTAACGAGGTGTATGACGGGAGGGGACCCGAGGTAACGAGGTGTATGACGGGAGGGGACCCGGGGTAACGAGGTGTATGACGGGAGGGGACCAGGGTAACTAGGTGTATTACGAGGGGGCCCCGGGGGTAACGAGGTGTATTACGAGGGGACCCTGAGGGTAACGGGGTGTATGACAGGAGGGAGACCCGGGGGTAACGAGGTGTATGACAGGAGGGAGACCCGGGGTTAACGAGGTGTATGACAGGAGGGGACCGGGGTAACGAGGTGTATGATTGGAGGGGCCCCCGGGTAACGAGGTGTATGACTGGAGGGAATCCTGGGCATTGAGGTGTATGACGGGAGGGAACCCGGGGTAATGAGGTGTATAACAGAAGGGGACCACAGGGTAACAAGGTGTATAACAGGCGAGGCCTCGGTAACGAGGTGTATGAAAAGAGGGGCCTCGGGGTGACATGGTGTATAACGAGGGGACCCTGGGGGTAACAAAATGTATGATGAGAGGGGGCCCCGGGGGTAATCAGGTGTATAATATACAACAAACATACTGCAGCCTCTCACCAGCAGCACAACTCGCCATTACTATCACTTACCACCAGTATCACCATTACCATCACCACCAGTATCATTATTACTATCATAATTTTCTCCTGTACCACCATTACTATCACCCCCAATATCACCATTACTATCACCATCATCATCTCCAGTACCACCATTACTATCACCCCCAATATCACCATTACTATCATCATCTCCAGTACCACCATTACTATCACCCCCAATATCACCATTACTATCACCATCATCATCATCTCCAGTATCACCATTACTATCACCATCATCATTATGTCCAGTATCACCATTACTATCACCATCATCATTATCTCCAGTATCACAATTACTATCACCATCATCATTATCTCCAGTATCACCATTACTATCACCATCATCATTATCTCCAGTATCACCATTACTATCTCCATCATCATTATGTCCAGTATCACCATTACTATCACCATTATCATTATGTCCAGTATCACCATTACTATCACCATCATCATTATCTCCAGTATCACCATTACTATCACCATCATCATTATCTCCAGTATCACCATTACTATCTCCATCATCATTATGTCCAGTATCACCATTACTATCACCATCATCATTATGTCCAGTACCACCATTACTATCACCATCATCACGATGTCCAGTATCACCATTACTATCACCATCATCATTATCTCCAGTATCACCATCATCACGATGTCCAGTATCACCATTACTATCACCATCATCACCAGCATAATGGCACAGCCTGTCCCTTACTGCCGCTATCCCCCTCCTCACCTCCAGTATATCCCTTGTGTTCTGCAGGGACCAGGACCATGCATGACAGTGTGCGGCTGCTTCTCTACTGCTCGCTGGTGTCTCTTCTTGCAGGAGTCCTCATCTGCTGCTGGGGGTAAGTAATAGGACTGTCTGGAAGGACCCTGTAGGGCTGTTATGATCACTGTCTCATCCAGGGGCGTTGCTAGAGTCTCAAAACATCCGGGGCCCAAGCCCCAATGAATATGGCCCAGTTCTTTAAGTCTCCCCCCCCCCCCACACTACACTTTCCCGTACTCGCTATACACAGCAGCAGGTACCTCTCACATGCAGGGCCTCCAGGTGACGTCTCCTCCGATGTAGATCTTCTCATCATCTTCTCCATTCGGTCCGGACACTTCTCTCAGCCGCTCCTCGTCTCTGCAGAGTGGGACACACGGACGTCTCAGCTTCCTCACTGTTCTATCATCATCCCCCAACCTGGAGCCCCCACAGTGTTATCCTGCTGCTCGCTGTGCCCCCCAAATACTATCCTGAAGAAATATCAGTGCCCCCCATACTAATAGTGCTCCTCATAGTCCCACCAATAGTAATTCCCTTCTCGAATGCCCCCATTAGTAATACTGCCCCCAACTGTGATAATGCTCCCCAAGAGTGCCCCCATTAGTAGAATAGCCCTCCAGTATTAATAATACCCTCACAGAGCCCCCAGTAGTAATAAGAACACCTAATGTCCCCTGGATTTATAATACCCCTACAGTGCCCCCAGTATTTATACTGCCCCCTACTGTTATAATGGTCACCCTGCAGTGCCCCCTGTAATTATATTCCCGCCTCCACCATACAGTCCCATGTAAATAACATCACACCATCTCACCTGCCCCCTCCAAAATACAGGCCTATGTAAATAACATCACTCCCCTCCCTTCAGCCCCTCCAACATACAGTCCCATGTAAATAACACTATTTCCCTCTCTCCGCCATAGAGTCCCATGTAAATAACATCACACCATCTCTCCAGCCCCCTCCAAAATACAGTCCCATGTAAATAACATCACCTCCTCCCGAGCCGCCTTCAACATGCAATCTCATGTAAACACCCCCCCCCCTCAACATTCAGTCCCATGTAAATAACATGTAAATAACATCATTCCCCCCACCAGCCACCTTCAACATTCAGTCCCATGTAAATAACATCACTCCCTCCCGCAGCCGCCATCAACACACAGTCCCATGTAAATAACATCCCTCCTTTCAGCCCTAACATACAGTCCTAGTTAAATAACCACAACTCCCAACATTGCTCTCTCTCCCTTCACTTACCTCTCCTCATGTAGCAGATCTCACCACAGCTTCTTCCCCCAGGTCTTCTCCTCTTCACTGCCGTCCTCTCCTGCACTGGTCACATGATGGTGACATCATTGCAGGTCCTTTTCAGCTACTGCATTTAGCACTGATCACATGACCTGTGATGTCATCACAGGTTCTTCAGCTCTTGCAGGGCATTAGATTCAATTGTATTGCCGTCCTGAGGACTTACAGTTGTATCTGTCTGGCAGGCAGGACATACGGGGCCTGGGACAAAACAACAGGGGCCCAGGCCCCGAATGTTTTAACCTAGCAAAGTCCCATGTCTCATCTATACCTTCTGCAGGAAGGTGTGTGGGTGACTAGGGAAGTGGGGTGAGGAGGTATGGCTGGAATGGTGATGGATGAATTAAAGATAAGGGTTGGGCACTGTTGTACAGTCAGTTTAGGGGGGTTAAAGTTTGGGCACTGTTGTACAGTCAGTTTAGGGGGGTTGAAGTTTGGGCACTGTTGTACAATCAGTTTTGGGAGTTGGGGTTTCAGGCACTGTTGTACAGTCAGTTTAGGAGGGTTGAAGTTTGGGCACTGTTGTACAGTCAGTTTAGGAGGGTTGAAGTTTGGGCACTGTTGTACAATCAGTTTTGGGGAGTTGGGGTTTCAGGCACTGTTGTACAGTCAGTTTAGGAGGGTTGAAGTTTGGGCACTGTTGTACAATCAGTTTAGGAAGGGGTTGAAGTTTGGGCACTGTTGTACAGTCAGTTTAGGAGGGTTGAAGTTTGGGCACTGTTGTACAGTCAGTTTAGGGGGGTTAAAGTTTGGGCACTGTTGTACAGTCACTTTAGGGGGGTTGAAGTTTGGGCACTGTTGTACGGTCAGTTTAGGAGGGTTGAAGTTTGGGCACTGTTGTACAGTCAGTTTAGGGGGGTTAAAGTTTGGGCACTGTTGTACAGTCAGTTTAGGAGGGTTGAAGTTTGGGCACTGTTGTATAGTCAGTTTAGGAGGGTTAAAGTTTGGGCACTGTTGTACAATCAGTTTAGGAGGGTTGAAGTTTGGGCACTGTTGTACAGTCAGTTTAGGGGGGTTGAAGTTTGGGCACTGTTGTACAGTCAGTTTAGGGGGGTTGAAGTTTGGGCACTGTTGTACAGTCAGTTTTGGGGAGTTGGGGTTTCAGGCACTGTTGTACAGTCAGTCTTGGGGGGGATGAGGTTTAGGTACTGTTATATAGTCAGTTTTAGGAGGATGAGGTTTCGGCACCTAACTTATCTTGTGTTGATCCATAAAAAGGAAAATATAGAACTTTACATTTATCCACACAGAACTTCTTTTGCCGCCTCTCAGTCCAAACCTCCAGTTTCCTCAGATTTCGAATATCAACATTCTATGTTGCAATTACGGTACAGACTTCCTGGCATTGATGGTTAGTGGTACTGATGTATTGTGACAGTCTGAAGTGACGTCTCCTGGTTGATGTCAGAGGTCCTGGCAGTGTTGTATGGTAACAGTTGGTGGAGGTAACTAAGGTTCCGCCTGTATTATGTCCTGGTCAGTGTGATTACAGTACAGGGTATGGGGCAGTGTTGTATGGTAACAGTCAGTGGAGGTGACTCAGGTTCAGCCTGTATTATGTCCTGGTCAGTGTGATTACAGTACAGGGTACGGGGCAGTGTTGTATGGTAACAGTCGGTGGAGGTAACTAAGGTTCAGCCTGTATTATGTCCTGGTCAGTGTGATTACAGTACAGGGTACGGGGCAGTGTTGTATGGTAACAGTCGGTGGAGGTAACTAAGGTTCAGCCTATTATGTCCTGGTCAGTGTGATTACAGTACAGGGTACGGGGCAGTGTTGTATGGTAACAGTTGGTGGAGGTAACTCAGGTTCAGCCTGTATTATGTCCTGGTCAGTGTGATTACAGTACAGGGTACAGGGCAGTGTTGTATGGTAACAGTCGGTGGAGGTGACTGAGGTTCAGCCTGTATTATGTCCTGGTCAGTGTGATTACAGTACAGGGTACGGGGCAGTGTTGTATGGTAACAGTCGGTGGAGGTGACTGAGGTTCAGCCTGTATTATGTTCTGGTCAGTGTGATTACAGTACAGGGTACAGGGCAGTGTTGTATGGTAACAGTCGGTGGAGGTGACTGAGGTTCAGCCTGTATTATGTCCTGGTCAGTGTGATTACAGTACAGGGTACCCTGCAGTGTTGTATGGTAACAGTCGGTGGAGGTGACTGAGGTTCAGCCTGTATTATGTCTTGGTCAGTGTGATTACAGTACAGGGTACGGGGCAGTGTTGTATGGTAACAGTCGGTGGAGGTGACTCAGGTTTTGCCTGTATTATGTCCTGGTCAGTGTGATTACAGTACAGGGTACGGGGCAGTGTTGTATGGTAACAGTCGGTGGAGGTAACTAAGGTTCAGCCTGTATTATGTCCTGGTCAGTGTGATTACAGTACAGGGTACGGAGCAGTGTTGTATGGTAACAGTCAGTGCAGGTAACTCAGGTTCAGCCTGTATTATGTCCTGGTCAGTGTGATTACAGTACAGGGTACGGGGCAGTGTTGTATGGTAACAGTCAGTGGAGGTGACTGAGGATCAGTCTGTATTATGTCCTGGTCAGTGTGATTACAGTACAGGGTACGGGGCAGTGTTGTATGGTAACAGTCGGTGGAGGTGACTCAGGTTTTGCCTGTATTATGTCCTGGTCAGTGTGATTACAGTACAGGGTACGGGGCAGTGTTGTATGGTAACAGTCGGTGGAGGTAACTAAGGTTCAGCCTGTATTATGTCCTGGTCAGTGTGATTACAGTACAGGGCATGGAGCAGTATTGTATGGTAACAGTCAGTGGAGGTAACTCAGGTTCAGCCTGTATTATGTCCTGGTCAGTGTGATTACAGTACAGGGTACGGGGCAGTGTTGTATGGTAACAGTCAGTGGAGGTGACTGAGGATCAGTCTGTATTATGTCCTGGTCAGTGTGATTACAGTACAGGGTATGGAGCAGTGTTGTATGGTAACAGTCGGTGGAGGTGACTCAGGTTTTGCCTGTATTATGTCCTGGTCAGTGTGATTACAGTACAGGGTACGGGGCAGTGTTGTATGGTAACAGTCAGTGAAGGTAACTCAGGTTCAGCCTGTATTATGTCCTGGTCAGTGTGATTACAGTACAGGGTACGGGGCAGTGTTGTATGGTAATAGTCAGTGGAGGTGACTGAGGTTCAGCCTGTATTATGTCCTGGTCAGTGTGATTACAGTACAGGGTACGGGGCAGTGTTGTATGGTAACAGTCGGTGGAGGTAACTCAGGCTCAGTCTGTATTATGTCCTGGTCAGTGTGATTACAGTACAGGGTACGGGGCAGTGTTGTATGGTAACAGTCGGTGGAGGTAACTCAGGCTCAGCCTGTATTATGTCCTGGTCAGTGTGATTACAGTACAGGGCATGGAGCAGTATTGTATGGTAACAGTCAGTGGAGGTAACTCAGGTTCAGCCTGTATTATGTCCTGGTCAGTGTGATTACAGTACAGGGTACGGGGCAGTGTTGTATGGTAATAGTCAGTGGAGGTGACTGAGGTTCAGCCTGTATTATGTTCTGGTCAGTGTGATTACAGTACAGGGTACGGGGCAGTGTTGTATGGTAACAGTCGGTGGAGGTAACTCAGGTTCAGCCTGTATTATGTCCTGGTCAGTGTGATTACAGTACAGGGTACGGGGCAGTGTTGTATGGTAACAGTCGGTGGAGGTGACTCAGGTTTTGCCTGTATTATGTCCTGGTCAGTGTGATTACAGTACAGGGTACGGGGCAGTGTTGTATGGTAACAGTCGGTGGAGGTAACTAAGGTTCAGCCTGTATTATGTCCTGGTCAGTGTGATTACAGTACAGGGCATGGAGCAGTATTGTATGGTAACAGTCAGTGGAGGTAACTCAGGTTCAGCCTGTATTATGTTCTGGTCAGTGTGATTACAGTACAGGGTATGGAGCAGTGTTGTATGGTAATAGTCGGTGGAGGTGACTGAGGTTCAGCCTGTATTATGTCCTGGTCAGTGTGATTACAGTACAGGGTATGGAGCAGTGTTGTATGGTAAAAGTCGGTGGAGGTGACTCAGGTTTTGCCTGTATTATGTCCTGGTCAGTGTGATTACAGTACAGGGTACGGGGCAGTGTTGTATGGTAACAGTCGGTGAAGGTAACTCAGGTTCAGCCTGTATTATGTCCTGGTCAGTGTGATTACAGTACAGGGTACGGGGCAGTGTTGTATGGTAATAGTCAGTGGAGGTGACTGAGGTTCAGCCTGTATTATGTCCTGGTCAGTGTGATTACAGTACAGGGTATGGAGCAGTGTTGTATGGTAACAGTCGGTGGAGGTGACTCAGGTTTTGCCTGTATTATGTCCTGGTCAGTGTGATTACAGTACAGGGTACGGGGCAGTGTTGTATGGTAACAGTCGGTGGAGGTAACTCAGGCTCAGCCTGTATTATGTCCTGGTCAGTGTGATTACAGTACAGGGTACGGGGCAGTGTTGTATGGTAACAGTCGGTGGAGGTAACTCAGGTTCAGCCTGTATTATGTCCTGGTCAGTGTGATTACAGTACAGGGTACGGGGCAGTGTTGTATGGTAATAGTCAGTGGAGGTGACTGAGGTTCAGCCTGTATTATGTCCTGGTCAGAGTGATTACAGTACAGGGTACGGGGCAGTGTTGTATGGTAATAGTCAGTGGAGGTGACTGAGGTTCAGCCTGTATTATGTCCTGGTCAGTGTGATTACAGTACAGGGTACGGGGCAGTGTTGTATGGTAATAGTCAGTGGAGGTGACTGAGGTTCAGCCTGTATTATGTTCTGGTCAGTGTGATTACAGTACAGGGTACGGGGCAGTGTTGTATGGTAATAGTCAGTGGAGGTGACTGAGGTTCAGCCTGTATTATGTCCTGGTCAGTGTGATTACAGTATGGTCGTTGTTCCCGGCAGTGTTGTACAGTGACATAATGTACTGACACTTTACTGGCACATTTCCTGGTTTGACAGGTTTGTTTTCCTCAGTGATGCAATGGCCGGCAGCGGGTACAGTGCGGAGGAATGTGATGCAGGAAGTACAGTAAAGGAGCCGCGCCTGTGTACAGGACGTACAGATGTGACCAACATTATACACAAACGTGCTGCTCATGGACAAACCGTCAATGTACCAGGACATCACATGACCTCAGCCCTCCCATCACATGACCTCCGCCCTTCCATCACAAGACCTCAGCCCCCCATCACATGACCTCCGCCCTTCCATCACAAGACCTCAGCCCTCCCATCACATGACCTCAGCCCCCCATCACAAGACCTCAGCCCCCCATCACATGACCTCAGCCCTCCCATCACATGACCTCATTTCCATCACATGACCTCATTTCCATCACATGACCTCAGCCCCCCATCACAAGACCTCAGCCCTCCCATCACATGACCTCAGCCCTCCAATCACATGACCTCAGCCCCCCATAACAAGACCTCAGCCCCCATAACAAGACCTCAGCCCCCATAACAAGACCTCAGCCCCCATAACAAGACCTCAGCCCTCCCATCACATGACCTCAGCCCTCCCATCACATGACCTCAGCCCTCCCATCACATGACCTCAGCCCTCCCATCACATGACCTCCCAAGTGTCCCTCTTTTGGAACCACGTCTCTTTGACCATCTTTGATCTGAGGGATAGATTTTCATTATCACATTTACAATATTAACCCACAAAATGCTTCTCCGGTTCCTCTGTATTTAAGAGCCGCCTCGGATATTATTTTATTATTTGATGCAATAAGAATTTTCTAAATTTCTATATTCATATAATTTTTGCGCTATTTCGTAAAAGAAAACTCTTGAGGTGCTTAAATATGGAGGGAAAATGGAGCTTTCACGCAATGAACCATTAGTGTCCCTCTTTGAACGTCCAAAAAGTTGGGAGGTACACATCACCTGACCTCATCGCCCAATCACATGACCTCAACCCACAACCACATGACCTCAGCCCTCACATCACATGACCTCAGCCCTCACCATCACATGACCTCAGCCCTCACCATCACATGACCTCAGCCCTCACCATCACATGACCTCAGCTTCCACCATCACATGATCTCAGTCACCTCCATCATATGACCTCTGCCACTGCCCTCACATGTGATGGGGGCTGAGGTCAGGTGATGGTGGTAGCGGAGATCATGTGATGGCTGAGATTATGTGATGTGTTGGCTGAGGTGATGTGATGTATTGGCTGAGGTGATGTGATGTGTTGGCTGAGGTCATGGGATGTATTTTCTGAGGTCATGTGATGTATCGCCTGAGGTCATGTGATGTATTGGCTGAGGTCATGTGATGTGTTGGCTGAGGTCATGTGATGTGTTGGCTGAGGTCATGTGATGTGTTGGCTGAGGTCATGTGATGTGTTGGCTGAGGTCATGTGATGTGTTGGCTGAGGTCATGTGATGTATTGGCTGAGGTCATGTGATGTATTGGCTGAGGTCATGTGATGGGGTAGCGGAGGTCATGTGATGGGGTAGCTGAGGTCATGTGATGGGTTGGCTGAGGTCATGGGATACGTTGGCTGAGGTCATGTGATGTATTTTCTGAGGTCATTTGAAGTATTGGCTGAGGTCATGTGATGGGGTAGCTGAGGTCATGTGATGTGTTGGCTGAGGTCATGTGATGTGTTGGCTGAGGTCATGTGATGTATTGGCTGAGGTCATGTGATGTTATTGGCTGAGGTCATGTGATGGGGTAGCTGAGGTCATGTGATGTATTGGCTGAGGTCATGTGATGTTATTGGCTGAGGTCATGTGATGGGGTAGCTGAGGTCATGTGATGTGTTGGCTGAGGTCATGTGATGTGTTGGCTGAGGCCATGTGATGTGTTTGCTGAAGTCATGTGATGTATTGGCTGAGGTCATGTGATGTATTGGCTGAGGTCATGTGATGTATTGGCTGAGGTCATGTGATGTATTGGCTGAGGTCATGTGATGTATTTGCTGAGGTCATGTGATGGGGTAGCTGAGGTCATGTGATGGGGTAGCTGAGGTCATGTGATGTGTTGGCTGAGGTCATGGGATACATTGGCTGAGGTCATGTGATGTATTGGCTGAGGTCATGTGATGGGGTAGCTGAGGTCATGTGATGGGGTAGCTGAGGTCATGTGATGGGGTAGCTGAGGTCATGGGATACATTGGCTGAGGTCATGTGATGTATTGGCTGAGGTCATGTGATGGGGTAGCTGAGGTCATGTGATGTATTTGCTGAGGTCATGTGATGTATTGGCTGAGGTCATGTGATGGGGTAGCTGAGGTCATGTGATGTGTTGGCTGAGGTCATGGGATACATTGGCTGAGGTCATGTGATGTATTGGCAGAGGTCATGTGATGAGAGAACTGAGGTCATGTGAAGTGCTGCCATGTTCTGTCCTGGTACATTGGCGGTTGGCTCATGAGCAGCACGTTTGTGTATAATGTGTCGGTCACATCTGTACGTCCTGTACACAGGCGCGGCTCCTCTACTGTACTTCCTTCAGCACATTCCTCCGCACTGTACCCACCGCCGTCTATTGCATCACTGAGGAAAACCACAGGGTGATTATGTGTTATCCTCATGTATGGATATAGTATCAACCGTATTAATGATTATTATCAGTATATAGAGATTATTATCAGTATATATGGATTATTAGTTTATATGGATATGGATTATTATCAGTATATATGGGTATGGATTATCAGTAAATATGGGTATGGATTATTATCAGTTTATATGGATATGGATTATTATCAGTATATATGGATTATTATCACTATATATGGATATGCTATTAGTATATATGGGAATGGATTATTATCAGTATATATGGATATGGATTATTATCAGTGGATAAGGATTATTATCAGTATATATGGATTATTATCACTATATATGGATATGCTATTAGTATATATGGGTATGGATTATTATCAGTATATATGGATATGGATTATTATCAGTGGATAAGGATTATTATCAGTATATATGGATTATTATCACTATATATGGATATGCTATTAGTATATATGGATATGGATTATTATCAGTGGATAAGGATTATTATCAGTATATATGGATTATTATCACTATATATGGATATGCTATTAGTATATATGGATATGGATTATTATCAGTATATATGGGTATGGATTATTATCAGTCTATATGGATATGGATTATTATCAGTCTATATGGATAAGGATTATTATCAGTATATATGGATTATTATCACTATATATGGATATGCTATTAGTATATATGGATATGGATTATTATCAGTATATATGAGTATGGATTATTATCACTATATATGGATATGCTATTAGTATATATGGGTATGGATTATTATCAGTATATATGGGTATGGATTATTATCACTATATATGGATATGCTATTAGTATATATGGGTATGGATTATTATCAGTGGATAAGAATTATTATCAGTATATATGGATATGGATTATTATTAGTATATAAGGATATGTTATTAGTATATGTGGGTATAAATTATTATCAGTCTATATGGATATGGATTATTATCAGTCTATATGGATATGGATTGTTATCTTCACATATGGATATATGTTATATTTCTGGTGCAGGTTCCTCCGGCGCAGGTCGTCATCTGAGGATAAGCAGTGATCGCTCTCGTCACCGCTGATCATCTTCTCTGCAGATAATAAACGCTGTACACGTGTGCTGAGCATGCTGCTTCTCACTGGTCCCAGGAGCTGACACTCTGCTGCAGTGCCAGGAGCTGTGAGGCCTCCAGTGGGGGAGGACAGGGCAGGGGGGCCGGTGTCACATTACAGGGTTGGACAGGTACAGGTGATAAGACCGGTCTCACCAGAGACTGCAGAGGACGTGAGGCCTGGAGCGCAGATACAGAGACTGCACTGAGAGAGACAGAGGCCTGGAGAGCAGATACAGAGACTGCACTGAGAGAGACAGAGGCCTGGAGAGCAGATACAGAGACTGCACTGAGAGAGACAGAGGCCTGGAGAGCAGATACAGAGACTGCACTGAGAGAGACAGAGGCCTGGAGCGCAGATACAGAGACTGTGCACTGAGAGAGACAGAGGCCTGGAGCGCAGATACAGAGACTGCAGAGGACGTGAGGCCTGGAGAGCAGATACAGAGACTGTGCACTGAGAGAGACAGAGGCCTGGAGAGCAGATACAGAGACTGTGCACTGAGAGAGACAGAGGCCTGGAGAGCAGACACCAGATCCTGCACTGAGAGAGACAGAGGCCTGGAGAGCAGATACAGAGACTGCACTGAGAGAGACAGAGGCCTGGAGCGCAGATACAGAGACTGCACTGAGAGAGACAGAGGCCTGGAGAGCAGATACAGAGACTGCACTGAGAGAGACAGAGGCCTGGAGAGCAGACACCAGAGACTGTGCACTGAGAGAGACAGAGGCCTGGAGCGCAGATACAGAGACTGCACTGAGAGAGACAGAGGCCTGGAGCGCAGATACAGAGACTGCACTGAGAGAGACAGAGGCCTGCAGAGCAGACACCAGAGACTGTGCACTGAGAGAGACAGAGGCCTGGAGAGCAGACACCAGAGACTGTGCACTGAGAGAGACAGAGGCCTGCAGAGCAGACACCAGAGACTGTGCACTGAGAGAGACAGAGGCCTGGAGAGCAGACACCAGAGACTGTGCACTGAGAGAGACAGAGGCCTGGAGAGCAGACACCAGAGACTGCACTGAGAGAGACAGAGGCCTGCAGAGCAGACACCAGAGACTGTGCACTGAGAGAGACAGAGGCCTGCAGAGCAGACACCAGAGACTGTGCACTGAGAGAGACAGAGGCCTGGAGAGCAGACACCAGAGACTGCACTGAGAGAGACAGAGGCCTGCAGAGCAGACACCAGAGACTGTGCACTGAGAGAGACAGAGGCCTGGAGAGCAGACACCAGAGACTGTGCACTGAGAGAGACAGAGGCCTGGAGAGCAGACACCAGAGACTGTGCACTGAGAGAGACAGAGGCCTGGAGCGCAGATACAGAGACTGCACTGAGAGAGACAGAGGCCTGGAGCGCAGATACAGAGACTGCACTGAGAGAGACAGAGGCCTGCAGAGCAGACACCAGAGACTGTGCACTGAGAGAGACAGAGGCCTGGAGAGCAGACACCAGAGACTGCGCACTGAGAGAGACAGAGGCCTGGAGAGCAGACACCAGAGACTGCACTGAGAGAGACAGAGGCCTGCAGAGCAGACACCAGAGACTGCACTGAGAGAGACAGAGGCCTGCAGAGCAGACACCAGAGACTGCACTGAGAGAGACAGAGGCCTGCAGAGCAGACACCAGAGACTGTGCACTGAGAGAGACAGAGGCCTGCAGAGCAGACACCAGAGACTGCGCACTGAGAGAGACAGAGGCCTGCAGAGCAGACACCAGAGACTGTGCACTGAGAGAGACAGAGGCCTGCAGAGCAGACACCAGAGACTGTGCACTGAGAGAGACAGAGGCCTGGAGAGCAGACACCAGAGACTGTGCACTGAGAGAGACAGAGGCCTGGAGAGCAGACACCAGAGACTGCGCACTGAGAGAGACAGAGGCCTGCAGAGCAGACACCAGAGACTGTGCACTGAGAGAGACAGAGGCCTGGAGAGCAGACACCAGAGACTGCGCACTGAGAGAGACAGAGGCCTGCAGAGCAGACACCAGAGACTGTGCACTGAGAGAGACAGAGGCCTGGAGAGCAGACACCAGAGACTGCGCACTGAGAGAGACAGAGGCCTGCAGAGCAGACACCAGAGACTGCGCACTGAGAGAGACAGAGGCCTGCAGAGCAGACACCAGAGACTGTGCACTGAGAGAGACAGAGGCCTGCAGAGCAGACACCAGAGACTGCGCACTGAGAGAGACAGAGGCCTGGAGAGCAGACACCAGAGACTGCGCACTGAGAGAGACAGAGGCCTGCAGAGCAGACACCAGAGACTGCGCACTGAGAGAGACAGAGGCCTGCAGAGCAGACACCAGAGACTGCGCACTGAGAGAGACAGAGGCCTGCAGAGCAGACACCAGAGACTGCGCACTGAGAGAGACAGAGGCCTGCAGAGCAGACACCAGAGACTGTGCACTGAGAGAGACAGAGGCCTGGAGAGCAGACACCAGAGACTGCGCACTGAGAGAGACAGAGGCCTGGAGAGCAGACACCAGAGACTGTGCACTGAGAGAGACAGAGGCCTGGAGAGCAGATACAGAGACTGTGCACTGAGCGCCGCTGGGCGAGACGTACAGCCGGGCGGTGACGGGGACACGAGAATCTGGATAGACAGGTTGTGGTCAGGGGAGAAAGTAGAAGGAGGAGAGAGCGCAGAGCACGGAAGAGATCACAGGTATATATGTATGTCACGGAGACCGTCCTGTACCCATAACCTAGTGAGAGACGTATATATATACTGAGCAGGGGTCCAATAGACTGTACAAGAAGGGGATACAGAGAGCTGAGGACTGTCTAACAGAGTGCACAGACACACCTCACTGAAGAGACAGTCCCGCTGGTGTGGATTCAGGCTTCTCGTCTTCGCTTTGGCCGTCTCGCAGGTGAGTGTCTGTCAGGTCGGGGCCGGCGCGTGACATCCAGTCGAGGTGGGGGTAACCCTCTGTCCAGTGCCTGCAGGGCCCCCACAATGAGGACCGCACTGGATTTGGGGGGTTGTAGTCCCCTTTAACGTTTCTTGTGGATACTGAAACCTGCTGTTATCATGTAAATGAGGCTCCTCCACCTCCTGCCTCTTCCTGCATTGTATGTACATAGTGACTATGCACAGCGCCTCCTGCCAGGACTGTGAGTGCGGCCATTATACTGTGTGAGGGGGGGTAACGCTGAGTGTGAGTGCGGCCATTATACTGTGTGAGTGAGGGTAACACTGAGTGTGAGTGCGGCCATTATACTGTGTGAGTGAGGGTAACGCTGAGTGTGAGTGAGGGTAACACTGAGTGTGAGTGAGGGTAACACTGAGTGTGAGTGCAGCCATTATACTGTGTGAGGGGGGTAACGCTGAGTGTGAGTGAGGGTAACACTGAGTGTGAGTGCGGCCATTATACTGTGTGAGGGGGGGTAACACTGAGTGTGAGTGAGGGTAACACTGAGTGTGAGTGCGGCCATTATACTGTGTGAGGGGGGGTAACGCTGAGTGTGAGTGCGGCCATTATACTGTGTGAGGGGGGGTAACACTGAGTGTGAGTGAGGGTAACACTGAGTGTGAGTGCGGCCATTATACTGTGTGAGGGGGGGTAACGCTGAGTGTGAGTGCGGCCATTATACTGTGTGAGGGGGGGTAACACTGAGTGTGAGTGAGGGTAACACTGAGTGTGAGTGCGGCCATTATACTGTGTGAGGGGGGGTAACACTGAGTGTGAGTGCGGCCATTATACTGTGTGAGGGGGGGTAACACTGAGTGTGAGTGAGGGTAACACTGAGTGTGAGTGCGGCCATTATACTGTGTGAGGGGGGGTAACGCTGAGTGTGAGTGCGGCCATTATACTGTGTGAGGGGGGGTAACACTGAGTGTGAGTGAGGGTAACACTGAGTGTGAGTGCGGCCATTATACTGTGTGAGGGGGGGTAACACTGAGTGTGAGTGAGGGTAACGCTGAGTGTGAGTGAGGGTAACACTGAGTGTGAGTGCGGCCATTATACTGTGTGAGGGGGGGTAACACTGAGTGTGAGGGGGGTAACGCTGAGTGTGAGTGCGGCCATTATACTGTGTGAGGGGGGGTAACGCTGAGTGAGGGTAACGCTGAGTGTGAGTGAGGGTAACACTGAGTGTGAGTGCAGCCATTATACTGTGTGAGGGGGGGTAACGCTGAGTGTGAGTGAGGGTAACGCTGAGTGTGAGTGCGGCCATTATACTGTGTGAGCGTGTGTAACACGGAGTGTGAGTGCAGCCATTATACTGTGTGAGGGGGGGTAACGCTGAGTGTGAGTGCAGCCATTATACTGTGTGAGCGTGTGTAACACGGAGTGTGAGCGGGTGTAACACTGAGTGTGAGTGCAGCCATTATACTGTGTGAGGGGGGGTAACGCTGAGTGTGAGCGGGTGTAACACTGAGTGTGAGTGCAGCCATTATACTGTGTGAGGGGGTAACGCTGAGTGTGAGTGAGGGTAACGCTGAGTGTGAGTGAGGGTAACACTGAGTGTGAGTGCGGCCATTATACTGAGTAATGTACTGCCAGACCAAGTGTGGGTGGGTGTAATACTGAGTGTGAGCGTGTGTCACAGTGTGTGCATCGCACTATACTGCCAGACTGTGATACTAGGCATTTGTCCATGTAACGTTGAATGATTGTGTATTTACACTTAGTGTGATAAACGACTGTTACCATTTAATGGGTATGTATTCAGTAAGTAAGTATTTGCTCACTATATACATTCAGACTGTAAAACTGAGTGTGACCATATAACAGTGGGTGAGAGTATAACATATACTGAGCGGACACACTGTATACAGTCAGACTGTGAGTGTGTATTCACACTGAGTATAACATATACTGAGCGGACACACTGTATACAGTCAGACTGTGAGTGTGTATTCACACGGAGTATACGTATACTGAGCAGACACTGTATACAGTCAGACTATGAGTGTGTATTCACACGGAGTATACCTATACTGAGCAGACACTGTATACAGTCAGACTATGAGTGTGTATTCACGCGGAGTATACCTATACTGAGCGGACACACTGTATACAGTCAGACTGTGAGTGTGTATTCACACGGAGTATACGTATACTGAGCAGACACTGTATACAGTCAGACTGTGAGTGTGTATTCACACTGAGTATAACATATACTGAGCAGACACTGTATACAGTCAGACTGTGAGTGTGTATTCACACTGAGTATAACATATACTGAGCGGACACACTGTATACAGTCAGACTGCGAGTGTATTCACGAGTATACCGTATACTGAGCAGACGCTGTCTACAATCAGACTGTGAGTGTGTAGTCAGAGTATACCATATACTGAGCAGACACTGTATACAGTCAGACTGTGAGTGTATATTTACACCGAGTATACCATATACTGAGCGGACACTCTGTATACAGTCAGACTGTGAGAGAGTATTCACACGGAGTATACGTATACTGAGCAGACACTGTATACAGCCAGACTGTGAGTGTGTATTCACACGGAGTATACGTATACTGAGCAGACACTGTATACAGTCAGACTGTGAGTGTGTATTCACATGGAGCATACCATATATTGAGCAGACACTGTATACAGTCAGACTGTGAGTGTGTATTCACACGGAGTATACCGTATACTGAGCAGACACTGTATACAGTCAGACTGTGAGTGTGTATTCACATGGAGCATACCATATATTGAGCAGACACTGTATACAGCCAGACTGTGAGTGTGTATTCACACGGAGTATACCGTATACTGAGCAGACACTGTATACAGTCAGACTGTGAGTGTGTATTCACATGGAGTATACGTATACTGAGCAGACACTGTATACAGTCAGACTGTGAGTGTGTATTCACACTGAGTATAACATATACTGAGCGGACACACTGTATACAGTCAGACTGTGAGTGTGTATTCACACAGAGTATACGTATACTGAGCAGACACTGTATACAGTGTGTATTCACATGGAGTATACGTATACTGAGTAGACACTGTATACAGTATACAGTGTCTGCTCAGTATATGTATACGCGGTGTTAATACACTCACAGTCTGACTGTATACAGTGTCTGCTCAGTATACGTATACTCCATGTGAATACACACTCAGTCTGGCTGTATACAGTGTCTGCTCAGTATACGTATACTCCGTGTGAATACACACTCAGTCTGACTGTATACAGTATACAGTCAGACTGTGAGAGTGTATTCACACGGAGTATATGTATACTGAGCAGACACTGTATACAGCCAGACTGTGAGTGTGTATTCACACGGAGTATACCTATACTGAGCAGACACTGTATACAGTCAGACTGTGAGTGTGTATTCACACGGAGTATACCTATACTGAGCAGACACTGTATACAGTTAGACTGTGAGTGTGTATTCACACGGAGTATACCTATACTGAGCAGACACTGTATACAGTCAGACTGTGAGTGTGTATTCACACGGAGTATACCATATACTGAGCAGACACTCGGTATACAGTCAGACTATGAGTGTGTATTCACACGGAGTATACCTATACTGAGCAGACACTGTATACAGTCAGACTATGAGTGTGTATTCACACGGAGTATACCTATACTGAGCAGACACTGTATACAGTCAGACTATGAGTGTGTATTCACGCGGAGTATACCTATACTGAGCAGACACTGTATACAGTCAGACTGTGAGTGTGTATTCACACGGAGTATACCTATACTGAGCAGACACTGTATACAGTCAGACTGTGAGTGTGTATTCACACGGAGTATACCATATACTGAGCAGACACTCGGTATACAGTCAGACTGTGAGTGTGTATTCACGCGGAGTCTACATATACTGAGCAGACACTGTATACAGTCAGACTGTGAGTGTGTATTCACACGGAGTATACCTATACTGAGCAGACACTGTATACAGTCAGACTGAGTGTGTATTCACACGGAGTATACCTATACTGAGCAGACACTGTATACAGTCAGACTGTGAGTGTGTATTCACACGGAGTATACCTATACTGAGCAGACACTGTATACAGTCAGACTGAGTGTGTATTCACACGGAGTATACCTATACTGAGCAGACACTCGGTATACAGTCAGACTATGAGTGTGTATTCACACGGAGTATACGTATACTGAGCAGACACTGTATACAGTCAGACTGAGTGTGTATTCACACGGAGTATACCTATACTGAGCAGACACTCGGTATACAGTCAGACTATGAGTGTGTATTCACACGGAGTATACCTATACTGAGCAGACACTGTATACAGTCAGACTGAGTGTGTATTCACACTGAGTATACCTATACTGAGCAGACACTGTATACAGTCAGACTGTGAGTGTGTATTCACACTGAGTATACCTATACTGAGCAGACATTGTATACAGTCAGACTGTGAGTGTGTATTCACACTGAGTATGCCTATACTGAGCAGACACTGTATACAGTCAGGCGCTTTCTATTCATGTAATAGTGAGTGTGCATGCTGTAAGTGTTGGGCTGGATGAGAGTGTATTACTGTGCCATGAAGGGCACACTCATTATACTGCAGGTCAGTGGGTTATAGATTGTAAGCTCTGTTGTCCAGGCTGTGAGGGATGTTCATGTCTGTTCTGTTCTGGTACTTGCAGGGGTCACGCCTGTGTCACCCGTGTATCATGTACCAGGGGCTGTACAGAAAACACAGAGAATCTTTGGCAGTACAGACACGTGTGGCTCTCCAGGTGATCCAGTTACGCCCTCCACACGTGAGGACAGACGTGGGGTGTGGCCGCTGAGCATGGGGTGTTCTTATTCTTACTGATTGTTTCCAAATTACCCAAGCAATTTCTGATATAGAGAGTGTTTATAAAAGCTGCGTGGACCAGGACCGCCTCATGTACGCCTGACATCACAAACCGCTCTGGGAGAAAGTAGTCACCCTTTCCAAATGTTCCCAGGATTACATACGTGTCACACGTTTCATTGTACCTGAGGAATAGGAGAACAGAGAAAGTTACCAAGAGAGTGGCTCCTGTAGAGAGCACTTGAGTATGTACTGATAGCATAGAGAGCAGTTCCTGTAGAGAGCAGATCCTGTAGAGAGCAGATCCTGTAGAGAGCACCTGGGGTATACAATGATGGGGTAGAGAGGGGATCCTGTAGAGAGCAGCCGGAGTACATGATAGGGTAGAGAGAAGATCCTGTAGAGAGCACCTGGAGTATACAATGATAGGGTAGAGAGGGGATCCTGTAGAGAGCACCTGGGGTATACAATGATAGGGTAGAGAGCAACTCCTGTAGAGAGCACCTGGGGTATACACTGATAGGGTAGAGAGCAACTCCTGTAGAGAGCACCTGGAGTATAAAATGATAGGGTAGAGAGCAGCTCCTGTAGAGAGCACCTGGGGTATACAATAATAGGGTAGAGAGCAGATCCTGTAGAGAACACTTGGGGTATACAACGATAGGGTAGAGAGAAGATCCTGTAGAGAGCACCTGGGGTATACAATGATGGGGTAGAGAGGGGATCCTGTAGAGAGCAGCCGGAGTATATGATAGGATAGAGAGCAGCTCCTGTAGAGAGCACCTGGGGTATACAATGATAGGGTAGAGAGGGGATCCTGTAGAGAGCACCTGGGGTATACAATGATGGGGTAGAGAGGGGATCCTGTAGAGAGCAGATCCTGTAGAGAGCACCTGGAGTATACAATGATGGGGTAGAGAGGGGATCCTGTAGAGAGCACCTGGAGTATACAATGATGGGGTAGAGAGGGGATCCTGTAGAGAGCACCTGGGGTATACAACGATAGGGTAGAGAGCATATCCTGTAGAGAGCACCTGGAGTATACAATGATAGGGTAAAGAGGGGATCCTGTAGAGAGTACATGGGGTATACCATGATAGGGTAAAGAGAAGATCCTGTAGAGAGCACCTGGAGTATACAATGATGGGGTAGAGAGTGGATCCTGTAGAGAGCACCTGGGGTATACAACGATAGGGTAGAGAGCAACTCCTGTAAAGAGCACCTGGGGTATACACTGATAGGGTAGAGAGCAACTCCTGTAGAGAGCACCTGGAGTATACAATGATAGGGTAGATAGGGGATCCTGTAGAGAGCACCTGGGGTATACAATGATAGGGTAGAGAGGGGCTCCTATACAGGACACCTGGGGTATACAATGATAGGGTAGAGAGCAACTCCTGTAGAGTGCACCTGGGGTATACAATGATAGGGTAAAGAGGGGCTCCTGTAGAGAGCACCTGGGGTATACAATGATGGGGTAGAGAGGGGATCCTGTAGAGAGCACCTGGGGTATACAATGATAGGGTAGAGAGCAACTCCTGTAGAGAGCACCTGGGGTATACAATGATAGGGTAGAGAGGGGCTCCTATACAGGACACCTGGGGTATACAATGATAGGGTAGAGAGCAACTCCTGTAGAGAGCACTTGGGGTATACAACGATAGGGTAAAGAGGGGCTCCTGTAGAGAGCACCTGGAGTATACAATGATGGGGTAGAGAGGGGATCCTGTAGAGAGCACCTGGAGTATACAATGATGGGGTAAAGAGGGGCTCCTGTAGAGAGCACCTGGGGTATACAATGATGGGGTAGAGAGGGGATCCTGTAGAGAGCACCTGGGGTATACAATGTTAGGGTAGAGAGCAACTCCTGTAGAGAGCACCTGGGGTATACAATGATAGGGTAGAGAGGGGATCCTGTAGAGAGCACCTGGGGTATACAATAATGGGGTAGAGAGGGGATCCTGTAGAGAGCACCTGGGGTATACAATAATGGGGTAGAGAGCAGATCCTGTAGAGAGCACCTGGGGTATACAATGATAGGGTAGAGAGGGGATCCTGTAGAGAGCACCTGGGGTATACAATGATAGGGTAGAGAGCAACTCCTGTAGAGAGCACCTGGGGTATACAATGATAGGGTAGAGAGCAACTCCTGTAGAGAGCACCTGGGGTATACAATGATGGGGTAGAGAGCAACTCCTGTAGAGAGCACCTGGGGTATACAATGATAGGGTAGAGAGGGGCTCCTGTAGAGAGCACCTGGGGTATACAATGATAGGGTAGAGAGGGGCTCCTGTAGAGAGCACCTGGGGTATACAATGAGAGGGTAGAGAGGGGCTCCTGTAGAGAGCACCTGGGGTATACAATGAGAGGGTAAAGAGCAACTCCTGTAGAGAGCACCTGGAGTATACAATGATGGGGTAGAGAGGGGCTCCTATACAGGACACCTGGAGTATACAATGATATGGTAGAGAGCAACTCCTGTAGAGAGCACCTGGAGTATACAATGATAGGGTAGATAGGGGATCCTGTAGAGAGCACCTGGGGTATACAATGATGGGGTAGAGAGGGGCTCCTATACAGGACACCTGGGGTATACAATGATAGGGTAGAGAGCAACTCCTGTAGAGAGCTCCTAGAGTATACAATGATAGGATAGAGAGGGGCTCCTATACAGGACACCTGGGGTATACAATGATGGGGTAGAGAGGTGAACCTTTAGAGAGCACCTGGAGTATACAATGAAGGGGTAGTGAGGGGATCCTGTAGAGAGTATATGGGGTATACAATGATAGGGTAGAGAAGGGATCCTGTACAGAGCACCTGGAGTATACAATGATGGGGTAGAGAGTGGATCCTATAAAGAGCACCTGGGGTACACAATGATAGGGTACAGAGGGGATCCTATAGAGCACTTGGGGTATATGATGTGGTAGAGAGCAGCTCCTGTAGAGAGCACCTGGAGTATACAATGATATGGTAAAGAGGGGATCCTGTAGAGAGTACATGGGGTATGCCATGATAGGGTAGAGAGTGGCTGGAATATACAATGATGGGGTAGAGAGGGGATCCTGTGGAGAGTACATGGGGTGTACAATGATAGGGTAGAGAGGGGATCCTGTGGAGAGTACATGGGGTGTACAATGATAGGGTAGAGAGGGGATCCTGTGGAGAGTACATGGGGTGTACAATGATAGGGTAGAGAGGGGATCCCGTAGAGACTTGGGTCATACAATGATATGGTAGAGATCAGCTCCTGTAGAGAGTGGCTGGAGTATACAATGATAGGGTAGAGATGGGCTCCTGTAGAGAGTATATGGGGTATACAGCAATAGGGTAGAGAGGGGCTCTTGTAGAGGGTACATGGGGTATAAAATGATAGGGTAGAGAGGGGATCCTTTAGAGAGTACATGGGGTATACAATAAGATGGTAAAGAGGGGATCCTGTAGAGGGCACCCGGGGTATACAATGATAGGGTAGAGAGGGACCCCTGTAGAGAGTACATGGGGTATACAATGATAGGATAGAGACTGGATTCTGTAGAAAGTATATGGGGTATGCAATGATAGGATAGAGAGGAGGTCTTGTACAGTGTATATGGGGTATGCAATGATGGAGTAGAGAGCGGATCCTGTAGAGAGTACATGGGGTATACAATGATATGGTAGAGAGGGGGCTCCTGTAGAAAGCACCTGGGGTATACAATGATATGGTAGAGAGGGGGCTCCTGTAGAGAGCACCTGGGGTATACAATGATATGGTAGAGAGGGGGCTCTGGTAGAGAGGGGTCTCCTGTAGAGAGTACATAGGGTATACAATGATATGGTAGAGATTGGCTTCTGTAGAGAGTACATGGGGTATACAATGATATGGTAGAGAGGGGGCTCTGGTAGAGAGGGGGCTCCTGTAGAGAGTACATAGGGTATACAATGATATGGTAGAGATTGGCTTCTGTAGAGAGTACATGGGGTATACAATGATATGGTAGAGAGGGGGCTCTGGTAGAGAGGGGGCTCCTGTAGAGAGTACATAGGGTATACAATGATATGGTAGAGATTGGCTTCTGTAGAGAGTACATGGGGTATACAATGATATGGTAGAGAGGGGGCTCTGGTAGAGAGGGGGCTCCTGTAGAGAGTACATAGGGTATACAATGATATGGTAGAGATTGGCTTCTGTAGAGAGTACATGGGGTATACAATGATATGGTAGAGAGGGGGCTCTGGTAGAGAGGGGGCTCCTGTAGAGAGTACATAGGGTATACAATGATATGGTAGAGATTGGCTTCTGTAGAGAGTACATGGGGTATACAATGATATGGTAGAGAGGGGGCTCTGGTAGAGAGGGGGCTCCTGTAGAGAGTACATAGGGTATACAATGATATGGTAGAGATTGGCTTCTGTAGAGAGTACATGGGGTATACAATGATATGGTAGAGAGGGGGCTCTGGTAGAGAGGGGGCTCCTGTAGAGAGTACATAGGGTATACAATGATATGGTAGAGATTGGCTTCTGTAGAGAGTACATGGGGTATACAATGATATGGTAGAGAGGGGGCTCTGGTAGAGAGGGGGCTCCTGTAGAGAGTACATAGGGTATACAATGATATGGTAGAGATTGGCTTCTGTAGAGAGTACATGGGGTATATGATGTGGTAGAGAGTGGCTCCTGTACCGTGTATATAGTGTATTGCGAGGTGAGGGACAGCGGAGGGGTAGGACTAGGGCAGGGTGTACATGTATGTGTCATGTTGGTGGCGGGGTTCCACGTGTCGGTGGTGGTGATATCCTGTTTATATCCTTGGTCGGGTGCGGCGTCTGCCCCCAGGAGGCATGAAATCAGCAGAAGGTGAAATCCTCATAATGAGTCATTACTAATTATCCCAAAATACAGCGACCTCACTGACCCCCTATATGACTCTTCTGTACTGACCCCCATATGACTCTTCTGTACTGACCCCCTATATGACTCTTCTGTACTGACCCCCATATGACTCTTCTGTACAGACCCCTATGGGTCTGTATTACCGTACAGGAGAGTGACGAGGTCGGTATTACTGTACAGGACAGTGATGGTGCTGGTGTTACCGTACAGGAGGGTGATCGGGTCAGTATTACTGTACCGGAGGATGATGGGGTCGGTATTACCGTACAGGAGGGTGACGGGGTTGGTATTACTGGACAGGAGGGTGACGGGTCGGTATTACCGTACAGGAAGGAGAAGGGGCCAGTATTACCATACAGGGGGGTGACTGGTTCGGTATTACTGTACAGGAGGGTGACGGGGTCAGTATTACCGTACAGGAGGGTGATGGGGTCAGTATTACCGTACAGGAGAATGACGGGGTCAGTATTACCGTACAGGAGGGTGACGGGGTCAGTATTACCGTACAGGAGGGTGACGGGTCGGTATTGCCGTACAGGAGGGTGACGGGGTCAGTATTACCGTACAGGAGGGTGACGGGGTCAGTATTACCGTACAGGAGGGTGACGGGGTCAGTATTACCGTACAGGAGGGTGACGGGGTCAGTATTACCGTACAGGAGGATGATGGGGTCGGTATTACCGTACAGGAGGGTGACTGGGTCGGTATTGCCATAGAGGAGGTTGACGGGGTCAGTATTGCCGTACAGGAGGGTGACAGGGTTGGTATTGCCATACAGGAGGGTGATGGGGTCGGTATTGCTGTACAGGAGGGTGACGGGTCGGTATTAACGTACAGGAGGATGAATGGGTCGGTATTACCGTACAGAAGGATGACAGGGTTGGTATCTCTGTACAGGAGGGTGACGGGGCAGTATTAACGTACAGTAGGATGACTGGGTCGGTATTAATATACAGGAGGATGATGGAGTCAGGTATTGCCGTACAGGAGGGCGACGGGTCGGTATTGCCGCACAGGAGGGTGACTGGGTCGGTTATACCGTACAGGAGGGTGACGGGGTCGGTATTGCCGTACAGGAGGGTGACCGGGTCGGTTATACCGTACAGGAGGGTGATGGGGTCGGTTATACCGTACAGGAGGGTGACGGGGTCGGTTATACCGTACAGAAGGGTGACTGAGTCGGTATTGCCGTACAGGAGGGTGACGGGGTCGGTTATACCGTACAGGAGGGTGACTGGGTCGGTTATACCCTACAGGAGGGTGACGGGGTCGGTATTGCTGTACAGGAGGGTGACGGGGTCGGTTATACCGTACAGGAGGGTGACGGGGTCGGTTATACCGTACAGGAGGGTGACGGGGTCGGTATTGCCGTACAGGAGGGTGACGGGGTCTGTTATACTGTACAGGAGGGTGACTGGGTAGGTTATACCGTACAGGAGGGTGACTGGGTCTGTTATACCGTACAGGAGGGTGACGGGGTCTGTTATACCGTACAGGAGGGTGACTGGGTCGGTTATACCGTACAGGAGGGTGATGGGGTCGGTTATACCGTACAGGAGGGTGACGGGGTCAGTATTGCCGCACAGGAGGGCGACTGGGTCGGTATTGCCATACAGGAGGGTGATGGGGTCGGTTATACCGTACAGGAGGGTGACGGGGTCGGTATTGCCATACAGGAGGGTGACTGGGTCAGTTATACCCTACAGGAGGGTGACGGGGTCGGTATTGCCGTACAGGAGGGTGACTGGGTCGGTTATACCGTACAGGAGGGTGATGGGGTCGGTTATACCGTACAGGAGGGTGACGGGGCCGGCATCTCTGTACTGTACAATGATGGGTTCAGTGATTCATGCGTGTTTTGATCGTCCTGTCTCTTCCTCATTCCTCTCATGTCCGTACATGTTGTGTCTGGTTTTCCCACACGTGAGGTGAGGATGAGAACATGGAGCAGGCGTGTCCTGCCACTCAGTCTGTTGTGTGTATACAGTGTGGCGGACGTATGCTGTCCCCTGAATAAACCACAAGAACGGGCGTCGTACGGCACCATAAATCTCACCCGTCATCTCAGCGCCACAGACACGTCTTCTCTCCTGACCGGTGGCCTCTTCTCTCCAGGTGCTGAGATGGTGACAGAAGAAGGGAGCGACTGGCTGCTCGCTGTCCTGCGGGAGGTCCAGCTGGAGCAATTCCACTCCAAAATCCAGGATGAACTCAACGTCACGCGACCGGGACACTTCGACTTTGTCAAACCATTTGACTTGGATCAGATCGGAATGGGAAGACCAGGTAGGATTCTTATAACATGATGGGGGATGTAGTGCTTTATGGGTCTGTGGAAGAATATTATTCATGATGAGCTTGCATCCTCTGACATGATGGGGATGTAGTACTTTGTGAGTATGAGACCTTTTTACTCATGGTAGATGCAGGATTCATGATAGGGGATGTAGTGTTGATATCGGAGGAAGTGTATCCCATAATGGACTGAAATATCGGGTTCATTATGGGGTAAGTAGTACTTAGTGCATATGAGCCGTTATCAGATACACAATACATGATGGGGGATGTAATGCTCTGCCGTCCTCACCGCTTTGTTCTGATAGGAAAGTGACTTGTCCTCCGTCCTTTACATAAGACTCCTGGTCTCGTGGTCTTATTATGGCTTCACTTCTGCCGTGTCTGAAACTTTCGTGTTGCGTGTTGTGAGTCATAGGACGGGTCTCTTATTTCATATGGAGTGGAGATATGTCATTCCTGGAGCAGCTCAGGAGAGGGAAGTTGTTAACATTCTGCACATTCATTGTGATCCTAAACATCTGGCCATCAGGTCCCATACTACATTTTCATCTCAGACCCCTCATAGATGCAACATCTCCTGTCCACCAGGTCCTATACTACATCTTCATCTCAGACCTCTCATAGATGCATAATCTCCTGTCCACCAGGTCCTATACTACATCTTCATCTCAGACCCCTCATAGTTGCATCATCTCCTGTCCACCAGGTCCCATACTACATCTTCATCTCAGACCTCTCATAGATGCATCATCTTCTGTCCACCAGGTCCTATACTACATCTTCATCTCAGACCCCTCATAGATGGATCATCTTCTGTCCACCAGGTCCTATACTACATCTTCATCTAAGACCCCTCATAGATTCATCATCTCCTGTCTGCCAGGTCCCATACTACATCTTCATCTCAGACCTCTCATAGATGCATCATCTTCTGTCCACCAGGTCCTATACTACATCTTCATCTCAGACCCCTCATAGATGGATCATCTTCTGTCCACCAGGTCCTATACTACATCTTCATCTAAGACCCCTCATAGATTCATCATCTCCTGTCTGCCAGGTCCCATACTACATCTTCATCTCAAACCTCTCATAGATGCATCATCTCCTGTCCACCAGGTCCCATACTACATCTTCATCTCAGACCTCTCATAGATGCATCATCTCCTGTCCACCAGGTCCCATACTACATCAACATCTCCTGTCCACTAGCTCCTATATTACATCATGCAATGATTTGTAAATCCCATCGACCCATTTATTCACAGTAGATTACAGAACATAGATATCATAATATCAGAACATAACAGATGACAGAACATAATATCAGATGATGAAGGGGAGACATTTTACCATTTTATGGAAAAAACCCCCACTAATTTAGAACTTGATGGCAGCAACGCAGCTCAAAAACGTTGGGCCATGTCAACCATTGTGTAGCCTCCTCTCTGGACAGGGCGGTGTCTCCCATTGTGTAGTCACCCCTCGGGACAGCTTCATGTCTTCCATCGTGTAGCCTCCACTCTTAACAGTCTGTAAAGGTCTGGGAAGTGAGGAGGCCAGTTGCTGGAGTTTTGTGAGAGAAATGCTGTCCCATTCTTGTCTGATGTCAGATTTCAGCTGCCCCACAGTCCAGGGTTGTCTTTGCCAGATTTTTTGCTTCATAATGCACCAAATGTTTTCTGTTGGTGAGAGGTTTGGATGCAGGTGGCCATTTCAGCACCCGGACTCTGAAGCCATGCTGTTGTGATGGATGCAAGATGTGGTTTAGCAGTGTCTTGCTGAAATGTACAAGGCCTTCCCTGAAAGAGACGTCTGGATGGAGCATATGTTGTTCTTGAACCTCCATATACTGCTCACCACTGATAGTGTCTCTCCAGATGTGTAAGCTGCCCACATCATAGTCACTAATACACCCCCAATACCATCAGAGGTGCTGATAACAAGATGGATGGTCCCTCTTATCTTGAGTCCGCAGAACACGGCACCTGTGTTTTCCAAAAAGATTTTTTGGAACAGTTTTCCATTTTACCCCAGTCCATTTTAAATGACCAGGTCCAATACTATATCTTCAACCCAGACCCCTCATAGGTTCATCATCTCCTGTTCACCAGGTCTCATACTACATCATCATCTACTGTCAACCAAGTCCTATATCACGTCATCATCTATGTCCCACAAGCCATATACTATATCAACATCTCCTGTCCACCAGGTCATATTATAAACCATCATCTCCTGTATCCCAGGTCCTATACTACATCAGTATTTCCTGTCCACCAGGTGTTATTCTACCTCATCATATCCTATCCACCAGGTCTTATTCTACGTCATTGTCTCTTGTCCACCAAGTCCTATATTACATGATCCTCACCTATCCACCAGGTCCTATACTACATCATCATCTCCTGTCCACCAAGTCCTATACCTACATCATTCTTTTCTTTTTACCAAGTCTCTTTCTACATAATCCTCACTTATCCACCAGGTCTTATTCTACATCATTAGCTGGTCCTTAAAATGTTTTACAATTAGGTAAATCCAACCTCAGATGAACAAAAACACATAACAGATTTCACCTTGTCAAAAATGAAGTCAAAATGGTGTGTGGAAAAACTAAGTTCACCCCATGAATAAGTAGCTTGCTGAGCAGCAATAACTTGAAGTCCTGGTTTTCTGGATGACTTTTTCAGTCTCTCACATGGTTCTGGAGGAATTTTAGCCCACTCTCCTTTACCACATTCTTCACGTCATTGAGGTTTGTGGGCATTCATTTATGCACAGCTCTCTTGGCTGTTGGATAGATGTCCTCGCATTTGACACTAGAATAATTTGGTATACAGAGGAGTTCAGGACTGCAAGATTGTGGCTGAAAAACAAGCCCAAATCATTCCCCGCCACCCCATGCTGGACAGCAAGTATGAGGGGTTTCTGCTGATAAGCAGTGTTTGGTTTTCACCAGATTTGGTGCTGTACATTATTGCCAAACATCTCCATTTTGTTCTCATCTGTCCAAAGAAGATTGTCCCAGAAGTCTTGTGGTTTGTTCAGACTTTGCAGTCAGTCTAGACCCATCATCCACTGTCTCCAGTCAGTCTAGACCCATCATCCACCATCTCCAGTCAGTCTAGACCCATCATCCACCATCTCCAGTCAATCTAGACCCATCATCCACTGTCTCCAGTCAGTCTAGACCCATTATCCACCATCTCCAGTCAATCTAGACCCATCATAAACCATCTACTGTCTTTTAAGTCCTCTGTAGATTCTTGGTCTGGCTCTGGCATCTCTTCCCTCAGGTTGGTCGGATTGTTATTTCTTCATCATATTTACCTCTGACAATTTTCAAATTTCAGCACAGAGAAGACTCTTTGAAGCACTGAAGCGAAGGAAGCCTCCAGTGCGCCCAAAATCGTGGATGTACAAGGTAAGAGCCCCTGATATAACAAGAAGGACCCCAGGCAGTGGAGTAGAAGGTCTCCAGATGACCATTTTTCCAGATATGAGAGATTTCTGGGACAGACAAATCTGGAACTGTGCAAATAATCCACTAGTTTACATCAACACGCTGAGGACCTCATCTCTGCTAGAAACATTTTTCTTCAACTTATCTGTAGGTCTCTATCTACCTAAATGATGGGATTTGTAGTAGGGACAATGACCTTTACCCTACCATCACCCCTTCTTCAGGTGTAAATGGAAGCGCCACTTATTTAATGGATGCTTGTGTCTATGGTGGTAAATCCATCACACCACACTTCATTAGAATCTGATATTTTATATTGGTTGCTAGTTGTCCCTTTCCATTTGGGGCTTCAACTTTGTGGCTACAGCTGTTCTATAAGGGGAGCTCCATCTAAATGTAGTAGAGTCCCATGGCACAGGAAGAATGTAGGTGGAGTTCCCTTTGAAGAGTAAGTTGGCTGCTTTGAGTGACCCCTGTGAGGACAGGTGGTTGTTGTCTCCGCTGCAGGTGATCTTTGTATCACACTCTCTGGCATCCACAGCACAGTTCACACAAGTGACTCACCGGCAGTGGGTGCGCCCATGGGTGAAGTCAATTCACTGCCGGCTGTTTACTCACTATTAGCAAGATGATAATTAGCTAAAGCTTATCAATTAGATTCACGTTGACTGGCAGGTGAGGAGGAGTCAGTAAAGGCTTCCGCTCTGGAAAGGGTTGGCCAGCCTCATCTTTGAGAAAGTTTCCATGAGAGCTTTCTATTAAGACTTTTCAGGAGAACTTTCTATGAGAACTCTCTATTAGAACGTTTAATAGGAAATTTTCATTCAAACTTTCTATTAGAGCTTTCCGTGAGAACTTCAGGACTCTCCATGAGTATTTTCTAGTAGACCTTTCCATGAGAACATTACATCCTAATGGCTCCACCCAGAGTTAGCCATTTCTTTGGAGACTCGTATAACTGGGTCTTAGGCATCCTCGACTCGATGGTTCTCTGGGTCATCAGAAGACACTGGGTGGAGTTACACTTTAGGGTTGTACATTACAGTGATGTCAGCAGTGGGTGCAGAGCTCTGAAATCCTTCTATAGTGTAAACTTCATCTGTTGGTTCTCACTTACCTCTTATTTTTCCTTCCCAGATGTTCTCCACAAGAAGCCCTGACAGCCCAGATTCTGCCCCATTCCCGGATTCTGTCATCTCGCCATCGTCTTCCTCCCCCAAGGGGGATCCAGACTGCTCCCTGAAATGCCTGATCAACGAGCGGGACCTAAGCCTGTTTGAGCGCTTGGGGGATGGATGTTTTGGTGTGGTCAGAAGAGGAGAGTGGAGGATACCGGGCGGAAGAGTGGTACGTGACTGTTGTGCTGGCACCTGGAGGATCATGGGATAGATTTTGGTGGATCCTTTCATATAATGGCGCGGTATATCTCCACAGGTGAATGTCGCAGTGAAGTCCCTCCGGTCAGATGCTGGCTCAGACCCCGACGCGCTGGTCGATTTCCTGCAGGAGGTGAATTCCATGTACGCCTTGGATCACCCGCACCTCATACGCCTGTACGGTGTGGTCCTGGCACAGCCGCTGAAGATGGTAAGTAACCGCCTTGCTATCCTGAGGTTGGGACAGGGGTTCAGTCAGTAGAGGACTATGTCATCTGGTGGTTTCTGTGGTTACAGGTGACGGAGCTGGCACCTCTGGGATCCCTCCATGACACCCTGCGCTCACGTTACGGCACCTTCCCTCTGCCGCTCTTGTGGTCGTACGCCATGCAGATTGCCTCAGGCATGAGCTACCTGGAATCCCGCAAGTTCATCCACCGGGACCTGGCAGCACGAAACATCCTGATGAGCAGCGAGGAGGTGGTGAAGATTGGCGACTTCGGGCTGATGAGGGCCCTGAACGGGCACAACGACCATTACATCATGTCTGCTCACCGCAAGATTCCCTTCGCATGGTGAGACCCCGTATGATGCAGTGCAAGGGGGGCAAGGCACGAAGTTCTACGAGCACACACGTGACTCTTACATTATCTTCTAGGTGTTCCCCAGAAAGTCTAAAGATCGGCACCTTCTCTCACCCGTCCGATGTCTGGATGTTTGGGGTCACCCTGTGGGAGATGTTCACCTATGGCCAGGAGCCTTGGCTGGGATTAAGTGGACGACAGGTACCCCACAAGTTCTACACCTGGGGGGGGATAACATGGGGTCCTCTATATGATGGTTTCTATAAGCTTCCTCGTCTCTCACCAGATCCTGAACAAAATTGACCGTGAGGGCGAGCAGCTGGAGCGGCCGGATGATTGCCCACAGGGCCTGTACTCCATCATGATGAGGTGCTGGGCCCACAAACCAGAGCATCGCCCCAACTTCAGCAGCCTGATGGCCCTGATCCAGGAGGTAAGCAGCACCCCAATACTGCATCCTGAGAAACCGGTTTCTCTTCTGTACCCCCTCTTCTCTTCTGTACCCCCTCTTCTCTTCTGTACCCCCTCTTCTCTTCGGTACCCCCTCTTCTCTTTGGTACTCCCTCTTCTCTTTGGTACTCCCTCTTCTCTTTGGTACCCCCTCTTCTCTTCGGTACCCCCTCTTCTCTTCTGTACTCCCTCTTCTCTTCGGTACCCCCTCTTGTCTTTGGTACCCCCTCTTGTCTTCTGTGCATCCTTTTCTCTTCGGTACCCTCTCTTCTCTTCGGTACCCCCTCTTCTCTACCCCCTCTTCTTTTCTCTACCCCCTCTTCTTTTCTCTACCCCCTCTTCTCTTCGGTACCCCCTCTTCTCTTCTGTACCCTCTCTTCTCTTCAGTACCCCCTCTTGTCTTTGGTACCCCCTCTTCTCTTCTGTACATCCTTTTCTCTTCGGTACCCCCTCTTCTCTTTGGTACCCTCTCTTCTCTTCAATACCCCCTCTTGTCTTTGGTACCCCCTCTTCTCTTCTGTACATCCTTTTCTCTTCGGTACCCTCTCTTCTCTTCTGTACCCCCTCTTCTCTTTGGTACCCTCTCTTCTCTTCGGTACCCCCTCTTCTCTTCGGCACCCCCTCTTCTCTTCTGTACCCCCTTTTCTCTTCGGCACCCCCTTTTCTCTTCGGCACCCCCTCTTCTCTTCGGCACCCCCTCTTCTCTTTGGTACCCCCTCTTCTCTTTGGTACCCCCTCTTCTCTTCGGTACCCCCTCTTCTCTTCAGCACCCACTCTTCTCTTCAGCACCCACTCTTCTCTTCTGTACCCCCTCTTGTCTTTGGTACCCCTCTTCTCTTCTGTACCCCCTTTTCTCTTCGGCACCCCCTCTTCGCTTCGGTACCCCCTCTTCTCTACCCCCTCTTCTCTTCGGTACCCCCTCTTTTCTTCAGCACCCTCTTTTCCGTTCCTGTACCCCCAGTCTTTACACTTGGTCTGACCGGCATGTTTTGGCAGGCGCGGCCAGTTGAGGTTCGGGTGCTGCAGGATGTGGTGGATGCCAATTTGCTGCGTCTGGACGCTGGGGACGTGGTCACCCTCATTGATGCCGGGTAGGTTCTCCTGGTACAGGGACTGCAGTGAAGATTTGGGGTTCCCCTCATCTTTTCAACCCATCAATCACTTTCCTCCTTCTTTTGGTTCTTAGGTCGGACTTGCAGATGTGGAGGGGGCAGAACCGCCGAACCCTGAAAGTGGGACAGTTCCCATCTTCACTGGTCAGCCCGGAGGACATGGCTCAGGCGCGGAGCTGTGTACAGATGACGAGCGGCCTGGGGAAGCTGTCCCTGGGAGATGCTGAAGCTGAGAGCGAGTGAGTAGACAGAGGAGGCTCTGCCCAGTGTGCTGCGGTAGTCAGGAGGCTCTGCCCAGTATATAGCTGGCTCTAGGATGTAGTCAGGAGGCTCTGCCCAGTATATAGCTGGCTCTAGGATGTAGTCAGAAGGCTCTGCCCAGTATATAGCTGGCTCTAGGATGTAGTCAGGAGGCTCTGCCCAGTATATAGCTGGCTCTAGGATGTAGTCAGGAGGCTCTGCCCAGTATATAGCTGGCTCTAGGATGTAGTCAGAAGGCTCTGCCCAGTATCTAGCTGGCTCTAGGATGTAGTCAGGAGGCTCTGCCCAGTATATAGCTGGCTCTAGGATGTAGTCAGGAAGTTTCACCCAGTATATGGCCGGCTCTAGGATGTAGTCAGGAAGCTTCACCCAGTATATGGCCGGCTCTAGGATGTAGTCAGGAGGCTCTGCCCAGTATATGGCCGGCTCTAGGATGTAGTCAGGCGGCTCTGCCCAGTATTTACTTGTTGTGTTTCTTCCAGGAGGAGGAACAGAGGGAAGGAAGCTGCACGGAGAGGAGGAGGCGCAGGAGGAGGAGTGAAGTTACTGCGCATGCAGGGTGAGTGCCCGTTTTATGGTCACCTTTGGGTGGCTCCTCCCATCGTGGGGTACACTGGACGCCCCCCACTGACCTCCCTCTTTCTCCAATCAGGGCTCTCAAAAAGTCTGGAGTCTCTGTCAGACTTCAGTCAGCAGAACACTCGTCAGAACCGGCCCGGACCCAAGATCCGCGTGCGAGACTTGGAGAGCTCTCCGCCCCGTGAGCCGTCCCCCAGAAGAATGAGCGACCTCCCGCCCCGGAGGATCCTCGCCAACCTCCGCCCCCCTGTCCTGCCCAAACCAAAACAGCCTGCCCCCAAGGAGAGGCACCTCCCCCTTCCCAGCATGGACTACCCCTCCCCACAGATGAGCCGCACCAGCAAAGAGAAGTTCTCATCATCTCCGGCCCTGGCACCTGCTGGGGATGTAGTCCATCGTTTACCGTCAGACGGAAAGACGGCGTCACCGAAAGGAGGCTCAGCCGAGAGCGACCTCCAGAGGAAGGTCAAGGAGGTAAGACCGCCAGCTAATGACCTCCCCCATCATCCCATGATGAGCCTGACTGCAGCTCTAGATGTGACTGGAGTGCGAAACACGGTGTAATAGGCACTGACTGCAGCTCTGGGTGTGACTGGAGTATAAGACATGATGGAACAGTGAGGCACTGACTGCAGCTCTGGATGTGACTGGAGTATAAGATATGATGGAACAGTGAGGCACTGACTGCAGCTCTGGATGTGACTGGAGTATAAGATATGATGGAACAGTGAGGCACTGACTGCAGCTGTGGGTGTGACTGGAGTATAAGATATGATGGAACAGTGAGGCACTGACTGCAGCTGTGGGTGTGACTGGAGTATAAGACATGATGGAACAGAAGAATAGTGACTGCAGCTCTGGGTGTGACTGGAGTATAAGACATGATGGAACAGCAGAGTAGCGACTGCAGCTCTGGATGTCACTGGAGTATAAGACATGATGTAACAGCAGAATAGTGACTGCAGCTCTGGATGTCACTGGAGTATAAGACATGATGTAACAGCAGAATAGTGACTGCAGCTCTGGATGTGACTGGAGTGTAAGACAGGATGTACCAGAAGAATAGTGACTGCAGCTCTGGATGTGACTGGAGTGTATGGATTGATGTAAAATAAGAATAGTGAGTGCAGCTCTGGATGTGACTGGTGTATGAGACATGATGTAACAGCAGAATAGTGAGTGCAGCTCTGGATGTGACTGGTGTATAAGACATGTCACAGCAGAATAGTGACTGGAGCTCTGTATGTGACTGGAGTATAAGACATTATGTAACAGCAGAGTAGTGACTGCAACGCTGTATGTGACTGGAGTGTAGGACATAACATGATTGCAGCTCTGGATGTGACTGGAGTATAAGATGTGACACTGAGCTTTTTCTTCTGTTCAGGTGGAGGAGCGAGTTCATGGAGTGACAACAGAAGAGAGCCGGGGCGCCCTGCGTAGCTATGGTGGTGATGTCAGCCGTGCTGTGCAGTCTCTGAAGGTGAGTAGTCCTCTATGTCTGGAGATGATGGTGGCGATCAGTGTGTTCTCCGTGTCTGGAGATGATGGTGGTGATCAGTGTGTCCTCTATGTCAGGACATGATTGTGGTGATCAGTGCGTCCTCCGTGTCTGGAGATGATGATGATGATGATGATCAGTGTGTCCTCCATGTCTGGAGATGATGGTGGTGATCAGTGCGTCCTCCGTGTCTGGAGATGATGATGATGATCAGTGTGTCCTCCATGTCTGGAGATGATGATGGTGATCAGTGTGTCCTCCATGTCTGGAGATGATGATGATCAGTGTGTCCTCCATGTCTGGAGATGATGGTGGTGATCAGTGTGTGCTCCATGTCTGGAGATGATGGTGGTGATCAGTGTGTCCTCCATGTCTGGAGATGACGGTGGTGATCAGTGTGTCCTCCATGTCTGGAGATGACAGTGGTGATGAGTCTGACCTGTGTAACCCTTTGTTCTCCGCACAGGTAGAGCAGCTGTACAATGTGAGTCGGCACAGTAAGGAGGATTGCCGGCGGATCCTGGAGAAGTGTCAGTGGAACCTGGAGGCTGCTTCCCGCTACGTCCTGCGCAGAGCCTTGCACCCCCAGTGACCCGGGCCACCAAAGTGAACTGGAACCTTGCTTACTCAGTGGGTGGACAGAGTCCATGAAGACTGAGGACGCCCCGCGTGGCTCATGGGGTCTGCTAGGAAGGACGGGCAGACGGTGGTTGCCATATTGAGGACCCTGGGGTGCTGGACGTCTCAGGGGGTCATGGTGAACCCTAAATGACTCAGGAACAGAACCTGCTGTACATTTACCACCAGATGGTATTGTACGTTACAGGAGAGGCAGGAAGTGTTATCAGAGGGTCACAGCTGTCATCTTGGAGGTGACATCTGCAAGAACTAAAAGTGTGTCCTCATGACCAAATCTGTGCCAAAATCTTCTGTGGTATTAATGTGGACTTGTTGGAGGACTACAGCTCCCAGCATAGATGAAGAACATTGCTGGCAGACATGTGAAGCCAATATGCAGTATTAGGACATTACACACATGAAGGAGAACCGCATGTTATTAGCGGATGTAATAAACCTATAATCACTCTGATGCCGCTCGTCTGTGTCCTTCTTTATCAGCTGCGCACAATGTGGACCAACAGCTGCTTCACCCCATAGTATCCAATCCAAAGCAGAATGAGAGGACACATCATACTACCCACTGCTGAGCCTCACAGCTAGAGGAGTGGTATATGGTTGGGTTTAGGTCTTGAGGAGTGGTATACGGTTGGGTGCAGGTATTGAGGGATGGTATACGGTTGGGTGCAGGTATTGAGGGATGGTATACGGTTGGGTGCAGGTATTAAAGGGGTGGTATACGGTTGGGTGCAGGTATTGAGGGTATTGACACAGTCCTGACCTCAGTATCTGAGGAAAGGGATTTAGGAGTAATTATTTCAGAAGACTTAAAGGTGGGAAGACAATGTAATAGGGCAGCACGAAATGCCAGCAGAATGCTTGGATGTATAGGGAGAGGTATAAGCAGTAGAAAGAGTGAAGTGCTTATGCCGCTGTACAGAACACTGGTGAGACCTCACTTGGAGTATTGTGCGCAGTACTGGAGGCCATATCTCCAGAAGGATATAGATACTCTAGAGAGAGTTCAGAGAAGAGCTACTAAACTAGTACATGGATTGCAGGATAAAACTTACCAGGAAAGGTTAAAGGACCTTAATATGTATAGCTTGGAAGAAAGAAGAGACAGAGGGGAGATGAGAGAAACTGCTAAATACATAAAGGGAATCAACAAGGTGAAAGAGGAGAGAAGATTTACAAGAAGAAAAACTGCTACAAGAGGACATAGTGTTAAATTAGAGCGGCAAAGGGTTAAAAGTAATATCAGGAAGTATTACTTTACTGAGAGAGTAGTGGATGCATGGAATAGCCTTCCTGCAGAAGTGGTAGCTGCAAATACAGTGAAGGGGTTAAGCATGCATGGGATAGGCATAAGGCCATCCTTCATATAAGATAGGGCCAGGGACTATTCATAGGATTCAGTATATTGGGCAGACTAGATGGGCCAAATGGTTCTTATCTGCCGACACATTCTAGGTTTCTATGGTATACGGTTGGGTGCAGGTATTAAAGGGGTGGTATACGGTTGGATACAGGTCTTGAGGGGTAGGTATATGGTTGGGTACAGGTCTTGATGGGTGGTATACAGTTGGGTACAGGTCTTAAGGAGTGGTATACGGTTGGGTGCAGGTCTAAAGAGGTGGTATACGGTTCGGTACATGTATTGCGGAGTGGTATACGGTTGGGTACAGGTATTGAGGAGTGGTATATGATTTGGTACTGGTCTTGAGGGGTGGTATATGGTTGGGTGCTGGTCTTGAGGGGTGGTATACGGTTGTGTGCAGGTCTTGAGGATTGGTAAATGGTTGGATACAGGTCTTAAGGGGTGGTATACGGTTCGGGCAGGTCTTGAGGGGTGGTATACAGTTGGGTACAGGTCTTGAAGGGTAGTTATACTGTTGAATGAAGGTCTTGGGGGTGGTATACGATTGGGTGCAGGTCTTGGGGGGTGGTATATGGTTGAGTGCAGGTCGTGAGGGCTGGTATACTGTTGAATGAAGGTCTTAAGGTGTGGTATACTGTTGAGTGCAGATCTTGAGGGGCGGTATACATTTGGGTCCAGGTCTTGATGAGTGGTATATGGTTGGGTGCAGGTCTTGGGGGGGTTACAGTTGAGTGAAGATATTTATGGGTGTTATACATGTGAGTGCAGGTCTTGGGGGGTAGTATACGGTTGTGTGCAAGTCTTGAGAGGTGGTGTATGTTTGAGTGCAGCTTTTGAGGGGTATACAGTTGAGTGCAGGTCTTGAGGGGTGGTATACGGTTGGGTACAGGTATTGAGGGGTGGTATACGGTTGGGTGAAGGTCTTTTAGGGTTGGTATACAGTTGGGTGTAGGTCTTGAGGATTGGTAAACGGTTGAATACAGGTCTTGACGGGTAGTAAGTGGTTTGGTACAGGTCTTGAGGAGTGGTATATGGTTGGGTGCAGGTTTTGGGGGGTATACTGTTGGGTGCAGGTCTTGGGGGGTATATGGTTGGGTGCAGCTCTTGAGGGGTGGTATATGGTTGGGTGCAGGTCTTAAGGGGTGGTATATAGATGTGTACAGGTCTTGAGAAATGGTATATGTTTGGGTGCAGGTCTTAAGGGGTAGTATATGATTGGGTGCAGGTATTAAAGGATAGGTATACTGTTGAATGAAGGTCTTGGGGGGTGGTATACAATTGGGTGCAGGTCTTGGGGGGGTGGTATACGGTTGGGTTCAAGTCTTGAGAGGTGGGATACTGTTGAGTGCAGGCTTTGAGGGGTGGTGTATGGTTGAGTGCAGCTTTTGAGTGGTATACAGTTGGGTGCAGGTCTTGAGGGGTGGTATACGGTTGAGTGCAGGTCTTGAGGGGGTGGTATACATTTGGGTCCAGGTCTTGAGAGGTGTTATACGGTTGGGGGCAGGTCTTGAGGGGTGGTATATGGTTGAGTTCAGCTTTTGAGGGATGGTATCCGGTAGGGTACAGGTCTTGAGGGATGGTATACGGTTGGGTGAAGGTCTTAAGGGGCTTTATACGGTTGGGTGCAGGTATTAAGGGGTGGTATACTGTTGGGTGAAGGTCTTAAGGGGTGGTATATGATTGGGTGCAGGTCTTATAGATCTCATAATCTGCCAGGCGTATAGTACACCCTATGTAACCATGTCAACTGTAAGAGTTGGTCTCTGGCACCAACAACCATGGCTCTCCACGTGTGGCTTAGTTCTCTCACATGGGAGGCTTCTACAATGTGTTTCCATCTGGTAAAGGACTTGTCAAGCGGAGAACCTTGCTCCTCCATTAATGTCACATACAAAGTGGACTCCGGCTTGGCTAATTGAAGTCGTCTCACCGACTCCACTATAGGGCCACACTCCAGTCTCAGCGGACCTTTACCAAATTGTGCAGAGCGGACATGTCTGAGCTGGAAGTATCTATACAGACAGTGTTTCAGACTATTAAATGACCAGAACCAACCCTTGTCATACAGTTGTGTGAGATATCGCAAGCCTTTCTGGGGCCAAAATTCAAAGTCTGCTAGAGAGAACAGTTCAGGCGAATCCTTATTCCTCCATAACGGTAAACACGGCCACCACCTCTCCCCACCATCCTTGAGCGCCAGGTTCCCCCGTATATACGGCACCTGAAGGGTCGAAAGGGAGTAAACACCTCATCCATGAGTATAAAGTGTCTCTTCGGTAGCGCTCGTGGTGCCGCCCTATAAAGATATAACAACTTGGGTAGGAGGACCAACTTTATAACAGTGACACGGCCTATCAGAGTCAGCGGCAGGTTCTCCCATGCCTCAATTTTCCTAGTAATATACTCCATTGTGGGAACTACATTGAGCTGGTAGAACATTGTGGCCTCCCTATAGATAACAATTCCCAAACTGTTCTACAACCTGGAGTTTAGACCGTGTATCTCCAGAACAACAGATGGAGATTCTTCTTGCGCAATTGGAAGGAGCTGCTCTCAGAGAAGTGAAATCCTGGCCAAGCTCAGAAAGGAGGACACTGGAGCAGATATTTGAACGTCTCTGCACCACCTTTGAACCCAGAACCGTGTCCAAGGTCAAGATGAGGTTCTTCAGCAAGAAACAGCAATCGGGTGAGTCACTCAGAGACTTTGCATTATCTTTGCAGGAAGCTGTTGTCCAAGTAGACCCTCGTGAGGCAGAGAATCAGGACAAAACCCTGAAAGAGCAGTTTATTGAAGGTGTCAATACAGACAATCTAAAGAGCCAGCTAAGGATGTTAGCCGCCCAGCATCCAAGTGCTGCTTTCTTATACTTTAAATAATTAGCTATCAGTATACTGGGAAAAAGTCCACCACCAGAACCAGTTGGATCCGCTGCAGTGCCAGCAACACAGCTGGTCACCCCTGTAAAACCTTTACCTGTCGTCAGTCAGGCAACTCAAGCACCAATTCCTGACGCAGTTGCTGCCCTTACTGAGCAAGTCCAATTCCTGACAAAGTCTGGAGAAAGTCCACCAAAAGTTGAAACAGTGGGAAAAACCATTGTTTCTGGAGGATGAGAAACCTGTGTCCAGAAGGCTCTTCTATCCAGATTACAAAGAGACTTATTCCAGAAATTCAGGCGGACGCCCACCTGACCGCACTAGTACCCCCAGACGGCCTATCTGTACATACTGTCACAAGCCAGGCCACACTGAAGCAATGTGCTGGCAGTTAAACGGGCAACCCCGAGGCCAAGGACCACCCCTCGGGAGGTAAATCAATAGGTCCAGAAGATCCCTATTGGATGCCAAGATACGTAAGATCCCGTCCAGAAGTGACACTTCAAATAAATGGAGTTCCTTTCGTTGCCCTAGTTGACACAGGATCCCAAGTCACTACCATTCAACAAACGGCATTTGAAAAGTACTGAGACCAAAATCAGCTTACCCAGCCCCCAGACTCATGGCTGAGTCTCATAGCTAGTAACGGCAAACCCATACCAATACTTGGTTATTGGGAACCTACCATTCAAGTAGGAGGAACTACACTATCCCAACAAGGCATTATCGTGGTACAAGTCAGAGAAAATAACAATAACCCTCCAATAGTCCTGGGAATGAATGTCCTCAGGAACTGTTATGTTGAAATGCTGGAAGCTTTGCACCAGTCAGTGCCTACTGTCTCTTCTGCTAAGAAGGTGATCCAACAAACCATCCGTGTACTAAATGCGCAACAGAGATTCGCCAACGAAAAAGGAGAACTCTGCTGTGTCCGCATCCGAGATAATCAACCTGTGATTCTCAAGCCCAACACCGAAACCCTCTTGTGGTGCCGAGCTGTAGTCGGAATTCAAGGTCAAGACTACCAAGCCCTGGTAGAGCCGGTTGTTTTGGAAGACCATCCTCTAGTTAGAGCTGCAAGAAGCCTGGTAACCGTCTCTGAAGGTAAAGTGCCAATTCGACTCCTAAATTTGAGTGATCACAGTGTAACATTAACAAAGTACCGTCCCATTGCACAGCTGATCCAAGTTACATTTCAAGATGTCATCAGCGTGGCTACAGATACCAAAGAGCAGCTTACTAAGAAACAACACCCACAGGACCAAAGTTTAAGCACCCCCTGGTGGAAAGAACTTCATGTGGGAGATGCTTGAACACCAGAACACCATTTGGAAGGAGTACTGAAAATCGTGAAGGAGCATCACCGTGCCTTCAGTAAGCATTCTACAGACTATGGAGAAGTAGATATCATTAAACACTCCATCCCCACAGGTTCACACCCACCGATCAAGGAAAGGTATCGGCCTATACCACCAACTATGTACCAATCCGTAAAGCAAATGATCCAGGAGATGAAAGACTCCAATATCATCAAAGACAGCCATAGCCTGTGGGCTGCACCACTAGTCCTTGTCCGTAAAAAAGACGGTAACATCAGATTCTGTGTGGACTACAGAAAAATCAACCAAATCACTCACAAGGATGCTTACCCTTTACCACGCATAGAGGAATCCTTGACAGCTTTAGGATCTTCAGCCTATTTCTCTACTCTTGATTTAACCAGTGGATACTGGCAAGTACCCATGGCACCAGAAAATCGCGAGAAGACTGCATTTACCACCCCTATGGGCCTATTTGAGTTCAACTGCATGCCTTTTGGACTTTGCAATGCGCCTGGAACTTTTCAAAGATTAATGGAGCGTTGTCTGGGCCACAAAAATTTTGAAACTGTCCTGTTGTACTTAGACGATGTCATCTACTCCAAATCTTATGAAGATTACTTGAAACATCTGGCCGAAGTTTTTCAAGTTCTCATTAAACATGGACTCAAAGTCAAACCATCTAAGTGTTATCTACTGAAGCCAGAAGTTAAATACTTAGGGCATATTGTCAGCTCTGAAGGTGTTAAACCGGATCCAGAAAAGATAGCCGCAGTCCGAAATTAGCCTACTCCTAGTATGGTGAAAGAAGTGAGAAGTTTCCTCAGTTTCGCAGGATACTACAGACGCTTCATTCCTCACTTTGCCCAAATTGCAGAGCTAATATTAGAACTTCTGAGAGGACATCCTAAAAGGTATCAGAAATCTCCAATACCCGTTGAATGGAACACTGAAAGAGAAATTGCCTTCCAGCTCCTGAAGAAGAAGTTAACAGAACCACCAATCTTAGGATATCCGGATTACCAACAGCCATTTAATCTTTACACAGATGCCAGTAAGAAAGGTCTGGGAGCTGTCTTGTCACAAATACAAGAAGGTAAAGAAAGAGTCATTTCCTACGCTAGTAGATCTCTTAGAGGCACTGAAGGAAACAACCAAAACTATAGTTCCTTCAAATTGGAATTCCTCGCACACGTGTGGGATGTTACAGAAAAATTTAAAGATTACCTTGCCGCAACACCCTTCGTGGCCTTCACACATAACAACCCGCTAGCGCATCTTAACACCAGCAAGTTGGGAGCATTAGAACAAAGGTGGGCCTCACGCCTGGCTAACTATAATTTCACCGTAAAATACAGGACAGGAAAAGCAAATGAAAATGCGGATGCTTTAGCCCGTCTGCCAACCTAAGAAGATCCTACTTCACAAGAAGATGTTTGGGAAAAGGTAGAGATGCCATCATTCTATAAAAATTTTGCTCACCAAGACATTATCACCATTAAAGGGAAAAAGGTCCTTAACCTTCAACAACAAGTGGATCCAAAATCTCAAGTGGACAAAGAAAGATGGATCAAGCTGCAAAATGAAAGCAAAGTGTTAGGTGAACTGCAAGATTTCTTCACCAGTGGAAGAACACCAGAAAGAATCCGCAGGAGAAATGCTGATCCAGAATTGTCAAAATTATGGAGACACAGAAAACACCTCTTTCTACAGAAGGGCCTACTCTTAAGAAGGACTTTAGATCCAATTACCTGGGATCGTCTGTATCAAATCTTGATACCACGCCGAGATGCAAGAATAATTCTTGAGATGTACCATGATCAATCAGGACACTTTGGCGTGCAGAAAACAGAAGCCACCATCCGTAGAAGATTCTATTGTATCGGGATGAGAGGAGACATTGAAAAATGGTGTCGAGAATGTTCCACCTGTGCTGTTGGAAGAAACGAAAAACATGACCAAAAAGCACCCTTATGCAGCCAGCCAGTAGCGCAGGGGCAACACGTGAGGTGCACGGTGGACCGATGAGGGGCCAAATAATAACACACAGTTCATCAGTTTACTCATGGTTAGCAGAAAGCCTCCCTTGAGGTGGACAGCACGAAATCCTCCGGGGCACGCTCTGTGTAGGGAAGCATTAGCCATGGTGGTTGAGATGCCCTTGATGTTAGGGGTGCTTAGTGTGCTTGTTGCGGATGAGTCCCTTGATGGTTTTTGTCGTGACGCCAGTACTGTTAATGATGGTACAACCAATAGTGGTAATAAGAAGGTAGACAGTGGTAAGATGCAACTCACAACTTTTACTGTTGATGACTTTGGTTGCAGCAGTACAAAAATGCAGTCTCTTGATGTTACAGAGTTGATTCTGCGAATCCACTGTTTCTAGGCTTTTCAGGTTTTAGTTTGGAGCAGTGGGTTATTTTCGATATCAGTGCAATTTTGGGTGAGGTTGCCGGAGGCTATGGTATCCTTCACCTGAGTATCCCAAAGGTCTTCGATGCCTGATTTGTGGCTTTTATCCTTTGGATGTATATAAGTCCTTTTTCTCTTGTCCCTTTCTGGACTAAACTTTCATTAGGGCAGAAGTGCTGGATCTGCACTCTTTCACTCTCAGTATCAGTCTATTAAGTACTGATCTCCACACTGACCTGTCTCCACTAATCTGAACTCTGGTCTCAACTGACTAACTAGGCCTGACCTAGGTATATATATATGACCTAAGCTCTATCCCCATCTAGTGATGGGATGTATAAATTACACCTAATCTGCCTGGTAACAGGGATTTTGCAGATATAATAGTACAAAGTCATACAATACAGCATAATACAGTTTCAAATGTAAAAAGTGCTTTTAAGCAGTGCCCACACACACGTAGTGGGACGCTGCATACCCCCATGGTAAAATGTAAGTCGACCTCGACACATTCTTGACTCGATGTTGGATCTTCCTGTAAAATATAAAAAAGGGAAAAGCATGCATGCATAGGAAAATAACGCCATAACTTCCATTTTTGTACTTCTTGTACCTATAAATAAAATGGGTTAGGCAAGCATATCTCAGGCAACAACGAAATGTGACAAATGGGGTAACATATTTTTTCTCTCTCTGAAGACTGTTGATGTACCGGAAACCAAAATTGTCCATAATGATGAAGAGAAACAAAAATAAACATCTCAGGAGGCTCACAGGGTATGAGTCCGTTCCCTGGGCTTAAGTAAATGTCAAAATGGAATATCACGGAGGATCAGGAACGTGAAAGTCTATCTCCGGGTGTGGACTTGAATGTTGCAAACGAGCAAATAGTCCCTTAAAAAGTCCTTTAAGGAGAATGGAACAAGATAACTGTAGATTAGTCCTTTTTCTGGATCGCTGGAACTCCAGATAAGTTAAGGGTGTCCTCAATGTTGAATTAACATAGCCGTAAATTAACTTCTCGGCTGCTGGAGCAGGAAATCTCCGTAACGGACTGGTGGTTGTCCTCTTGTACTCCTTTCAGATCTACAAAGCGGCTGAGACTCTTCAGACCTTGGTTCCGGGGAATTTGAGGTTTCCTGAGCTGCAGTAACTTCAGCTTCTGGTTGAAGTGTTGGGGTGTTGGTTTTAGCTGGCACTAAGATGTTGAGCCATGGAGTTAAGAACCATTGCAAAGGATCAGAGGCTAATTATGTTTTTCCCAAGGACTGTATTGGTCCCTCTGGCTCAGTTGTTTTTTCCAGTTCTGGCTCAATGGGTTGAATTTCTTCTTGAACAGCTTCTTCTTGCAAAGTTTCTACTGGAGTGTCTTCTTTAAGACACAATTTTAGATGATTTCTATGTACTACCCGGGATTTGTCTTCTTGGGTAATCTCATACGTATCAGTTTCTGGATTGAGAATAGCAGTAATGGTGTAAAGTTCTCTCTCCCATTTGCTATCTAGTTTGCTGGTACGATGGTTATTTTTTAACCAGACACGATCACCAATTTTGAGAGGTTCTGCCTTGGCAGATTGGTTATCGTCCTTCTGTTGTTTTTCATGGGCATGTCCCATGCGTTGTTGAACAATCTCTTGCGCATCAATCAAACGCCTTTGGTGTTCAGTCACCCAATCAGTTTTTGGTAGGGGGTTGATTGCATCAGGCACTTGTACGCCCAAAGTGCGGTCAGCAGGTAATGTACCTTGTCGGCCAAACATAAGATAATAGGGTGTATACCCAGTGGAACAATGAATAGTGTTGTTGTTGGTATACATCAGCTGAGGCAGTAGAGTAGGCCAATCATTTCTTGTAGCAGGTGGGACTGCTCTTAACATCTCAATTAGGGTTTGGTTAATGGAAATGTTTCCAGAAAGCATCTGCAGTTGTTTTTGCGGTCAAGTCTTTTTTTTATTTTTATAATTGTATGTTTATTATGGTATAAAACAGAAAGGTGAATACACTTTTACAATAGCATAGTGCACAGAAGTTCAAGGAAAGGATAATACACAAAATACATCACATACATATTGGATGGGCATATGTAACACTTGATAATATTCAGTGATGAAGCATTGAAGACCGAACAAAAATAAAGCATTGAATTGAACTAACTGAGACTGCGTCTATCTGTAACCAGCCCGAGAAAGAACTGCTGTGCAATATATCTTAAACAAAGAAACATCAGGTAGAAGCGAGATAGCCATAAGGACCCTAAGGCCCAAAGTTTCTCAACCAGTAATACCCAACCCAACAAATAACCAGCAGACATGACAAATGACATGGACAAAGACATAGAAAAAAGAAAAAGGGTGTGAGGAAGGGGGGAGGGAACAATCCTTTCACCAGAGATCTTCAAGGTTGCCTAGTGGCCCAATAAGTATCCCATATGTCCCATATGGCGTTGAAGAGTGCCATTTTGTCCTGAAACATAGCAGTGGAGTACTCCATTGTTCGGACCTCCATTACCCTGACATACAAATCAGAGACCCGTGGTGGTTCGGGTCTTTTTCAGGCTCGGGAGACTAGACAACGAGCTGCTGTCTTGCGGTCAAGTCTTTGACAGGCACGGCTACAACAAATTTAGTGTAGTGGTCAATGATGGTCATAGCATATGTGTAACCTGAGCGGCTTGGTTCCAACTTCACATGGTCAATTGCTACTATTTCCAGCGGTGTTCTGCTCGCAATGGGGGGTTTTGGTCATTTTTCTCATTTCTTCCAACAGCACAGGTGGAACATTCTCAACACCATTTTTCAATGTCTTCTCTCATCCCGATCCAATAGAATCTTCTACGGATGGTGGCTTCTGTTTTCTGCACGCCAAAGTGTCCTGATTGATCATGATACATCTCCAGAATGATTCTTGCATCACGGCGTGGTATTAGGATTTGATACAGACGATCCCATGTAATGGGGTCTAAAGTTCTTCTTAATAGTAGGCCCTTTTGTAGAAAGAGGTGTTTTCTGTGTCTCCATAGTTTTGAAAACTCTAGATCAGCATTCTTCCTGCGGATTCTTTCAGGGGTTCTTCCACTGGTGAAGAAATCTTGCAGTTCTCCTAACACTCTACTTTCCTCTTGTAGCTTGATCCATCTTTCTTTGTCTACATGGGATTTTGGATCCACTTGTTGAAGGTAGAAAACCTTTTTCCCTTTGACAGTGATGATGTCTTGGTAGGCAAAGTTGTTGTAGAAGGATGGCATTTCTACCTCTTCCCAAACATCTTCTTGTAAAATAGGGTTGCAGCCAGCCAGTAGCGCAGGGGCAACACGTGAGGTGCACGGTGGGCCGATGAGGGGCCAAGTAATAACACACAGTTCATCAGTTTACTCACGGTTAGCAGAAAGCCTCCCTGGGCCGGCAGCACAGTGTTGAGGTGGACAGCACGAAATCCTCCGGGGCACGCTCTGTGGTAGGAAGCATCAGCCAAGATGGTGGTTGAGGTGCCCTTGATGTTAGGGGTGCTTAGGGTGCTTATGGCGGCTGAGTCCCTTGATGGTATTTGTCGTGACGCCAGTACTGTTAATGGTGGTACAACCAATAGTGGTAATAATGAGGTAGACAGTGGTGAAATGCAACTCACAACTTTTACTTTTGATGTCTTTGGTTGCAGCGGTACAAGTATGCAGTCTCTTGATGGCAAGGTTTTTAGTTTGGAGCAGTGGGTTATTTTCAATATCAGTGCAATTCTGGGTGAGGTTGCCGGAGGCTATGGTATCCTTCACCTGAGTATCCCAAAGGTCCTTTATGCCTGGTTTGCGGCTTTTATCCTTTGGATGTATATAAGTCTGTCCTTTTGTCCCCTGCTGGACTAAAACTTTTCCTCAGAGCTGAAGTGCTGGATCTGCACCTTTTCACTTTCTCAGCATCAGTCTAATTACTGATCTCCACACTGACCTGTCTCTGTCCCCAACTGTCATCTGACTAACTAGGCCTGAACTAGGTATATATAAGACCTAAGTTATATCCCCATCTAGTGGTGGGATGTATAAATTACACCTAATCTGCCTGGTAACTGGGATTTTGCAGATACATAAATACAAAACCATACATTACAACCTAGTACTGTTGACAAGGTAAAAAAGTGCTTTTAAGCAGTGCCCACACACACGTAGTGGGACGCTGCAGGGTCTTCTTTGGTCGGCAGACGGGATAATGCATCCGCATTTTCGTTTGCTTTTCCTGTTCTGTACTTTACGGTAAAATTGTAGTTAGCAAGGCCTGAGGCCCATCTTTGCTCCAACGCTCCTAACTTGGCGGTGTTAAGATGCGCTAGCGGGTTGTTATGTGTGAAGGCCACGAAGGGTGTTGCGGCAAGATAATCTTGAAATTTTTCTGTGACAGCCCACACGAGTGCGAGAAATTCCAATTTGAAGGAACTGTAGTTTTGGTCGTTTCTTTCAGTACCTCTAAGAGATCTACTAGCGTAGGAAATTACTCTTTCTTTACCTTCTTGTATTTGTGACAAGACAGCTCCCAGGCCTTTCTTACTGACATCTGTGTAAAGATGAAATGGCTGTTGGTAATCCGGATAGCCTAAGATTGGTGGTTCTGTTAACTTCTTCTTCAGGAGCTGGAAGGCAATTTCTCTTTCAGTGTTCCATTCAACGGGTATTGGAGATTTCTGATACCTTTTAGGATGCCCTCTCAAAAGTTCCAATATTGGCTCTGCAATTTGGGCAAAGTGAGGAATAAAGCGTCTGTAATATCCTGCGAAACTGAGGAAACTTCTCACTTCTTTCACCGTAGGAGGGGTAGGCCAATTTCTGACTGCGGCTATCTTCTCTGAATCCGGTTTAACACCTTCAGAGCGGACGATATGCCCTAAGTATTTAACTTCTGGCTTCAGTAGATGACACTTCGGTGGTTTGACTTTTAGTCCATGCTTAATGAGAGCTTGAAAAACTTCGGCCAGATGTTTCAAGTGATCTTCATAAGATTTGGAGTAGATGATGACATCATCTAAGTACAGCAGGACAGTTTCAAAATTTTTGTGGCCCAGAAAACGCTCCATTAATCTCTGAAAAGTTCCAGGCGCATTGCAAAGTCCAAAGGGCATGCAGTTGAACTCAAATAGGCCCATAGGGGTAGTGAATGCAGTCTTCTCACGATCTTCAGGTGCCATGGGTACTTGCCAGTATCCACTGGTTAAATCAAGAGTAGAGAAATAGGCTGAAGATCCTAAAGCTGTCAAGGATTCCTCTATGCGTGGTAAAGGGTAAGCATCTTTGTGAGTAATTTGGTTGATTTTTCTGTAGTCCACACAGAATCTGATGTTGCCATGGACCATGGACTATGGCTGTCTTTGATGATATTTGAGTCTTTCATCTCTTGAATCATTTGCTTGACAGATTGGTACATAGTAGGTGGTATAGGCCGATACCTTTCCTTGCTCGGTGGGTGTGAACCTGTCGGGATGGAGTGTTTTATGATGTCCACTTCCCCATAATCTGTAGAATGCTTACTGAAGGCACGGTGAGGCTCCTTCACGACTTGCAATACTCCTTCCAATTGGTGTTCTGGTGTAGAAGCATCTCCCACATGAAGTTCTTTCCACCAGGGGGTGTTATAAATTTTGGTCCTGTGGGTGTTGTTTCTTGAGATCTGTAGTCACGCTGATGACATCTTGAAATGTAACTTGGATCAGCTGTGCAATGGGACGGTATTTTGTTAATGTTACACTATGATCACTCAAGTTGAGGAGACGAATAGGCACTTTACCTTCAGAGACGGTTACTTGCAGCTCTAACTAGAGGATAGTCCTCCAAGACGACGGGCTCTACCAAGGCTTGGTAATCTTGACCTTGAATTCTGACTACAGCTCGGCACCACAAGAGAGTTTCGGTGTTGGGCTTGAGAATCACAGGTTGATTATTTCGGATGCGGACACAGCAGATTTCTCCTTTTTCATTGGTCGAATCTCTTTTGCACATTTAGTACACGGATGGTTTGTTGGATCACCTTCTTAGAAACTAAAGAAGCAGTAGGCAGTGACTGGTGCAAGGCTTCCAGCATTTCAACATAACAATTCCTGAGGACATTCATTCCTAGGACTATTGGAGGGTTGTTGTTGTTTTCTTTGACTGGTACTACAATAATGCCTTGTTGGGATAGGATAGTTCCTCCTACTTGGATGGTAGGTTCCCAGTAACCCAGTATTGGTACCGGTTTGCTGTTACTGGCTATGAGACTCAGCCAGGATTCTGGGGGCTGGGTAAGCTGATTTTGGTCCCAGTATTTTTCAAATGCAGATTGTTGGATGGTGGTGACTTGGGATCCTGTGTCAACTAGGGCAACAAAAGGAACTCCATTTATTTGAAGTGTCACTTCTGGACGGGATCCTACATATCTTGGCATCCAAAAGGGATCTTCTGGACCTATTGATCTACCTCCCGAGGGGTGGTCCTTGACCTTGGGGGTCGCCCGTTTAACTGCCAGCTGGTGGCTTCAGTATGGCCTGGCTTGTGACAGTATGTGCAGATAGGCCGCCTGGGGGTACTAGTGCGGTCAGGTGGGCGTCCGCCCGAATTTCTGGAATAAGTCTCTTTATAATCAGGAGAGAAGAGCCTTCTGGACACAGGTTTCTCATCCTCCAGTAATAGTGGCTTTTCCCATTGTTCCAATTTTTTGTGAACTTTCTCCAGACTTTTAGTCAGGAATTGGACTTGCTCAGTGAGGGCAGCAACTGTGTCAGGAATTTGGGCTTGGGTTGCCTGACTGACGACAGGTAAAGGTTTTACAGGGGTGAACGGCTGTGCTACTGGCACTACAGCGGATCCAACGGGTTCTGTCGGTGGACTTTTTCCCAGTATACTGATAGCTAGTTCTTTGAAGTCTAAGAAGGCAGCACTTGGATGCTGGGCGGATAACATCCTTAGCTGGCTCTTTAGATTGTCTGTATTGACACCTTCAATAAACTGCTCTTTCAGGGTTTTGTCCTGATTCTCTGCCTCGCGGGGTCTACTTGGACAACAGCTTCCTGCAAAGATAATGCAAAGTCTCTGAGTGACTCACCCGATTGCTGTTTCTTGCTGAAGAACCTCATCTTGACCTCTGACACGGTCATGTGTTCAAAGGTGGTGCAGAGACGTTCAAATATCTGCTCCAGTGTCCTCCTTTCTGAGCTTGGCCAGGATTTTACTTCTCTGAGAGCAGCTCCTTCCAAGAAGAATCTCCATCTGCTGTTCTGGGGATACAGGGAACAACCTGAACACAGCAAGCAATTTCTCTTTAAAGTCCCTTAAAGTATGAACCTCTCCAGAATACTGTGGGAACCAGGGGCCCCAAAATAATAAGGCATGGTTAAAGGCATTACGCTTGGTGCTGCAGCAGTTAGTATTGCGCTGAGACCGGCTGCCGCAGGGGGTCCGCGGAGGTCAGACTGCACGTTATCTTCTTGCACAGACATGGTGACAACAGGTGAATTATAGTTAAGTAAGTCAATTGTGGCTGTAGATACTTTTTATATGGCGTTGCTATGGGCGACAGCTATTTTGCAGTGTATGGCCCTTTAAATACTTGATACCGGCTGAATGCAATACTCAGGCAGTGCTTAGGGCTCTTTCACACTTGCGTTGTTCTGTTCCGGCATAGAGTTCCGTCGTCGGGGCTCTATGCCGGAAGAATCCTGATCAGTTTTATCCTAATGCATTCTGAATGGAGAGAAATCCGTTCAGGATGCATCAGGATGTCTTCAGTTCCGGACCGGAACGTTTTTTGGCCGGAGGAAATACCGCAGCATGCTGCGCTTTTTGCTCCGGCCAAAAACCTGGAACACTTGCCGCAAGGCCGGATCCGGAATTAATGCCCATTGGAAGGCATTGATCCGGATCCGGCCTTAAGCTAAACGTCGTTTCGGCGCATTGCCGGAGCCGACATTTAGCTTTTTCTGAATGGTTACCATGGCTGCCGGGACGCTAAAGTCCTGGCAGCCATGGTAAAGTGTAGCGGGGAGCGGGGGAGCAGTGTACTTACCGTCCGTGCGGCTCCCCGGGCGCTCCAGAGTGACGTCAGGGCGCCCCACGCGCATGGATGACGTGTCGCATGGATCACGTCATCCATGCGCATGGTGCGCTCTGACGTCACTCTGGAGCGCCCCTGGAGCCGCACGGACTGTAAGTATACCGCTCCCCCGCTCCCCGCTCCTACTATGGCAACCAGGACTTTAATAGCGTCCTGGGTGCCATAGTAACACTGAACGCATTTGGAAGACGGTTCCGTCTTCAAATGCTTTCAGTACACTTGCATTTTTCCGGATCCGGAGTGTAATTCCGGCAAATGGAGTGCACGACGGATCCGGACAACGCAAGTGTGAAAGAGCCCTAATTACTTAAGCTTCTGGTAGCGCTCCTGGCTAGCGGTGCTCCCTTTAGCTTAGTGGGGCAAATCGGAGTACTCACAGACTGTGCGCTCTATTTGGGGGACGGCAGGCAATGCGATCCGCTCCGGTAGCTCGCCTGGGTGAGATCTCGCGATATTTTGGGATACACGCACGTCACACTCTCCTCCCGTGCGCGGCGTCTCCCTTTGATGTGGCTACAGACAGAGGAGGCGGCGCTGCGCTCGCATACAGGGCCGGCCTCTCAGACGTGACGCAGTAAAGGTAGGACGGGCTTTGACCAGACAGTTTGCATAGAGGGGCGGCACAATATTTTCCCGCTCTTCAGGGGGTGTCGCCAACTTGTCCACAGTGATGGCGCAGTATTTCTTTTTAAACAAGAGCTCCGGCGGCCATCTTAAGTGCATATGAACAGTCTATTCACTGACAGCAAGCAGTTATAGTGGCACACAAATGTTGGATCTTCTCACTTTTAACACTGCGATTTTTATGCTGGGGACTAGTATAGCTCCTCCATATACTTTTCAAGCAGTTCAAACAGTTCTGTAGCCCAAAACAGCGCACACTAAGCAAAAGTCTTTCAATCAAATAAAGGGGCTTATTCACATGCGACAGTCTCTCAAATATGGCGCATGGGTAAATATCCTGTTCGTGACGCCAAGAAGAGATATGCAGCCAGCCAGAACCACAGTGGCCACACGTGAGGTGCATGGTGGGCCGATGAGGGCCAGTAATAACACAGATCATCAGTTTACTCATGGTTAGCAGAAAGCCTCCCTGGGCCGGCAGCACAGTGTTGAGGTGGACAGCACGAAATCCTCCGGGGCACGCTCTGTGGTAGGAAGCATCAGCCAAGATGGTGGTTGAGGTGCACGTGATGTTAGGGGTGCTTAGGGTGCTTGTGACGGCTGAGTCCCTTGATGGTTTTTGTCATGCCGCCAGTACCTTTAATGGTGGTACAACCAGTAGTGGTAATAATGAGGTAGACAGTGGTGAGATGCAACTCACAACTTTTACTGTTGATGACTTTGGTTGCAGCCGTACAGAATACAGTCTCTGGATGGTACAGAGGTAATTCTGCAAATCCACTGTTTCTAGGCTTTTCAGTGGCAGTGGGTTATTTTCGATATCAGTGCAATTTTGGGTGAGGTTGCCGGAGGCTATGGTATCCTTCACCTGAGTATCCCAAAGGTCTTTGATGCCTGATTTGTGGCTTTTATCCTTTGGATGTATAGAAGTCCTTTTTCTCTTGTCCCTTAGGGCAGAAGTGCTAGATCTGCACTCTCTCACTCTCAGCATCAGTCTATTAAGTACTGACCTCCACACTGACCTGTCTCCACTAATCTGAACTCTGGTCTCAACTGACTAACTAGGCCTGACCTAGGTATATATATGACCTAAGCTCTATCCCCATCTAGTGGTGGGATGTATAAATTACACCTAATCTGCCTGGTAACAGGGATTTTGCAGATATAATAGTACAAAGTCATACAATACAACATAATACAGTTTCAAATGTAAAAAGTGCCTTTAAGCAGTGCCCACACACACGTAGTGGGACGCTGCACTTACATCCCATCGTAAGCAGAACACCGTTAGAAATAGTTGCAATTGACCATGTGAAGCTGGAACCAAGTCGCTCAGGTTACACATACGCTATGAACATCATTGATCATTACACTAAATCTGTTGTAGCCGTGCCTGTCAAGGACTTGACCACTAAAACAACTGCAGATGCTTTCTCGAAACATTTCTTGTTGCCGTATGGATGTCCAGAGAGAATCCTTACAGATCAGGGATCTGCCTTTGAGTCGCAACTCTTTAAAGAACTGTGTACCTTTCACAACTGTCAGAAAATCAGGACCACAGCATATCATCCCCAAGGGAATGGGCTTTGTGAAAAGATGAACCAAATCCTAATTGAGATGTTAAGAGCAGTCCCACCAGCTACCAGAAATGATTGGCCTACTCTATTGCCTCAGCTGATGTATACCTACAATAACACTATTCATTGTTCTACTGGGTATACACCCTACTACCTTATGTTTGGCCGACAAGGTACATTACCTGCTGACCACACTTTGGGCGTACAAGTGCCTGATGCAATCAACCCTCTACCAAAAACTGATTGGGTGACTGAACACCAAAGACGTTTGATTGATGCACAAGAAATTGTTCAACAACGCATGGGACATGCCCATGAAAAACAACAGAGAGATTATAACCAATCTGCCAAACCAGAACCTCTCAAAGTTGGTGATCGTGTGTGGTTAAAAAACAACCATCGTACCAGCAAACTAGATAGCAAATGGGAGAGAGAACTTTACACCATTACTGCTATTCTCAATCCAGAGACTGATACTTATGAGATTACCCGAGAGGACAAGTCACGTGTAGTGCATCGAAATCGCCATAAATTGTGTCTCAAAGAAGATGCTCCAGAAGAAACTCTTCAAGAAGAAGCTCTTCAAGAGGAAATTCAATCCATAGAGCCAGAACCTGAAAAATCGTCTGAATTAGAGGAACCAATACAGTCTTTGGGAAAAACGTTATTAGACTCTGATCCGTTACAATGGTTCTTAACGACCTGGCTCAACATCTTAGTGCCTGCTAAAACCAACACCACAACACTTCAACCAGAAGTTGTAATTACTGCAGCTCAGGAAACACGAAGCTCCCTTGAAACAAGGCCTGCAGAGTCTCAGCCGCTTCGTAGATCCGACAGGATTACAAGAGGACAACCACCTGTCCGTTACAGAGATTTCCTGCCCCAGCAGCCGAGAAGACAACTTCCAGCTCTGCCAATTCAACGTTGAGTATATCCTTACCTTGTCTGGAGTTCCAGAGATCAAGAAAGAGACTGACCTACGTTTACCATGTTCTATTTCCTTAAAGGACTTTTCAAGGGACTATTTACCTTTCATCTGTTTTGCAACGTTCAAGCCTGCACCCAGAGATAGACTTTCACGCACCTGAGCCTCCGTGATATGCTACTTTTGACATTTTCCCTGTGCCCAGGGAACGGACTCATACCCTGTGAGCCTCCTGAGATGTTATTTTTGTTTTTCTTTATCATTATGGACTATTCTGGTTTTTCAATACATCACCAGAGGAAAAATTGTTACCCAATTTGTCACATTTCGTTGTTGCCTGAGATATGCTTGCCTAACCCATTTTACTTACAAGTACAAGAAGTACAAGAATGAGGTTATGGTATTATTTCCTATGCATGCATGCTTTTCCCCTTCTTATATCTTACAGGAAGATACAAAATCGAGTCAAGAATGTGTCAAGGTCGACTCATATTTTACCATGGGGGTATGCAGCGTCCCACTCAGAACACGTGGGAACTGCAAAATAGCTTTAAAACTGCATTTTCATATTGCATGTTATTTTTTACTACAACACCTGTTGTATCCCTGTTCATAGGCTGGCTTGGTGTAATTTATACATCCCACCACTAGATGGGGATAGCACTTAGGTCATATACTTAGGTCAGGCCTAGTGGGAGGAGGATAGTGAAAGGTCAGTTGGTTGTTAGTGTTGAGAGAGTGCAGATCTAGCACTTCTGCTCAGATAAAAGTCTAGTCCAGGAAGCGACAAAAGAAAGAAAAGACTAAAGAAATCCAAAAGGATAAAAGCCACTATCCAGGCATAAAAGACCGTTGGGAATCCAGGTGAAGGATACTTTAGCCACAGGCAACCTCACCAAATAACTCTGGTTTACTAGGGACCTGAAGCAAAGTCACCTACCAGAAATACTTCTACAGAACCTTCAAGCTAAGCTAAATCCAGCCAAACTTATTAACAGTGGCTCAACAGAATTCCTCTAAATTGCAAAAGACTGTATTCTGTCTGGATGTATATGCCGCAACTGGAACCAACATCAGTAAAAGATGTGAGTTGTACCCTACCACTGTCTACTTCGTTCTTACCACTGGTTGTACCACCATTAACGGTACTGGCATCACGACAAATACCATAAAAGGACCCAGCCGCCACAAGCACCCTAAACACCACTGCCACCAAGGGCACCTCAACCTCCATCTTGGCTGATGCTTCCTACCACAGAGCGTGCCCCGGAGGATTTCGTGCTGTCCACCTCAACACTGTGCTGCCAGCCCAGGGAGGCTTCATGCTAACCGTGAGTAAACTGATGAACTGTGTGTTATTATTTGGCCCCTCATCGGCCCACCATGCACCTCACGTGTTGCCCCTGCGGTACTGGCTGGCTGCAAGGACAAGGGCTCCATTACCAGTGCAAAGAGTAAGGGGAAAGGTGGACAACCCTGGTGCCCCTGCCCAGGGGAAAGGAGTCAGAGACATACCCATTTATCTTGACCCTAGCTGTAGGGGACTTATAAAGTAGTTGCAACCAGCAAAGGAAGTTTTGGGGGAAGCGCATCCGTTCAAGTGTAGCCCACATGAAATCCCACTCCAGTCAAATGCTTTTGTATTACCCAGTGACGCTAGGACCCTTAAGCCCCTATTATCATGATGAACCTGGAGGTTAGTATATAAACGTCTCAGGTTTATATCAGTAGTATTTCCACAGCATAAAACCCGACTGATCCACCCCTACCAAAGAGAGGATCACTTCTTTCAGTCCCAGCACCAGTACCTCTGCCAGGTACCTTTGCCAGGGGTGGTATACGCGCAACGAGCTCCGACGGCGCTAGGGGTCCCTTTATGGTGTTATAACAGTTTTTGTTGTGACACCAGTTGCATCTCAACGAGGGACGGAGTCCCCCTAAATAGATGGTGGTACCCAGGTGTAGGAATGCCAGAGTGGTGTAAGGTTAGCCCATAATGTCCCTTTGAATGTGGCTGTGCACGTGTCACGGTGCTCCTACCGGGATACGCTGGAACTCTAGGCGTGGTCATCCGTTGCAGGAAAAAAGGGGGGTTGTTGAAGGGGATGAAGAAATGAAATGAGTCCAGACTTGTATTAAAGTTGAAAACAGCTTTACTTGAATGAACTTGCATCAGAGAACAATCTCCCAAATTTATCTTGGTTGCCAGCAGGCTTTGGCTTAAATTATGGCAGGCAAACACATTCAGCTCTGCTACATCTGTCACTCTTTAGCCCTGCTGTGCTATCAGGATTAAATAGAAACTTTTCCTTTCTGCTGAACTTAGCTTTCTGTAGTCTGACTCTGTCTTTCTCTTTATCTATATCTTTATCCAGGGAACCTTTCCTCATGGCTTCTGAGGCTCTTTGCTCTTTTCTGTTGTTCCAGCAGAGCAGACAGGGCTCTGCTAGCTGGCACACAGACTTCCCCTAGGAGGGGGTACTCTAAACTCTCTTCTGCAGGACTCGTCCAGGAGGGACGAGGGCCTGCTGCCTTCCCCAGGCAGGGGAGGAAGCTAGACACAACATGTCCCCTAGAAGGGGTAGGCTAGACTGACCTTTCTAACTAAACTCCTCCCTCTCTAGAGAAGGTTCCACTCTAGGCTAGGTAGCTCTGACATTATTGCCGCCATCTGCTGGTGGACCAGGTACATTACATGTTAACAGTCACAAAATCAGAAATACAAATACACATTATGCAGGACCAGGAAATAAATCAACCATAAGAGATAGTAGAGGGGTGTAAGAGGTGGTAATGCCACTCTGGGGCGTTACATTTGGTTAGATGCAGGTTGAGAGGGGTGGTATACATTTGTGTGCAGGTTGTGAGGGGTCGTTGGGTGCAAGTCTTGGGGGTCGTATGTAGATGAGTACAGGTCTTGATGGGTGATACACGATTGGGTGCAGGACTTGAGGGATGGTATACGGTTGGGTGCAGGTCTTGAAGGGTGGTATACGGTTGGGTGCAGGTCTTGAAGGGTGGTATACGGTTGAGTACAGGTCTTGAAGGGTGGTATACGGTTGGGTGCAGGTCATGAGGGGTGGTATACGGTTGAGTGCAGGTCGTGAGGGGTGGTATACGGTTGAGTGCAGGTCTTGAGGGGTGGTATACGGTAGAGTGCAGGTCTTGAGGGGTGGTATACGGTTGAGTGCAGGTCTCAATGGGTGGTATACGGTTGAGTACAAGTCTTGAGGGGTGGTATAAGGTTGAGTGTAGGTCGTGAGGGGTGGTATACGGTTGAGTGCAGGTCGTGAGGGGTGGTATACGGTTGAGTGCAGGTCGTGAGGGGTGGTATACGGTTGAGTGCAGGTCGTGAGGGGTGGTATACGGTTGAGTGCAGCTTTTGATGGGTATATGGTGGAGTGCAGGTCTTGGGGGGTGGTATATAGATGAGTGCAGGTCTTGAGGGGGTGGAATACGGTTAAGAGCAGGTCTTGAGGGGTGGTATACGGTTGGGTGCAGGTCTTGAGGGGTGGTATATGGTTGGGTGCAGGTCATGAGGGGTGGAATACAGTTGGGTGCAGGTCTTAAAGGGTGGTATATGGTTGGTTGCAGGTCATGAGGGGTGGAATACAGTTGGGTGCGGGTCTTTGGGCGTGGTATATAGATGAGTGCAGGTCTTGAGGGGTGGTATACGATTGGGTGCAGGTCATGAGGGGTGGTATACAAATGGGTGCAGGTCATGAGGGGTGGTATACGGTTGGGTGCAGGTCTTGATCTGCTCTTTCCTAACAGTAAGATATCTACTGACCTGAGAGATGGTTCTCTGCCCTGACTGATGAGACAGAACAGATCTTCTTCCACATTGGGTTATTGACTCGGTCACGGGTCCCCAATGTGTAACCAGAACCCCCAATAACAGACTCCGTGTAACATCCGTCATACAATCACATGTACAAATGTCCCTGTTTAGTTCATGTCTTAGGAGGGGATCATGTGACGCCCCCATAAGGCACCTATGTGCTACATCTGATCTGAGAATGGCAGAATAAATCGGAAGTTACGTCTAGTCACATTATGCTATAGAACGCCACATATCGGCGTATCCGGAAGTCTAAAGCCGAAGCCCGATTACCACAAATGGAAGCTACCACCTGGTGGAGGAGGTGTAAACTACAGGTCACATGGACAGGAGGTGACAGCGGGAAGGATTATTCTGTATATACTCATAGACTGATGACACACGGTGTATACCCCGGGTAGAGGCTACCACCTAGTGGGGGAGGTGTAAACTACAGGTCACATGGCCAGGGAGGTGACAGCGGGAAGGAATATTCTGTATATAGTCATAGACTGATGACACACGGTGTATACCCCGGGTAGAGGCTACCACCTAGTGGAGGAGGTGTAAACTACAGGTCACATGGACAGGGAGGTGACAGCGGGAAGGAATATTCTGTATATAGTCATAGACTGATGACACACGGTGTATACCCCGGGTAGAGGCTACCACCTAGTGGGGGAGGTGTAAACTACAGGTCACATGGACAGGGAGGTGACAGCGGGAAGGATTATTCTGTATATAGTCATAGACTGATGACACACGGTGTATACCCCGGGTAGAGGCTACCACCTAGTGGAGGAGGTGTATACAAGTCTCATGGACAGGAGGTGACAGCGGGAAGGAATATTCTGTATATAGTCATAGACTGATGACACACGGTGTATACCCCAGGTAGAGGCTACCACCTAGTGGGGGAGGTGTAAACTACAGGTCACATGGACAGGAGGTGACAGCGGGAAGGATTATTCTGTATATAGTCATAGACTGATGACACACAGTGTATACCCCGGGTAGAGGCTACCACCTAGTGGAGGAGGTGTAAACTACAGGTCACATGGACAGGGAGGTGACAGCGGGAAGGAATATTCTGTATATAGTCATAGACTGATGACACACGGTGTATACCCCGGGTAGAGGCTACCACCTAGTGGGGGAGGTGTAAACTACAGGTCACATGGACAGGGAGGTGACAGCGGGAAGGATTATTCTGTATATAGTCATAGACTGATGACACACGGTGTATACCCCGGGTAGAGGCTACCACCTAGTGGAGGAGGTGTAAACTACAGGTCACATGGACAGGAGGTGACAGCGGGAAGGATTATTCTGTATATAGTCATAGACTGATGACACAAGGTGTATACCCCGGGTAGAGGCTACCACCTAGTGGGGGAGGTGTAAACTACAGGTCACATGGACAGGAGGTGACAGCGGGAAGGAATATTCTGTATATAGTCATAGACTGGTGACACACGGTGTATACCCCGGGTAGAGGCTACCACCTAGTGGAGGAGGTGTAAACTACAGGTCACATGGACAGGAGGTGACAGCGGGAAGGAATATTCTGTATATAGTCATAGACTGATGACACAAGGTGTATACCCCGGGTAGAGGCTACCACCTAGTGGAGGAGGTGTAAACTACAGGTCACATGGACAGGAGGTGACAGCGGGAAGGATTATTCTGTATATACTCATAGACTGATGACACACGGTGTATACCCCGGGTAGAGGCTACCACCTAGTGGAGGAGGTGTAAACTACAGGTCACATGGACAGGGAGGTGACAGCGGGAAGGATTATTCTGTATATACTCATAGACTGATGACACACGGTGTATACCCCGGGTAGAGGCTACCACCTAGTGGAGGAGGTGTAAACTACAGGTCACATGGACAGGAGGTGACAGCGGGAAGGATTATTCTGTATATAGTCATAGACTGATGACACAAGGTGTATACCCCGGGTAGAGGCTACCACCTAGTGGGGGAGGTGTAAACTACAGGTCACATGGACAGGAGGTGACAGCGGGAAGGATTATTCTGTATATAGTCATAGACTGATGACACAAGGTGTATACCCCGGGTAGAGGCTACCACCTGGTGGAGGAGGTGTAAACTACAGGTCACATGGACAGGGAGGTGACAGCGGGAAGGAATATTCTGTATATAGTCATAGACTGATGACACACGGTGTATACCCCGGGTAGAGGCTACCACCTAGTGGAGGAGGTGTAAACTACAGGTCACATGGACAGGAGGTGACAGCGGGAAGGATTATTCTGTATATAGTCATAGACTGATGACACACGGTGTATACCCCGGGTAGAGGCTACCACCTGGTGGAGGAGGTGTAAACTACAGGTCACATGGACAGGAGGTGACAGCGGGAAGGATTATTCTGTATATAGTCATAGACTGATGACACACGGTGTATACCCCGGGTAGAGGCTACCACCTAGTGGGGGAGGTGTAAACTACAGGTCACATGGACAGGGAGGTGACAGCGGGAAGGATTATTCTGTATATAGTCATAGACTGATGACACACGGTGTATACCCCGGGTAGAGGCTACCACCTAGTGGAGGAGGTGTAAACTACAGGTCACATGGACAGGAGGTGACAGCGGGAAGGATTATTCTGTATATAGTCATAGACTGATGACACAAGGTGTATACCCCGGGTAGAGGCTACCACCTAGTGGGGGAGGTGTAAACTACAGGTCACATGGACAGGAGGTGACAGCGGGAAGGAATATTCTGTATATAGTCATAGACTGGTGACACACGGTGTATACCCCGGGTAGAGGCTACCACCTAGTGGGGGAGGTGTAAACTACAGGTCACATGGACAGGAGGTGACAGCGGGAAGGAATATTCTGTATATAGTCATAGACTGATGACACACGGTGTATACCCCGGGTAGAGGCTACCACCTAGTGGAGGAGGTGTAAACTACAGGTCACATGGACAGGAGGTGACAGCGGGAAGGATTATTCTGTATATAGTCATAGACTGATGACACAAGGTGTATACCCCGGGTAGAGGCTACCACCTAGTGGAGGAGGTGTAAACTACAGGTCACATGGACAGGAGGTGACAGCGGGAAGGAATATTCTGTATATAGTCATAGACTGATGACACACGGTGTATACCCCGGGTAGAGGCTACCACCTAGTGGAGGAGGTGTAAACTACAGGTCACATGGACAGGAGGTGACAGCGGGAAGGATTATTCTGTATATAGTCATAGACTGATGACACACGGTGTATACCCCGGGTAGAGGCTACCACCTAGTGGGGGAGGTGTAAACTACAGGTCACATGGACAGGAGGTGACAGCGGGAAGGAATATTCTGTATATAGTCATAGACTGATGACACACGGTGTATACCCCGGGTAGAGGCTACCACCTAGTGGGGGAGGTGTAAACTACAGGTCACATGGACAGGGAGGTGACAGCGGGAAGGATTATTCTGTATATAGTCATAGACTGATGACACACGGTGTATACCCCGGGTAGAGGCTACCACCTAGTGGAGGAGGTGTAAACTACAGGTCACATGGACAGGAGGTGACAGCGGGAAGGATTATTCTGTATATAGTCATAGACTGATGACACAAGGTGTATACCCCGGGTAGAGGCTACCACCTAGTGGGGGAGGTGTAAACTACAGGTCACATGGACAGGGAGGTGACAGCGGGAAGGAATATTCTGTATATAGTCATAGACTGATGACACACGGTGTATACCCCGGGTAGAGGCTACCACCTAGTGGGGGAGGTGTAAACTACAGGTCACATGGACAGGAGGTGACAGCGGGAAGGATTATTCTGTATATAGTCATAGACTGATGACACACGGTGTATACCCCGGGTAGAGGCTACCACCTAGTGGGGGAGGTGTAAACTACAGGTCACATGGACAGGAGGTGACAGCGGGAAGGAATATTCTGTATATAGTCATAGACTGATGACACACGGTGTATACCCCGGGTAGAGGCTACCACCTGGTGGAGGAGGTGTAAACTACAGGTCACATGGACAGGAGGTGACAGCGGGAAGGATTATTCTGTATATAGTCATAGACTGATGACACACGGTGTATACCCCGGGTAGAGGCTACCACCTAGTGGGGGAGGTGTAAACTACAGGTCACATGGACAGGAGGTGACAGCGGGAAGGAATATTCTGTATATAGTCATAGACTGATGACACACGGTGTATACCCCGGGTAGAGGCTACCACCTGGTGGAGGAGGTGTAAACTACAGGTCACATGGACAGGGAGGTGACAGCGGGAAGGATTATTCTGTATATAGTCATAGACTGATGACACACGGTGTATACCCCGGGTAGAGGCTACCACCTAGTGGAGGAGGTGTAAACTACAGGTCACATGGACAGGAGGTGACAGCGGGAAGGAATATTCTGTATATAGTCATAGACTGATGACACACGGTGTATACCCCGGGTAGAGGCTACCACCTAGTGGGGGAGGTGTAAACTACAGGTCACATGGACAGGGAGGTGACAGCGGGAAGGATTATTCTGTATATAGTCATAGACTGATGACACACGGTGTATACCCCGGGTAGAGGCTACCACCTAGTGGAGGAGGTGTAAACTACAGGTCACATGGACAGGAGGTGACAGCGGGAAGGATTATTCTGTATATAGTCATAGACTGATGACACAAGGTGTATACCCCGGGTAGAGGCTACCACCTAGTGGGGGAGGTGTAAACTACAGGTCACATGGACAGGAGGTGACAGCGGGAAGGATTATTCTGTATATAGTCATAGACTGATGACACAAGGTGTATACCCCGGGTAGAGGCTACCACCTGGTGGAGGAGGTGTATACAAGTCTCATGGAGCGAGGGGATCCCACAAGGGGGGCGGACAATATATACTGGGGGGAATGTATAAATCTCTTTGTCCACGTCCTGCGCAGCGCTCCCCGTACACTCAGGGCTCAGTTAGATTTTCTGTTCCTTTCGTGCTGCAATAGATCCTGTAATGTAAAAAGAAGATCAGCGGTGACTTGACAGGGAATGCCGCCTATCCTGAGGCACACAGCCATTATGAAGGGCAGTCACAGTGTTGTCCTTCTCTTCCTCATCACCCACCCCTCTCTTTCCGCAGATTTTCCACTATCTCGCCCCTCACTCACGCCTCCCTTGTTCCTCATGCTCCACTCTTTTGCCGCTCTCTCACCCCTCTCTCACGCCTCCCTTGCCCCTCTCATGTCTCTCACCTGTCCCCTCTTGCCTGTCACTTACCCCTCTTTTGACGCTCTCTCACCCCTCTCTCACGCCTCCCTTGCCCCTCTCTTTCATGTCTCTCACCTGTCTCCTCTTGCTGTCACTTACCCCTCTTTTGACGCTCTCTCACCCCTCTCTCACGCCTCTCTTGCCCCTCTCTCTCATGTCTCTCACCTGTCCCCTCTTGCCTGTCACTTACCCCTCTTTTGACGCTCTCTCACCCCTCTCTCACGCCTCCCTTGCCCCTCTCTCTCATGTCTCTCACCTGTCTCCTCTTGCTGTCACTTACCCCTCTTTTGCCGCTCTCTCACGCCTCCCTTGCCCCTCTCATGTCTCTCACCTGTCCCCTCTTGCCTGTCACTTACCCCTCTTTTGACGCTCTCTCACCCCTCTCTCACGCCTCCCTTGCCCCTCTCTTTCATGTCTCTCACCTGTCTCCTCTTGCTGTCACTTACCCCTCTTTTGACGCTCTCTCACCCCTCTCTCACGCCTCCCTTGCCCCTCTCTTTCATGTCTCTCACCTGTCTCCTCTTGCTGTCTCTTACCCCTCTTTTGACGCTCTCTCACCCCTCCCTTGTTCCTCATGCTCCACTCTTTTTCTGCTCTCTCACGCCTCTCTTGCCCCTCTCTCTCATGTCTCTCACCTGTCTCCTCTTGCTGTCACTTACCCCTCTTTTGACGCTCTCTCACGCCTCTCTTGCCCCTCTCTTGCTGCTCACTTGCCCCTCATACTTACAATCAGTAAGGTGCAGGATATCAGCAGGGCTTTCATGGAAACATCCAAGTCTGGTGGGAATTGCAGCACAAACTTATCATCTCGGCACAACAGTCCTCGCCACACGCGTGTAATCTGGCCGACCGAGAAGGATTTATCAGCTGAGAGGACCTACAACACATGAGACATCACATTATAGTCTACAGTTGCAGGGCCCCAGGACTCTCCTGTGCTCTCATCACTTCCAGGCACTAGATATCCTGTTCATGGTGAAGCGGTGGAGGACTGATAGAGCACTTACCTGATGGACTTGGTCTGACATGAAGCCTTCCCCCCAACCCGGACCTTTGACTTTTAGGCAGATCTCATGATGTGGATTCAGAATGTCAAAAGATGAGGAGAAAGCAGTCCAGTTCTGATCTACGTACCCAAGGATTTGACCTGAAGAATCACTGACCTGTAACTGAAGGACATAACATAGAACTGATGAGTTAGACCACACCGACTTCACGAGAGCTAGACCTCATATTACACAGATCCCAAGACCTAGACTTCAGAGGAAACCAACCCCAATATATAGACTTCAGATCAAACCAACCCCAGGACCTAGGCCTCATATCATACTAATCCAAGGACCTAGGCCTCATATCATACTGACCTCACACCTAGATCTAAAATAACACTGATTCCAAGACCTAGACCCTATGTCATACCGACTCCAAGTCCTAGACTCCATATAATAACCCCAGGACCAAGACCTAAAATAACACTGATTTCTAAGACCTAGGCCCCATGCCATACTGACCCCAAGACCTAGAACCCATGTCATACTGACCACAAGGCCTAGACCTGATATCATACTGATCAAAGAACCTAGACATCATGCCATACTGACCAAAGGACCGAGGCCACAAATTATGCTAACCCAAGGACCTAGGCCTCATATCATACTGGTCCCAAGACCTAGGCCTAAAATCACACTGATCCTAAGACCTAGACCCCATGTCATACTTACTCCAAGACCTAGACCTAAAATCACACTGGTCCCAAGACCTAGACCTCATCATACTGACCCCAAGACCTCCTAGATCTTATATCTTACTGACTGAAAGACCTAGTGTTAGCATACAAGGTTTGTATTGTATAAGCAACAACCACTGCATGGCATTGCTGTATTCCTAGTACATTGTATGGTCACTAGGTGGCAGTGTTACATTTGTGTAAGTTACTGTTTTTGCTGTGTCTTTATAATAAAAGAGTTCAGTGCTCGTTCTGCCACAGAGCAGAGGTCAGCGAGACTGCACAGACTGTCTGCCTGTCCTTTGTTTAGCATCAGAAAGGTTATGGGCCCAGGACATGCTGCAGAAGCCCAGGATATAACGCAGATTAGCCCTGGATATAACCAGATACAGCGAACTAAAGCAATTAAGTGCAGGAGACAGCAACAGAAAGACAAACAGCAGAAATGGCTGCCACCATCCCCTCAGCAAAGTTCTCCATCGCAAATCTGACAAATCAGAACTACCAATCCTGGAAATTCAAGATGAAAATGCTGCTTATAAGAGAAGGTACGTGGAAATGTATAAGTGAAGTGTCAAGGATGGTGTTGCAGAAAACTGGAAGTTATAAATAAACATCCGACTGAGTTGATCCCAAACTAAGGAACATATGGGTGAGCCCTATAAAACCCCTAGAGCTCTCTCTGACTGCTTTGCCCATGCAAAGATCTTTATGATAGATAATGGCATGCTCTCGTACCTAGACTGAGTGACACCTGAAAACCCTATAATAGTGAGGGGACACGACCACCGGCTCCCTGCACTTAATACGGAGCGAGTCAGGGTCACCTAGAATCAAGCCAGCACGGAAACACAAATAAAGGAAAAAGACTTATCTGAGGAACCAGCAGTTGCAGCCTCTTGCAGTGAACACAATCCAGGAAGTAGTATAAACCACAAAGTGAGGCAGTATGGGAGGGAATATAAAAGAAGGCAATCAGTGTAAATAGGTGACAGCTGGGAGAAGGAAAAGAGATGACAAAGTGAAACCAAAACAAAGAACGTCATGCAAGAGGTACAGAAGAACGTCTGTCAGACCTTCTCAGAGAGCTGGCGGTGACAGTACCCCTCCCTCTACGGGTGGACTCCGGACACTCAGAGCCCACCTTCTCAGGATGGGACCTATGGAAAGCCCTGATGAGACGAGTGGCCTTAATGTCCGCCACTGGGACCCACATCCTCTCCTCAGGACCATAACCCTCCCAATGAACGAGGTACTGGAGAGAACCGCGGATAATACGAGAATCCTCAATCCTAGAGACCTGAAATTCAAGATTACCATTAACAACAATCGGAGGAGGAGGCAAAGAGGAGGGTACAGTGGGTTGGACATAAGGTTTTAATAGGGACCTGTGAAAAACATTATGGATCTTCCAAGTCTGAGGAAGATCAAGACGGAAGGCAACGGGATTGATGACGGACAAGATCTTGTAAGGCCCAATAAACTTAGGACCCAACTTCCAGGAGGGAACCTTCAGTTTGATATTCTTTGTAGACAACCACACCAGATCACCCACATTCAGGTCCGGACCAGGCACACGTCTCTTATCCGCCACACGCTTATATCTCTCACTCATCCTCTTCAGATTACCCTGAATCTTTTGCCAAATAAATGACAAAGACGAGGAAAATCTCTCCTCATCAGGTAAACCAGAAGACCCCTCTCCAGAGAATGTCCCAAACTGAAGATGAAACCCATATGCACCAAAAAATGGTGACTTATCAGAGGACTCCTGGCGACGGTTATTTAAAGCAAACTCAGCAAGGGACAAAAATGAACACCAATCCTCCTGATTCTCTGCCACAAAACAGCGCAGATATGTCTCCAGATTCTGATTGACGTGTTCTGTCTGACCATTCGACTGCGGGGGGAAAGCAGAAGAGAACGACAACCGAACCCCCAAGCGAGAACAGAAGGCCTTCCAGAATCTGGAAACAAACTGCGTGCCCCTATCAGAAACGATGTCTGAAGGAATGCCATGCAATTTAACAATGTGATCAACAAACGCTTATGCCAGCGTCTTAGCATTGGGTAACCCAGGAAAGGGAATGAAATGCGCCATTTTGCTAAAACGGTCCACTAGTACCAGAATCACAGACTTCCCTGAGGAACGAGGCAGGTCCGTAATGAAGTCCATGGACAGATGCGTCCAAGGACGGGAAGGAATGGGTAACGGGAGGAGAGAACCCGATGGCCGTGATGTCACGGCTGAGGATGGGGAAAACCCTCAGCCGTGCGATGACAGAAGATGGTGGTCACTGCTTGGCCAGGAGCACAGAATTAGGGAGCAGGTCACCTCCTAATGCATCCCTAATCTGACCCTGACTCCTAGCTGCATGAGCCGACCATGAAGGTAGGAGGGCTCATGCTCCGGAACCTCGGATCCCTAGTAGCTCTCCGCAGATCCCTAAAGCTAGGAGCAGGGTAAGATGACCTGTTCCTCCTAGACACGGAGGAACAGGAGTCTCACAGGCCAGGCTACAATAAAGGGGAACATATACAACTCATGGCAATGGCAGGTAAATGCCATAAGCACAACACCCACCTGCCACAGACACAAAGCCTGGAACCCATGCGCAAGTGCTGCTGTCCTAACACAGAAACGGACACAGCACAACACACATCACACAGGAACCCAGGACCATAAGCTGCAATAAGAAACATACAACAGACACATCTTCATCACATCAAACAAGATTTATGACCACAAGGGTGGCTCTCAGTGGCAGATGGTATAAACCAGGAGGATGCCTCCAGCTAACACACAAGGCTGGAGTACCTCTCAGCTTCAGGTCTCCACTGAGGCTTTATAGCCCATGTAGCCACACCCACACAGACACACCCAGTGTTCACACCCACAGAAGGGAATTAACCCTTCTCACACCAGGGAAGGGGAGACTTCAAATTAAAGGAGAAAGTGTCCAAATGAACATCACACTGCAGCTGTTACGGCAGGCAACGACATGCGTGGCAACCGTGTCCTGGGAGTCAGCCAGAAGGCCGAGACACTGCCACCACATGTACACCATACCAAACGTTGCCACGGGCAGCCACAGTGAAGGGAAGTGTCACAGTGCACACCTACATAAACCTCGTGCACACCAGACATACAAAGTGCATAACATACACACACACCCAACCAGGAGTTACCGCATGCACTTGACAGCAAGCTGCCCAGCAACAGCTCAGGCTGCTATACTGCCAAGTACAACCATGTTACCAGCGGCAACCACACATGAGGCAACATACCAGCAGCCCTCACCATGTGGTTGACAATAAAACCAAACCGCAGGCAACTGCATGCGGATCCTGAGTCACGACCATGACCATGGTCATGACACGTGAATGAGGGACCTTGGCACGAGCGCAGGTCTCGCAGGCTGCCACAAAACCCTCAACCGTCTTACGAAGAGCCGGCCACCAGAATCTCCGAGCAATGAGATCCACTGTGGCTCTACCCCCCGGGTGCCCAGCAAGGACAGTATCGTGGTGCTCCTTAAAAACCTTGTGTCGTAAAGCGAGAGGCACAAACAACCTCCCAGGAGGACAAAGATCAGGAGCCGCTGCCTGAACCTCTGCCTCCAAATCAGGATAAAGAGCAGAGACGACCACCCCTTCAGCCAAAATGGGACCCGGGTCTTCAAAGTTCCCCCCTCCCGGAAAACAACGTGACAGGGCATCCGCCTTCACATTTTTAACCCCAGGGCGGAACGTGACAACAAAATGAAACCTAGAAAATAACAAAGACCATCTGGCCTGTCTCGGGTTCAGACGCTTGGCCGATTCCAAGTAGGCCAGATCCTTATGGTCGGTAAACATGGTAATAGGGTGTCTGGCTCCCTCTAACCAATGGCGCCATTCCTCAAAAGCTAACTTGATGGCCAACAACTCCTTATCTCCCACATCGTAATTTCTCTCTGCGGAGGAGAGTTTCCTTGAGAAAAAGGCACACGGTTGCCATTTGGCAGGAGAGGGACCCTAAGATAAGACCGCACCCGCACCCACCTCAGAAGCATCAACCTCAACTATGAAGGGTAGAGAGATATCAGGTTGTACCAAGATGGGAGCGAAAGCAAAACTCTCTTTGATACTAGAAAAGGCTTTAAGTGCATCTACCGACCAGGAGGAGAAATCTACCCCCTTTTTAGTCATATCAGTGAGTGGCTTAACAACAGAGGAATAATTCAAAATGAACTTTCTGTAATAATTGGCAAAACCCAAAAACCGCATCAGCGCCTTCTGATTCTCAGGAAGCTCCCAATCAAGCACAGCGCGGACCTTCTCAGGGTCCATCCGAAAACCAGAAGCGGAGAGAAGAAAACCAAGAAATTGAATCTCCAGAACCGCAAACACACATTTTTCCAGTTTAGCGTACAAGTTATTCTCCCGCAGAATGAGCAAGACCTGACGTAGGTGGTCCAGATGAGTTTTGAAATCAGGAGAAAAAATCGAAATGTCATCCAGATTCACCAGTACAAATTTCCCCATTAAATGATAAAAAATGCTGTTCACAAAATGTTGGAAGACGGCCGGAGCATTCATCAAACCAAAGGGCATAACCAAATTCTCGAAATGGCCCTCAGGGGTATTGAAGGCCGTCTTCCATTCGTCCCCTTCCCTGACCCTGACTAGGTTGTATGCCCCTCTTAAATCCAACTTAGAAAAAACTTTAGCCCCAACAATCTGGTTAAACAGGTCCGGGATCAGAGGAAGCGGATATGGGTCACGAATCGTGATACGGTTCAGCTCCCTGAACTTAAAGTACCATCTTTTTTCTTAACAAAAAAAAACCAGCAGCAACAGGTGACTTCGAGGGTCGGATGTGTCCCTTTCTCAGGCTCTCAGAGATATACAGTGGGATGCGAAAGTTTGGGCAACCTTGTTAATCGTCATGATTTTCCTGTATAAATCGTTGGTTGCTACGATAAAAAATGTCAGTTAAATCTATCATATAGGAGACACACACAGTGATATTTGAGAAGTGAAATGAAGTTTATTGGATTTACAGAAAGTGCTATAATTGTTTAAACAAAATTAGGCAGGTGCATACATTTGGACACTGTTGTTGTCATTTTATTGATTCCAAAACCTTTAGAACTAATTATTGGAACTCAAATTGGCTTGGTAAGCTCAGTGACCCCTGACCTACATACACAGGTGAATCCAATTATGAGAAAGAGTATTTAAGGGGGTCAATTGTAAGTTTCCCTCCTCTTTTAATTTTCTCTGAAGAGTAGCAACATGGGGGTCTCAAAACAACTCTCAAATGACCTGAAAACACAGATTGTTCACCATCATGGTTTAGAGGAAGGATACAGAAAGCTGTCTCAGAGATTTCACTGTCTGTTTCCACAGTTAGGAACATATTGAGGAAATGGAAGACCACAGGCTCAGCTCAAGTTAAGGCTCGAAGTGGCAGACCAAGAAAAATCTCGGATAGACAGAAGCGACGAATGGTGAGAACAGTCAGAGTCAACCCACAGACCAGCACCAAAGACCTACAACATCATCTTGCTGCAGATGGAGTCACTGTGCATCGTTCAACCATTCGGCGCACTTTACACAAGGAGATGCTGTATGCGAGAGTGATGCAGAGGAAGCCTTTTCTCCGCTTGAGGTGGGCTAAAGCACATTGGGACAAGCCAGCTTCATTTTGGAATAAGGTGCTGTGGACTGATGAAGCTAAGATTGAGCTATTTGGCCATAACAAGGGGCGTTATGCATGGAGGAAAAAGAACACGGCATTCCAAGAAGAACACCTGGTACCTACAGTAAAATATGGTGGTGGTTCCATCATGCTGTGGGGCTGTGGGGCCAGTGCAGGGACTGGGAATCTTGTCAAAGTGGAGGGACGCATGGATTCCACTCAGTATCAGCAGATTCTGGAGACCAATGTCCAGGAATCAGTGACAAAGCTGAAGCTGCGCCGAGGCTGGATCTTTCAACAAGACAACGACCCTAAACACTGCTCAACATCCACTAAGACATTTATGCAGAGGAACAAGTACAACGTTCTGGAATGGCCATCTCAGTCCCCAGACCTGAATATAATAGAAAATCTGTGGTGTGACTTAAAGAGAGCTGTCCATGCTCGGAAGCCATCAAACCTGAATGAACTAAAGATGTTTTGTAAAGAGGAATGGTCCAAAATACCTTCAACCAGAATCCAGACTCTCATTGGAACCTACAGGAAGCGTTTAGAGGCTGTAATTTCTGAAAAAGGAGGATCTACTAAATATTGATTTCATTTCTTTTTTGTGGTGCCCAAATTTATGCACCTGCCTAATTTGGTTTAAACAATTATAGCACACTTTCTGTAAATCCAATAAACTTCATTTCACTTCTCAAATATCACTGTGTGTGTCTCCTATATGATAGATTTAACTGACATTTTTTATCGTAACAACCAACGATTTATACAGGAAAATCAGGACGATTAACAAGGTTGCCCGAACTTTCGCATCCCACTGTAAGTACGCATAGCGACCCTTTCAGGTTGGGAGAGATTGTATAGTCGTGATTTAGGCAGCTTGGCGCCTGGGGTGAGATTAATAGGGCAGTCGTACTCCCGGTGAGGGGGCAAATCCTCGACACCACTCTCTGAAAACACATCCGAAAATTCAGAGAGAAAAGATGGCACAGTCTTGGTAGAAACCTCAGAAACAGATGTCATGAGGCAATTCTCTCTGCAAAAGTTACTCCAACCATTTATTTGCCTCGCTTGCCAATCAATGGTGGGGTTATGTTTAGTGAGCCAGGGTAGCCCCAACACTAGAGGAGTAGGCAAACCGCTAAGGACGAAACATGACACATCCTCAACATGAGCATCACTCACAGTCAAACGGATATTGTGAACTATGCCCTTTAACGATTTTTGAGAAAGTGGAGCGGAATCGATAGCAAAAACAGGAATATCCTTTCCCAAAGTGCATACCTGGAAACCATGAGTTATTGCAAATTGATTATCAATGAGGTTGACAGCTGCTCCACTATCTACAAATATCTCACAAACAATGTTCTTGCTCTCTAGCGCCACCCTGGCAGGTAGGACAAAACGGGAACTACAAGTAAACGGCAAACCTTCAATTTCCGCATCAACCTTGCCAATAGTAGCAAATGGAAAGTTTTTAGAGGGTTTTTTCTTTTTGTTTCTTTATTACCCTCAAAAAACTCCCTGAATCTCCTAGAGGGGCAAACATTAGCCAAATGATTTATACCCCCACAACAGAAACAAACCCTCCTCTGAGAGCTGAATCCTCTACTATCAGAGGCAAGCAAACCCAGCTGCATGGCCTCCTGCTCAGAGGGGATTGAGAGAGACTGAGGCCCCTGCGCACTGAATGAGACAGCCCCACTGTCCTTGGACTGAATATGACCGGAAGGAGTAGTCTCCTCTCTCTCTAAGACGCCTGTCAATACGAACAGCTAGAGACATGGCAGACTCCAACGAGGCAGGTCTCTCATGAAAGGCAAATGCATCTTTCAATCCCTCCGAAAGACCATGGCAAAATTGACTTCGGAGTGCAGCATCATTCCAACCAGTATCAGCTGCCCATCTCCGAAATTCTGAGCAGTATATCTCTGCGGACTGTTTACCCTGGCATAAAAGACGCAGTTTAGATTCAGCCAGAGCAATACGATCCGGGTCATCATATATCTGCCCCAGGGCTACAAAAAATTCATCCACCGATCCGAGGGGCCGTGCCCCCACCGGCAGCGAAAGGGCCCAAGACTGAGCGTTATCCCTGAGCAGCGAGATGATGATCCCCACCCTCTGCTCCTCATCACCAGAGGAATGGGGAAGTAGGCGAAAATGGAGATTGCAAGCCTCTCTAAAGCGAGCAAAATTCTCACTACCCCCGGAGAACGTATCCGGGAGCGAGATCTTAGGCTCGGAACAAACTCCATGAACGCCAGCAGAACCGGTCACCTGAAACTGAGACAGTTTTACGGAGATTTGCTACCTCCAGTGAAAGACCCTGCACGCGGTCAATCAAGGCTGAAACCGGATCCATGCTTAAGACGGTTATGGCGGTTTATAATGTCACGGATGGTGTTGCAGAAAACTGGAAGTTATAAATAAACATCCGACTGACTTGATCCCAAACTAAGGAACATATGGGTGAGCCCTATAAAACACCTAGAGCTCTCCCTGACTGCTTTGCCCATGCAAAGATCTTTATTATAGAGGATTGCATGCCCTCGTACCTAGACTGTGTGACACCTGAAAACCCTATAATAGTGAGGGGACACGACCACCGGCTCCCTGCACTTAATACGGAGGGAGTCAGGGTCACCTAGAATCAAGCCAGCACAGAAACACAAATAAAGGAAAAAGACTTATCTGAGGAACCAGTAGTTGCAGCCTCTTGCAGTGAACACAATCCAGGAAGAAGTATAAACCGCAAAGTAAGGTAGTATGGGAGGGATTATAAAGGGAGACAATAAGTGCAAATAGGTGACAGCTGGGAGAAGGAAAGGAGATGACAAAGTGAAACCAAAACAAAGAACATCATGCAAGAGGTACAGAAGAATGTCTGCCACAGCTTCTCAGAGAGCTGGCGGTGACATGAAGCCAGACCTGCACAGCCCACAGAGGAGCCGTTAGAGAGCACCATCTCCCTGTGCATAGACCATGATCAAATCATACATATATGTAACTGCAGGACCAGACTGGCCTGCCGGGATACCGTGAAATTTCCCGCTTGGCCGGCAGGCCTGAGTGCCGCAAGGCCGCGGCCCTGGTGACAAGTGGGGGCGGCCGGTGGCAGGGCACAGCAACAGGAGATGATCGCTTCCATTGTGGAAGCGCTCATCTCCGTTGTCATCTGTATCGCCGTCCTCAGGACGGCGATACAGATGTCTATGCTGCAGCAGGGGAGGGAGAGGTGTGTCCCCTCCTGTTCCTCTAATAGGCTGCTGGCCTAGTGCTGGCAGCCTATCAGAGGCCGGTGCAGGCGGCGCAATGACGTCATCGCGCCGCCTGAGCCGTATAGCAAGGGACACAGGCCGGAAGAGTCCTGCATCGCATCGCTGGAGGCAAGTATAAGTTTTTATTTTATTTTTTTATATAGGTACAATACTGGCACATGATAAGGGGGGACTACTGGGCTGGCACATGATAAGGGGGCTACTGGCACATAAGGGGGGCTACTGGCACATAAGGGGGGCTACTGGCACATAAGGGGCGGCTACTGGCACATGATAAGGGGTGGCTACTGGCACATGATAAGGGGTGGCTACTGGCACATGATAAGGGGCGGCTACTGGCACATGATAAGGGGCGGCTACTGGCACATGATAAGGGGCGGCTACTGGCACATGATAAGGGGCGGCTACTGGCACATGATAAGGGAGGCTACTGGCACATAAGGGGGGCTACTGGCACATAAGGGTGGCTACTGGCACATGATAAGGGGCGGCTACTGGCACATGATAAGGGGCGGCTACTGGCACATAAGGGGGGCTACTGGCACATAAGGGGGGCTACTGGCACATAAGGGGGGCTACTGGCACATAAGGGGGGGGCTACTGGCACATAAGGGTGGTTACTGGCACATAAGGGGGGGCTACTGGTACATAATAAGGGGGGATACTGGTACATAATAAGGGGGGGCTACTGGCACATGATGGGGGGCTACTGGCACATGATGGGGGAGCACTCTGGCTACTGGCACATGATGGTGGGGGGCTCTGGCTACTGGCACATGATTGGGGGCATCTATGGGGGCATGTATTACTGGCAGATTATTGGGTGGCACTAAAGAGGCATCTACTGAGGCTAAAAAGAAGGGGTATTTTATATGGGGGGCTCTGTATAGGGGCATTTTATACTGGGACACATTATGGTGGGTACTATAGGGAAGGGGGGAGGAGCACTATGGGGTCATCTACGGGGGCACTGAGAAGGGGTATTTTATATTGGCACATTATGGGAACATTAGCTCAACTGGGGGCATTACAAAGGGGTATGTTTTGCACATTATAAGGAGAATTATTTCTATTGGGGGGGGGGGGCATTATGGTGGGCTTTATTACTCCCCCATGGTATGACCCCCTAGTAGCAGCACCAGCCTCTCCCTGCTCTGCTATCCCTCTGCCCCTTCTCCAAATCCTTATTATGAAATATTTCTCATTAGGATAAAGCACAACATCAGCTCCGCCGAGCCCCCGGCCAAAGTGTGGAAGTGGCGTCCGAGACCCCCAAGGGCCGAGTAACTAAGTGTTCATGTGGAGTATGTTTATGTTTGTAGTTGATCTTTATTATCGATTTTACATTGCAGATTATTTAATTTTTTTTGCAGCCTATGGGTGAGATTTTATAAATATTTTTATTATTTGGTTGAAAGGCTCATTGAGGGGGGAGGGGGGATTGTAACAGGACTGCCGTAGAATATCTGAAATAGCCGGTCAAGTAAAATGCTGCATGCAACAATCATTAAATAGGTGGCCGACAAAGAAGGGGCGGGTCAAAGGGCGTGGTAAAACACTGTCTGAGCATGCTGAGAGTTGTAGTTGGAGGCATCCTGGTTGGTAAAACACTGTCTGAGCATGCTGAGAGTTGTAGTTGGAGGCATCCTGGTTGGTAAAACACTGTCTGAGCATGCTGAGAGTTGTAGTTGGAGGCATCCTGCTTGGTAAAACACTGTCTGAGCATGCTGAGAGTTGTAGTTGGAGGCATCCTGCTTGGTAAAACACTGTCTGAGCATGCTGAGAGTTGTAGTTGGAGGCATCCTGGTTGGTAAAACACTGTCTGAGCATGCTGAGAGTTGTAGTTGGAGGCATCCTGGTTGGTAAAACACTGTCTGAGCATGCTGAGAGTTGTAGTTGGAGGCATCCTGGTTGGTAAAACACTGTCTGAGCATGCTGAGAGTTGTAGTTGGAGGCATCCTGGTTGGTAAAACACTGTCTGAGCATGCTGAGAGTTGTAGTTGGAGGCATCCTGGTTGGTAAAACACTGTCTGAGCATGCTGAGAGTTGTAGTTGGAGGCATCCTGGTTGGTAAAACACTGTGTGAGCATGCTGAGAGTTGTAGTTGGAGGCATCCTGCTTGGTAAAACACTGTGTGAGCATGCTGAGAGTTGTAGTTGGAGGCATCCTGGTTGGTAAAACACTGTGTGAGCATGCTGAGAGTTGTAGTTGGAGGCATCCTGCTTGGTAAAACACTGTGTGAGCATGCTGAGAGTTGTAGTTGGAGGCATCCTGCTTGGTAAAACACTGTGTGAGCATGCTGAGAGTTGTAGTTGGAGGCATCCTGGTTGGTAAAACACTGTCTGAGCATGCTGAGAGTTGTAGTTGGAGGCATCCTGCTTGGTAAAACACTGTCTGAGCATGCTGAGAGTTGTAGTTGGAGGCATCCTGCTTGGTAAAACACTGTCTGAGCATGCTGAGAGTTGTAGTTGGAGGCATCCTGCTTGCTAAAACACTGTCTGAGCATGCTGAGAGTTGTAGTTTTGCAACAGTTTGGAGGCATCCTGGTTGGGAAAACACAGTGATAATATGAACAATGGGGGCTCTACATAAGAGCTATCGTGGGGCAAAGGTCATATTCGTGTTTACAATGAACGCTTTCTCCTATTATAAACAAGTAAATAATGACGCAACGCTGTGGGGCTGGTGTGCAACTTTCTCCAGGGCTGGTTTTCATCCCCAGTCCGGCCCTGTGTAACTGTCAAACTGCTAAAGACATGTGGGGAGGATTACAAACAGTGCATGAAAGAGTTAATCTCAGCAATAAGCTGTATGTAATCAGAGAGCAGGACTATAGAAGACAGACCTTAGAAATGGTGGAGAGACTGAGAGGGATCGGAGAAGATATAAAAGACTTCCGTGTGGCAGCGCTATTATGAAGTGGACCTCCTGTCACCGCACCAGATGATGACCCGACACTGGAGGATGCGAAAGGCAAGCGCAAAACAGAAAGCAGGAGTAACGCCAGCGGGTGTCCAGAGACTGCTTTACAGATGAAATGCAAAACTACAAACCGGAACGTGCAGCTAGAAAAGCGGGAAAGCTGGGTGTGCAACGAGCCGGGACACCTCGAGGCAGATGGCGGAATCTGGAAAGCTAGAATGCAGACACAAAGTGGATGGCAACAAGCTAAGAATGTCACAGAAACAAAGGAGTGTGCATCCGGATCCAAACATGGTGTCACCTCTGTGCAGGCGCGGCGGGTGGACTCAGGTGTATGAGTCACATGACAAATGGCCGACATTTCTTCACTCAGCTTGATGAAAGGAGAACTAGAGCTAATGGAATCAGTGGGAATAGGAGATGGCTTTCTATACCGTCCAGATAGCAGATCCAGATGAGGAATGTTCTGTACGGGCCAGATCTTGAACGCAACCTTTTGTCAGTAAAGAAACTCACTAACCGAGGCAATGTAGTCCCATTTCAGGGTGACCCTTGTATCATCACAAAAGGGGATTGCTAAAATCATAGATGAACTATATCAGCTGAGCTGCAGTGAAATGGTTAAAACATTCAAACGGCATCCACGCTTGGCACAGACGATTCGGGCACAGAAATCCTGATATAACAGTTGAGAATAACTATGCAAGTGGCATTAAGATGACTCCATGTGATCATCTGCACCAGCTGTATGAAAGGAGACATGACTAGGACATCTTTCCCCAGCAGACCAGCAGCAAAGCTCAGAAACCTCTGGACTTAATACATTCAGATCTCTGAAAACTATAACTCCCGGGAAGAAAAACTACTTCCCGACCTTCACTGATGATTACTCCAGATATAGCACAGTGTTTCTACAATAAGGATGAAGTGGCAGAGGAATGAGAAGAGTATCTCGCTGAAGTAAGTGATACATTTGGCAGGATGCCCGGAGTACTACGAACAGATAATGGCTCAGAAGATACAAGGGGTAAAACACAAGCCATCCTCAGGAAACATGGAATTATGTTCCAGACAACTCTTCCATACAACCCAGAGCAATGGAGCTGCAGAGAGAAGGAAGAAGGTGAGAGGAGCATGCTGTGTGATGCTGGTCTGCCAACCACATACTGGGGAGAAGCCATCATGGCTGCATGTTATCTTCAACATCGATTGCCAGGAAAAGCAACAACAAAAACTCCATATCAACCGTGGAACAAAAAGAAACCAGATTTAAGACATATCGGAATTTTTGTAAGTAAAGCCCATGTACACATTCCAAAAGAAAAACATACAAAATGGGATGCATGTGCAAAAGAAGGAGTACTTGTGGGGTACAGGGAATCTCAAAAAGGTACCAGTCAGCAGAAGTGCGATGATTGGTGAAAGTTCTGTGTGTTTAACGTTTGAACAACTGACACAAACTATTCAAACTGAGAAAAAATCAACATCAGAAATTACTGCAGAAAAATCAAAAGCTGAAACTGAACCAGAGATACCTTCAAAAAAATTCACAGGTAGTATATATATATATATATATAATTATTGGATACACCTGTTATAAAACGTAGCCTTTAATATAGATCACATATAAAATAACAAACTCCCACAAACAAAAAACAACACAGAAAAAGAACAAAAAAGTATCACCATGACGGCACATCAAGGATACGTACTGTAATACTCAATGGCACTAAACGTTGATCGGCAGGGTATATGTCGTTGGTTTGGGCCTATACCTATATGTGGCCCTATACTCAATGGCCCTGTCTATAAACGGAATAGACTTGTCTGAAAAGGCCACCGCCGGAAGGACCTCAACACCTAGGGGCTTACAGGGGAGTCACCTAGGCGAACAGGTATTTCCTGGAACCTCTAGAAAGGTCTAGTTACCTGTATGTATCACCTATAAGTCCTGCAAACAATCAGGAGACGCTTTTGGAGATTCTGGTTCTGCAGCTAGTCTAATTGATCTGAATGTTGTCGCGTCCTTGGGTCTCCCGTTATTGTTCTTCTCTGATCCTGTACCTGTCCCCGTGGTAGACCTCTGGCCAAAGGTTTCATTGAATATTGTACCCCAGTGTTACTGTGGAGCAATGAGGTCTCTGTATAATGGAGAACCTGCCGCTGATGTTATCCTGGGTCTGTCATGGCTCCAGCTACATAATCCGGGTATTAACTGGACCTCTGCAGAACTGGAGGCCCCAATGTTCCAGAACCTGTCTGTCTATGTTTCTTGCTAGTCTCAATGTGGAGATGGGGCAGTTGCCCAACTAGATCAGGGAATTAAGTGATGTTTTTCTAAAACCAGATTTGATTCTCTTTCACTGCACAGATCAGATGATTGCGCCATTGATTTATTGCTGGGGGTTCCTGAAGAGAGGATCTATAATCTGTCTGGACCTGAACGCCAGGCCACGAGGGATTGTCTCCTGGAAAGTCTCCTGAAGGGTCATATTTGGCCCTCTATGTCACGACAGAGGGTAGGGATAAGTGCTGCCGTAAACCCCACCTCTGTCCCTGCCTACTTGCACAGCCCGTCCTAACTAACGGCGTACAACTTGGCGGCAGTCCCTCAATTAGATACGTGCAGGGGCCTAAGAAGATAAGAGGAATACCGTAACAGAGTCAGGCAAGCCAAAGTCAAAGCCAGGAGGTCACGCGGGTACACAGGGGGCAATACAATAACGAGGTCAAAACACAATCCGGAATCAGAAGCCAAGAGGGGACGTCAAATCCAGGGAGGTCTCAAGGTCGAGGTCAAAAACAGAGCCGAGGTCCAAGAACACAGAAATGCACAATAGGAAACTGCTGGTGAGGGTAGCAAGACTAATCACAGGCAACCTGTGGCCAGCAGATTACCTGTTTAAATTGATCTTCCTGATGGGTCATCAATATAAATTGATCCTCCTGATGGGTCATCAATATAAATTGATCCTCCTGATGGGTCATCAATATAGGCGCTCAGTTCCCCACGTGCTTGTTGCCCAGGGATGGAGTATGCCAGCCACGCCGAGGTCCTCCCCGCCACCTGGTTGCTATGGAGATGAGGACGCCGGCCGCGTCCTCGCTCCTCTTCACTAGCGGGATGTCGGCGGTGCTGCAGAGGGGAAGCGCGTCGCCGGCTCCCCGTTACAGTACACCCCCTTCCACGAGGGGCCACCAGACCCATATTCACTGGAGACAGTTTTTCCGGGTGACCTAAATGGAATCTCCTGACCAACCTTGTAGCATGCATTTTACTCGCTGGTATCCAAGATATTTCCTCAGGACCAAAACCTTTCCAGTGAACAAAATATTGCAAAGAATTTCGAACCTAGAAACCTCGAATTCTAGTTGACCGGCAACCTCCACTGGCAGTGGAGGTTTCTGTGCAGGAGATACAGGAGACACATACTTCTAGAGTAAGGCTTTGTGAAAAACATTATGGATGCGAAATGAGACACTGGATTAATGATATCAATGATTTCATAAGGACCAATAAATCGAGGTGCAAATTCCTGGTAGATAACCACACCTTATCTCCCAACCCGAAATCTACCCCTCGAGAGAGCCTCTTGTCAGCATAAATTTTTTGAACCTCCTGGGCTATTTTCAGGTTCGACTGAACCTGGGCCCAGACTGTGCACAGTTCCTTACCCACTTGATCAGCTTCCGGAATCTGAGAGGAAGACGAGGAAAAGGAGTTAAAACGCGGATGAAACCCAAAATTACAAAAGAAAGGAGACATACCAGTAGACGAGTTCACCCGATTATTAATGGCGAATGTTGGTTGTCGAAGACGTAACACCTCAAATACTGTTCAAGAGACTGATTAAGACGTTCAGTTGGTTTCCGGGTGAAAGGCCGAAGAAAAAGACAGGGAGATATTCAATTTATGACAAAAGGCCCTACATACTTTGAAACGAATTGAACGCCTCTGTCTGAAACTACATTCTCCGGAATTCCATGTAAACGTATTACATGATCCACAAACAGGGAAGCTAGAGTCTTAGCATTTGGTAATTTTGCGAGAGGAACGAAAGGAACTATTTTGCTAAATCTGTCAACGAATACACACAACTGAGTTACCCTCCGAAACCGGTAGGTCGGTGACAAAATCCATGGAAATACAGGACCACGGTCTACTAGGGATGGGGAGCTGTCGTAACTCACCCATCGGACAGGACCTAGGAGTCTTGGACCTGGTACAAACTTCACAGGAGGATACATATGACTGGATATCTCTAGACAAAGAGGGCCAAAGAGATAACAATGCCTACCCTTTGCTGTTCAGAGCCCGAAGAATGTGGACGTAAACAAAAATAAAGCTTGCAGCTTTCTTTAACCGCCACCGGACCGCCTAACGCAGGATCGCGTTCCGGAGGCGGCAGCCCTGCGCAGAGTCACGCATATATGCGTCATCTCGCGAGACGCGAGATTTCCTGTGAACGCGCGCACACAGGCGCACGCGTTCACAGGATCGGAAGGTAAGCGAGTGGATCTCCAGCCTGCCAGCGGCGATCGTTTGCTGGCAGGCTGGAGATGTGATTTTTTTAACCTCTAACAGGTATATTAGATGCTGTTTTGATAACAGCGTCTAATATACCTGCTACCTGGTCCTCTGGTGGTCCCTTTTGTTTGGATCGACCACCAGAGGACACAGGTAGCTCAGTAAAGTAGCACCAAACACCACTACACTACACCCCCCCCTGTCACTTATTAACCCCTTATGAACCCCTGATCACCCAATATAGACTCCCTGATCACCCCCCTGTCATTGATCACCCCCCTGTCATTGATAATAGAGCCCCCTATAAGGCTCTATTCAGATGTCCGTATGATTTTTACGGATCCACTGATACATGGATCGGATCCGCAAAACACATACAGACATCTGAATGGAGCCTTACAGGGGGGTGATCACCCCATATAGACTCCCTGATCACCCCCCTGTCATTGATCACCCCCCTGTAAGGCTGCATTCAGATGTCCGTATGATTTTTACGGATCCACTGATACATGGATCGGATCCGTAAAACACATACGGACATCTGAATGGAGCCTTACAGGGGGGTGATCACCCCATATAGACTCCCTGATCACCCCCCTGTCATTGATCACCCCCTCTGTCATTGATCACCCCCCTGTAAGGCTCCATTCAGACATTTTTTTGGCCCAAGTTAGCGGAAATTATTATTTTTTTTCTTATAAAGTCTCATATTCCACTAACTTGTGTCAAAAAATAAAATCTCACATGAACTCACCATACCCCTCACGGAATCCAAATGCGTAAACATTTTTAGACATTTATATTCCAGACTTCTTCTCACGCTTTAGGGCCCCTAGAATGCCAGGGCAGTATAAATACCCCACATGTGACCCCATTTCGGAAAGAAGACACCCCAAGGTATTCCGTGAGGGGCATATTGAGTCCATGAAAGATTGAAATTTTTGTCCCAAGTTAGCGGAAAGGGAGACTTTGTGAAAAAAAATATATATCAATTTCCGCTAACTTGTGCCCAAAAAAAAAAATTTCTATGAACTCGCCATTCCCCTCATTGAATACCTTGGGCTGTCTTCTTTCCAAAATGGGGTCACATGTGGGGTATTTATACTGCCCTGGCATTCTAGGGGCCCTAAAGCGTGAGAAGAAGTCTGGGATCCAAATGTCTAAAAATGCCCTCATAAAATGAATGTGGGCCCCTTTGCGCATCTAGGCTGCAAAAAAGTGTCACACATCTGGTATCGCCGTACTCAGGAGAAGTTGGGCAATGTGTTTTGGGGTGTCATTTTACATATACCCATGCTGGGTGAGATAAATATCTTGGTCAAATGCCAACTTTGTATAAAAAATGGGAAAAGTTGTCTTTTGCCAAGATATTTCTCTCACCCAGCATGAGTATATGTAAAAAGACACCCCAAAACACATTGCCCAACTTCTCCTGAATACGGCGATACCACATGTGTGACACTTTTTTGCAGCCTAGGTGGGCAAAGGGGCCCACATTCCAAAGAGCACCTTTAGGATTTCACAGGTCATTTACCTACTTACCACACATTAGGGCCCCTGGAAAATGCCAGGGCAGTATAACTACCCCACAAGTGACCCCATTTTGGAAAGAAGACACCCCAAGGTATTCCGTGAGGGGCATGGCGAGTTCCTAGAATTTTATATTTGTTGTCACAAGTTAGCGGAAAATGATGATTTTTATTTTTATTTTTTTTTCCTTACAAAGTCTCATATTTCACTAACTTGTGACAAAAAATAAAAACTTCCATGAACTCACTATGCCCATCACGAAATACCTTGGGGTGTCTTCTTTCCAAAATGGGGTCACTTGTGGGGTAGTTATACTGCCCTGGCATTTTAGGGGCCGAATGCGTGAGAAGTGGTTTGAAATCAAAATCTGTAAAAAATGGCCGGTGAAATCCGAAAGGTGCTCTTTGGAATGTGGGCCCCTTTGCCCACCTAGGCTGCAAAAAAGTGTCACACATGTGGTATCTTTGTACTCAGGAGAAGTTGGTCAATGTGTTTTGGGGTGTCATTTTACATATACCCATGCTGGGTGAGAGAAATATCTTGGCAAAAGACAACTTTTCCCATTTTTTTATACAAAGATGGCATTTGACCAAGATATTTATCTAACTCAGCATGGGTATATGTAAAATGACACCCCAAAACACATTGCCCAACTTCTCCTGAGTACGGAGATACCACATGTGTGACACTTTTTTGCAGCCTAGGTGGGCAAAGGGGCCCAAATTCCAAAGAGCACCTTTCGGATTTCACCGGCCATTTTTTACAGATTTTGATTTCAAACTACTTACCACACATTTGGGCCCCTAGAATGCCAGGGCAGTATAACTACCCCAGAAGTGACCCCATTTTGGAAAGAAGACACCCCAAGGTATTCGCTGATGGGCATAGTGAGTTCATTGAAGTTTTTATTTTTTGTCACAAGTTAGTGGAATATGAGACTTTGTAAGAAAAAAAAATCAAAAAAAAATCATCATTTTCCGCTGACTAGTTCTATGAACTCACTATGCCCATCAGCGAATACCTTAGGGTGTCTACTTTCCGAAATGGGGTCATTTGTGGGGGGTTTGTACTGTCTGGCCATTGTAGAACCTCAGGAAACATGACAGGTGCTCAGAAAGTCAGAGCTGCTTCAAAAAGCGGAAATTCACATTTTTGTACCATAGTTTGTAAACGCTATAACTTTTACCCAAACCATTTTTTTTTTACCCAAACATTTTTTTTTTATCAAAGACATGTAGAACAATAAATTTAGAGAAAAATTTATATATGGATGTCGTTTTTTTTTGCAAAATTTTACAACTGAAAGTGAAAAATGTCATTTTTTTGCAAAAAAAATCGTTAAATTTCGATTAATAACAAAAAAAGTAAAAATGTCACCAGCAATGAAATACCACCAAATGAAAGCTCTATTAGTGAGAAGAAAAGGAGGTAAAATTCATTTGGGTGGTAAGTTGTATGACCGAGCAATAAACGGTGAAAGTAGTGTAGGTCAGAAGTGTAAAAAGTGGCCTGGTCATTAAGGGTGTTTAAGCTAAGGGGGCTGAGGGGGTTAAATGTCAGGAAATGCGTTTTATCCCCTGAAAAACGGTCAGGCAGTTTGACATGAGGTTCAAGATTTTGAGCGGAGGAAATTGCTACAGGGGGGGGGTTGATGCAATTCTTGCTGCTGAAGCCTCTCTGTCAAATCCTGTGCCATTTGAGCGAGACTATGTACCTGATCATTAAGGACTCACATAGGGTCCATGGTTTTAGGTAAGGCCTGTGAATCTGTCACGACAGAGGGTAGGGATAAGTGCTGCCGTAAACCCCACCTCTGTCCCTGCCTACTTGCATGGCCCGTCCTAACCGACGGCGTACAACTTGTTGGCAGTCTCTAACTTAGATACGTGCAGAGGCCTAAGAAGATAAGAGGAATACCGTAACAGAGTCAGACAAGCCAAAGTCAAAGCCAGAAGGTCACGCGGGTACACAGGGGGCAAAACAATAACGAGGTCAAAACACAATGCGGAGTCAGAAGTCAAGAGGTCACGTCAAATCCAGGGAGGTTCACAAGGTCGAGGTCAAAAACAGAGCCGAGGTCCAAGAACAGAAACTGCTGGTGAGGGTAACAAGACCAATCACAGGCAACCTGTGGCCAGCAGGCTACTGGTTTAAATAGGTCCTGATGGGTCATGTGATGTGGCCAGCGTCACATGACCCGTCCCCCGCAACTCAGAACAGCTGAGCGCCGACTCATCAATATAGGCTGGATTCAGCCTTTAAGCAATGCTCCTCTGTCTTCCGGAGGTTCCTCGTCGTATATCTGCGTACCGATTGGTTCCCCAGATTGGGCGTTACATATCAGAACCGTAGAAAAAAGCAAGTGGGGGAGGGGGTGCAGGGGGGGGGGGCCTTCTCAGGTCTATTATTACCCAAGGGCATTTCAGATGGACCAAGCCATTATGGAGAGCTCCCTGCCATGAGATGATGTCACGTTCTGGAGGGAGCTCAGCACCAAGTAACGGTTCTGATTGATCACAAGGCTCGGTGGGCCCCATGCTTTACTCAGGTTATTACAGTTACATTTAGGCCGGCAGCTTGTCTAGAAGCGTCTGTGCCACTCAGAATCCACTCCAGAACCTGTCTCGCCTGGGGTGTCAACATCTCCTTTACCTCCTCTGAGATCAGGGCCCCTGGGAACCTCCCTTACCAGTACCGTCTGCACCTCCAGGGCTAGCTCATGATTCTGTGGTAAGTGGCCCCCCGGGGATTTCTAGCACACGTGACCTTGTCTCCAGGTGTTACTGGTGGCCGCTGTGTCTAGAGACCAGATGAGTCTGTTTCTCAAGTTTGTGCAGCAAGCACAGCAGCGCCGCTACAACAGGGCACTCTCCAGCATCAATTACCAGCGCTGACTAGTATTCCTTCTGAAAGGGACCCTCCAGGAGAGTGCACCAGCGGGCTCACGGTGCCGAGGATACAGACTTGATAAAGGGGTCCTGAGTACCCCGAAACGCGTCGTCTTTCCAAAATAAAAAAATCTCGTATCCAAGCTCGGGTCGTGATTTGCGCCTTAAGTCCATCGGCTCGCCGCACGAATCCAGTGCAGACGAGACCTTTTTTTATATATCCATTATAAATACTGGGGGCACTTCAGGGCGAGCATTATAACAGTAGGGGGCAATTTAAATACTGGGGGCACTTCAGGGGCCATTATAACATTAGGGGACATTATAAGTACTGGGGGCACTTCGGGGCAAGAATTATAACAGTAGGGGGCAGTATAAATACTGGGGTAATTCAGGGGCCATTATAACAGTAAGGGGCGATATAAATACTGGGGGCACTTCAGGGCGAGCATTATAACAGTAGGGGGCAGTATAAATACTGGGGGCACTTCAGGGTGAGCCTTATAACAGTCGGGGGCAATATAAATACTGGGGGCATTTCAGGGTGAGTATTATAACATTAGGGGGCAATATAAATACTGGGGGCACTGCCAGGGCCATTATAGCAGTAGGGGGCATTATAAGTACTAGGGGAACTTCGGGGCGAGAATTATAACAGTAGGGGGCAATATTAATACTGGGGGACACTTCAGGGTCCATTATAACAGTAGGGGCAGTATAAAAACTGGGGGCATTTCAGGGCGAGCATTATAACAGTAGGGGCAATATAAATACTGGGGGCAATTCAGGGTCCATTATAATAGTAGAGGGAATTATAAATACTGGGGGCAATTCAGGGGCCATTATAACAGTAGGGGGCGATATAAATACTGGGGGCACTTCAGGGAGAGCATTAGAACAGTAGGGGCATTATAAATACTAGGGGCACTTCAGGGTGAGCATTATAACAGTAGGGTGCGATATACATACTGGGGGCACTTCAGAGTGAGCATTATAACAGTAGAGGGTGATATAAATACTGGGGGCATTTCAGGGTGAGCATTACAACAGTAGGGGGAATTATAAATACTGAGGGCACTTCAGGACGAGCATTATAATAAAAGGTGGCGTCATAAATACTGGGTGCACTTAAGGTGGAGCATTATAAATACTAGGGGCACTTAAGGGGGAGCATTATAACAGTAGGAGGCAGTGTAAATACTGGGGGCACTTCAGGGTGAGCATTATAACAGTAAGGGGCATTTAAATACTGGGGCACTTGAGGGCGAGCATTATAATAGTGGGGGGCGATATAAATACCGGGGGTACTACAGGATGAGCATTATAACAGTAGGGAGTTGATATAAATACTGGGGGCACTGTTGGGGCATTAATACAGCAGGTGGTGATATAAATAATAGTGGCACTGTAGGGGCATTATAACAGTAGGGAGCAATATAAATACTGGAGGCACTTCAGGGCGAGCATTATAACCGTAGGGGGAATTATAAATACTGGGGGCACTTCAGGGTGAGCATTATAACAGTAGGGGGCGATATAAATACTGGGGGCACTTCAGGGTGAGCATTATAACAGTAGGGGGTGATATAAATACTGGGGGTACTTCAGGGTGAGCATTATAACAGTAGGGGGTGATATAAATACTGGGGGCACTTCAGGGTGAGCATTATAACAGTAGGGGGCAATATAAGTACCGGGGGCACTTCAGGGTGAGCATTATAACAGTAGGGGGTGATATAAATACTGGGGGCACTTCAGGGTGAGCATTATAACAGTAGGGGGCAATATAAGTACTGGGGGCACTTCAGGGTGAGCATTATAACAGTAGAGGGCAATATAAATACTGGGGGCAATTCAGGGTGAGCATTATAACAGTAGGGGGCGATATAAATACTGGGGGCACTTCAGGGCGAGCATTATAACAGTAGGGGGCATTATAAATACTGGGGGCACTTCAGGGTGAGCATTATAACAGTAGGGGGCGATATAAATACTGGGGCACTTCAGGGTGAGCATTATAACAGTAGGGGGCAATATAAATACTGGGGGCACTTCAGGGCGAGCATTATAACAGTAGGGGGCATTATAAATACTGGGGGCACTTCAGGGTGAGCATTATAACAGTAGGGGGCGATATAAATACTGGGGCACTTCAGGGTGAGCATTATAACAGTAGGGGGCGATATAAATACTGGGGGCACTTCAGGGCGAGCATTATAACAGTAGGGGGCATTATAAATACTGGGGGCACTTCAGGGTGAGCATTATAACAGTAGGGGGCGATATAAATACTGGGGCACTTCAGGGTGAGCATTATAACAGTAGGGGGCAATATAAATACTGGGGGCACTTCAGGGGCCATTATAACAGTAGAGGGAATTATAAATACTGAGGGCAATTCAGGGGCCATTATAACAGTAGGGGGCGATATAATTACTGGGGGCACTTCAGGGTGAGCATTATAACAGTAGGGGGCGATATAATTACTGGGGGCACTTCAGGGTGAGCATTATAACAGTAGGGGGCAATATAAGTACTGGGGGCACTTCAGGGTGAGCATTATAACAGTAGAGGGCAATATAAATACTGGGGGCAATTCAGGGTGAGCATTATAACAGTAGGGGGCGATATAAATACTGGGGGCACTTCAGGGCGAGCATTATAACAGTAGGGGGCATTATAAATACTGGGGGCACTTCAGGGTGAGCATTATAACAGTAGGGGGCGATATAAATACTGGGGCACTTCAGGGTGAGCATTATAACAGTAGGGGGCAATATAAATACTGGGGGCACTTCAGGGCGAGCATTATAACAGTAGGGGGCATTATAAATACTGGGGGCACTTCAGGGTGAGCATTATAACAGTAGGGGGCGATATAAATACTGGGGCACTTCAGGGTGAGCATTATAACAGTAGGGGGCGATATAAATACTGGGGGCACTTCAGGGCGAGCATTATAACAGTAGGGGGCATTATAAATACTGGGGGCACTTCAGGGTGAGCATTATAACAGTAGGGGGCGATATAAATACTGGGGCACTTCAGGGTGAGCATTATAACAGTAGGGGGCAATATAAATACTGGGGGCACTTCAGGGGCCATTATAACAGTAGAGGGAATTATAAATACTGAGGGCAATTCAGGGGCCATTATAACAGTAGGGGGCGATATAATTACTGGGGGCACTTCAGGGTGAGCATTATAACAGTAGGAAGCAGTATAAATACTGGGGCCACTTCAGGGTGAGCATTATAACAGTAGGGGACGATATAAATACTGGGGGCACTTCAGAGTGAGCATTATAACAGTAGGAGGCAATATAAATACTGGGGGAATTTCAGGGTGAGCATTATAACAATAGGTGGCAATATAAATACTGGGGGCACTGCAGGGGCCATTATAACAGTAGGGGTCATTATAAATACTGGGGGCACTGCAGGGGCCATTATAACAGTAGGGGGCATTATAAGTACTAGGGGAACTTCGGAGTGAGAATTATAACAGTAGGGGGCAATATAAATACTGGAGGGCACTTCAGGGTCCATTATAACAGTAGGGGGCAGTATAAAGACTTGGGGCACTTCAGGGCGAGCATTATAACAGTAGGGGGTATTATAAATACTGGGGGCACTTCAGGGTCCATTATACAGTAGAGGGAATTATAAATACTGGGGACACTTCATGGTGAGCATTATAACAGTATGGGGCAGTATAAATACTGGGGGCAATTCAGGGGCCATTATGCTAGTAGGGGGCGATATAAATACTGGGGGCAGTTCAGGGCGAGCATTATAACAGTAGGGGGCAGTATAAATACTGGGGGCACTTCAGGGTGAGCATTATAACAGTAGGGGGCAAATAAAATTCTGGGGGCACTGCAGGGGCCATTATATTAGTAGGGGGCATTATAAGTACTAGGGGAACTTTGAGGCGAGAATTATAACAGTAGGGGGCAATATAAATACTGGGGGGCACTTCAGGGTCCATTATAACAGTAGGGGGCAGTATAAAAACTGGGGGCACTTCAGGGCGAGCATTATAACAGTAGGGGCAATATAAATACTGGGGGCAATTCAGGGTCCGTTATAACAGTAGGGGGCCATATAAGTACTGGGGGCACTTCAGGGTGAGCATTATAACAGTAGGGGCATTATAAATACTAGGGGCACTTCAGGGTGAGCATTATAACAGTAGGGGGCGATATACATACTGGGGGCACTTCAGAGTGAGCAGTATAACAGTAGAGGGTGATATAAGTACTGGGGGCACTTCACGGTGAGCATTATAACAGTAGGGGGCATTATAAATACTGAGGGCACTTCAGGGCGAGCATTTTAATAAAAGGGGGAGTCATAAATACTGGGTGCACTTAAGGGGGAGCATTATAAATACTAGGGGCACTTAAGGGGGAGAATTATAACAGTAGGAGGCAGTGTAAATACTGGGGGCACTTCAGGGCGAGCATTATAAATACTGGGGGCACTTCAGGGTGAGCATTATAACAGTAGGGGGCAATTTAAATACTGGGGGCACTTCAGGGGCCATTATAACATTAGGGGACATTATAAGTACTGGGGGCACTTCGGGGCGAGAATTATAACAGTAGGGGGCAGTATAAATACTGGGGGTAATTCAGGGGCCATTATAACAGTAAGGGGCGATATAAATACTGGGGGCACTTCAGGGCGAGCATTATAACAGTCGGGGGCAATATAAATACTGGGGGCATTTCAGGGTGAGTATTATAACATTAGGGGGCAATATAAATACTGGGGGCACTGCAAGGGCCATTATAGCAGTAGGGGGCATTATAAGTACTAGGGGAACTTCGGGGCGAGAATTATAACAGTAGGGGGCAATATTAATACTGGGGGACACTTCAGGGTCCATTATAACAGTAGGGGCAGTATAAAAACTGGGGGCATTTCAGGGCGAGCATTATAACAGTAGGGGCAATATAAATACTGGGGGCAATTCAGGGTCCATTATAATAGTAGAGGGAATTATAAATACTGGGGGCAATTCAGGGGCCATTATAACAGTAGGGGGCGATATAAATACTGGGGGCACTTCAGGGAGAGCATTAGAACAGTAGGGGCATTATAAATACTAGGGGCACTTCAGGGTGAGCATTATAACAGTAGGGTGCGATATACATACTGGGGGCACTTCAGAGTGAGCATTATAACAGTAGAGGGTGATATAAATACTGGGGGCATTTCAGGGTGAGCATTACAACAGTAGGGGGAATTATAAATACTGAGGGCACTTCAGGATGAGCATTATAATAAAAGGTGGCGTCATAAATACTGGGTGCACTTAAGGTGGAGCATTATAAATACTAGGGGCACTTAAGGGGGAGCATTATAACAGTAGGAGGCAGTGTAAATACTGGGGGCACTTCAGGGTGAGCATTATAACAGTAAGGGGCATTTAAATACTGGGGCACTTGAGGGCGAGCATTATAATAGTGGGGGGCGATATAAATACCGGGGGTACTACAGGATGAGCATTATAACAGTAGGGAGTTGATATAAATACTGGGGGCACTGTTGGGGCATTAATACAGCAGGTGGTGATATAAATAATAGTGGCACTGTAGGGGCATTATAACAGTAGGGAGCAATATAAATACTGGAGGCACTTCAGGGCGAGCATTATAACAGTAAGGAGTGATATAAATACTGGGGGCACTTCAGGGCGAGCATTATAATAGTAGGGAGCGATATAAATACTGGGGGCACTTCAGGGCGAGAATTATAATAGTAGGCAGCGATATAAATACTGGGGGCACTGTAGGAGCATTATAACAGTAAGGCGCAATATATATACTGGGAGCATTGCAGGGGCATTATAAATACTGTTGGCACTAAAGAGCAAGCATTATAACAGTAGGGGGTAGTATAAATACTGAGGGCACTGTAGGGGCATCATAAATCCGGGGACATTATAGGTGTTCTTATTACTACTGGGGGCTCTATAGGAGGGACTTCTAGATCCGCCATATTTCTACTAAGAGCACTATGAGGGGCCTTATTACTACTGAAGGGTCTGTAGAGAGTTTTATTACCACTGGGGGAACAATAGGGGGCCTTATTTCTACTGGGGGCTCTGTGAGGGCATTATTAATACTGGAGGGCTCTTCTACTAATGGAGGCGCTCTTGGGGAGCATTATTACTGTTTGGGGCACTATTACTAATGGGGGCACTCTAGAAGGGAATTACTATTGGTGGGACTATGAGGGACACTATTACTATGGGGGCACTATTATTTCTTCAGGATAGTATTTGGGGTATTGGAGGGCACAGCGAGCAGCAGGATAACACTGTGGGGTCTCCAGGTTGTGGGATGATGATAGAAAAGTGGGGAAGCTAAGATGTCCATGTGTCTCACTCTGCAGAGACGAGGCGGCTGAGAGAAGTCTGGACTGAATGGAGAAGATGATGAGAAGATCTACATTAGAGGAGACGTCACCCGGAGGCCCTGGATGTGAGAGGTAGGTGCTGCTGTATAGCGAGTACAGCAAAATGCGGTGTGTGGGTGGGAGAGCAGTATTCATTGGAGCTTGGGCCCCGGATCTTTTGATACCCTAGCAACGCCCCTGCACCTTTCTATGGATTTCGTCACAGATGAAGATAGTTGTCCGGGTGGTTGTGGATAGATTTAGTAAGAGGTTTTACCTTGTTCCTCTCAAACAGTTGCCTAATGGGAAAATGTTGTCTTCTCTGGACCATGTAGTCCGGCTGCATGGTATTTCTGAGAACATCGTGTCAGATGATGGGGCGCAATTTGTTTCTAAGTTTTGGAAGACTTTTTGTTCTAAATTGGATATTACTCTTTCTTTTTATCAGCCTTTCATCCTGAAACCAACGATCAGCAGTATGTGAGAGGTCTTATATTTCTGACTGCCAGTCCAATAGGACATCTCATTTAGCTTTGGCTGCGTTCACACCTATCATAAGATCTTGTCCTCATATCATACCAATCCCCAAGCTTACACGTCATATCACACAAACCCCAGTTCTTGACCTCATATTACATTGGTCCTCAGAACTACACCTCATAGCCCACTGGTCCTCAGACCTACACCCCATAGCACACTGGTCCTCAGACCTACACCTCATAGCCCACTGGTCCTCAGACCTACACCTCATAGCCCACTGGTCCTCAGACCTACATCTCATAGCATACTGGTCCTCAGACCTACACCTCATAGCACACTGGTCCTCAGACCTACATCTCATAGCATACTGGTCCTCAGACCTACACCTCATAGCACACTGGTCCTCAGACCTACATCTCATAGCATACTGGTCCTCAGACCTACACCTCATAGCCCACTGGTCCTCAGACCTACACCCCATAGCACACTGGTCCTCAGACCTACACCTCATAGCACACTGGTCCTCAGACCTACACCTTATAGCCCACTGGTCCTCAGACCTACACCTTATAGCACACTGGTCCTCAGACCTACACCCCATAGCACACTGGTCCTCAGACCTACATCTCTTAGCATACTGGTCCTCAGACCTACACCTCATAGCCCACTGGTCCTCAGACCTACACCCCATAGCACACTGGTCCTCAGACCTACACCTCATAGCCTACTGGTCCTCAGACCTACACCTTATAGCCCACTGGTCCTCAGACCTACACCTTATAGCACACTGGTCCTCAGACCTACACCCCATAGCACACTGGTCCTCAGACCTACACCTCATAGCCCACTGGTCCTCAGACCTACACCTCATAGCACACTGGTCCTCAGACCTACACCTCATAGCCCACTGGTCCTCAGACCTACACCTCATAGCCCACTGGTCCTCAGACCTACACCTCATAGCCTACTGGTCCTCAGACCTACACCTCATAGCCCACTGGTCCTCAGACCTACACCTCATAGCCCACTGGTCCTCAGACCTACACCCCATAGCACACTGGTCCTCAGACCTACACCTCATAGCACACTGGTCCTCAAACCTACACCTCATAGCACACTGGTCCTCAGACCTACACCTCATAGCACACTGGTCCTCAGACCTACACCTCATAGAACAATGGTCCTCAGACCTACACCTCATAGCACACTCGTCCTCAGACCTACACCTTATATCGCACTCTTCCTCAGACCTACACATCAGAGAACACTCGTCCTCAGACCTACACCTTATATCGCACTCGTCCTCAGACCTACACCTTATATCCCATGAATTCCATGCTTCCTGAATTGTAGACTCCAATGAGCTCATGCACTGCAGAGCAGCGCTCATTGTTGGGTTATCCCCAGTCTCCCCAGTCCATATTTGTGACTTACCGTTGTTTCCCAGCTGCAGAAGTTAGCGGGAATGTAAAGGTTGAGGACATTGTAGCCTTGTATGTTCTGGACTCTGACACTTAGCCGAGGTCCACAGCATTCACGGTCCTCTGTTGCTTGGTAGACGAGCTGTCCATTAGGACCAGATAAATTGTAGGTGCAGTAACCCTGGAACATGCCGTTCCCTGCAATAACAGTCAGTAGGTAAGTGCACATACCCACATATAGATGTACATCACCCTTACCTTGTACTAGCACAAACATGGACACCATTACAAGAGGAAGCCTAGAAAGCAGACATAAATACTAGCAGGTGGTCTCCACGCAGAGTCCAGGGCTCCCAACCGTAGACCTTCCCCTTGTCTAGTGTCTTGTGATGGGCGGTGTCCACAATGTTCAGCCCCAGGGCAACTTACCATGTCCACTATATGTCTAGATGTCTGCACTATTTCCTCAAGGACCTCAGGTACATTCCCTAATGCAACATACGAAGAACCATCATCTAATCCTCCACCCTATGTTCTGCACCCTCTCAATGTCCTACAAGACCCGACATTGTGAAATGCTCATGACCAGGCTGACCGGTATACCTTCTGTCAAAGGACACGGAGACGGACACGTGTGTAACATAGGTTTACCGGTATACCTTCTGTCATAGGACATGTGTGTAACATAGGATGACCGGTATACCTTCTGTCATAGGAAACGGACACGTGTGTAACATAGGATGACCGGTATACCTTCTGTCATAGGAAACGGACACGTGTGTAACATAGGATGACCGGTATAACTTCTGTCATAGGACATGTGTGTAACATAGGATGACCGGTATACCTTCTGTCATAGGAAACGGACACGTGTGTAACATAGGCTGCAGTGGTGGTAACTTACACGTCTGATGAATGTAGAACTGACTGACCTGTAAAAAAGCAGAGAAGAAAGTGACACCATCATCATCACTACTACCACCACCAAAGACATCACATCATTATCATCACCACTACTACTATCATCATCATCACCACCACTATCTCCACAGCATCATCAGGAATGGTCTATAACATATTACCCCATCATCACCTTCCCAACAATATGACCACCACATCACACACCTATATTATTTTTCACAACCACTCCCATTCTCCTCACTATCCAGTATCTTCCCTTTTTACAATATCTCACCGGAAGTAATTCCTGCAGCCCGGGGGGAACAAACCCGATGTGTGCCATAGTCACCTGTAGTGAGAGAAAGTCACATTACTGAGCCAGACACTACACCATCTGCACACAGTGCACACTGCTACACCATGACCAGTATACACACAGTCCAGACACTGCTACACCATGACCTGTATACACACAGTCCAGACACTACTACACCATGACCTGTATACACACAGTCCAGACACTGCTACACCATGACCTGTATGCACACAGTCCAGACACTACTACACCATGACCTGTATACACACAGACCAGACACTACTACACCATGACCTGTACACACACAGTCCAGACACTGCTACACCATGACCTGTATACACACAGTCCAGACACTACTACACCATGACCTGTATACACACAGTCCAGACACTGCTACACCATGACCTGTATACACACAGTCCAGACACTACTACACCATGACCTGTATACACACAGTCCAGACACTGCTACACCATGACCTGTATACACACAGTCCAGACACTACTACACCATGACCTGTACACACACAGTCCAGACACTGCTACACCATGACCTGTATACACACAGTCCAGACACTACTACACCATGACCTGTACACACACAGTCCAGACACTGCTACACCATGACCTGTATACACACAGTCCAGACACTACTACACCATGACCTGTACACACACAGTCCAGACACTGCTACACCATGACCTGTATACACACAGTCCAGACACTGCTACACCATGACCTGTATACACACAGTCCAGACACTACTACACCATGACCTGTATACACACAGTCCAGACACTGCTACACCATGACCTGTATACACACAGTCCAGATACTACTACACCATGACCTGTATACACACAGTCCAGACTACTACACCATGACCTGTATACACACAGTCCACACTACTACACCATGACCTGTATACACACAGTCCAGACACTGCTACACCATGACCTGTATGCACACAGTCCAGACACTACTACACCATGACCTGTACACACACAGTCCAGACACTGCTACACCATGACCTGTATACACACAGTCCAGACACTGCTACACCATGACCTGTATACACACAGTCCAGACACTACTACACCATGACCTGTATACACACAGTCCAGACACTGCTACACCATGACCTGTATACACACAGTCCACACTACTACACCATGACCTGTATACACAGTCCAGACACTGCTACATCATGACCTGTATACACACAGTCCAGACACTACTACACCATGACCTGTATACACACAGTCCAGACACTGCTACACCATGATGTGTATACACACAGTCCAGACACTACTACACCATGACCTGTATACACACAGTCCAGACACTGCTACACCATGACTTGTATACACACAGTCCAGACACTGCTACACCATGACCTGTATACACACAGTCTACACTACTACACCATGACCTGTATACACACAGTCCAGACACTACTACACCATGACCTGTATACACACAGTCCAGACACTACTACACCATGACCTGTATACACACAGTCCAGACACTGCTACACCATGACTTGTATACACACAGTCCAGACACTGCTACACCATGACCTGTATACACACAGTCCACACTACTACACCATGACCTGTACACACAGTCCAGACACTGCTACACCATGACCTGTATACACACAGTCCAGACTACACCATGACCTGTATATACACAGTCCACACTGCTACATCGTGACGGGTATTCGCACTCACCTGTCTGTGTCTTCAGTTCTGTACTTCTCCTTCTTCCTCCTGATTGCTCAGCAGCCTCTGGATGTGACAGGAAGTTGTACTGGATGGTGGGGGTTGTGATCAGTGCCAGGAAATGCATTACAGTGTTCTGTCATGGTGCCAGGATTATTACACAGAGCGCTGCGCGGACGACTCTCTGATATCAGTCACTATGACCGACCTCTGTCATATCAGCCACCGCACCTAAGGGAGGGGTCCGAGACCTCCGACACCCCGGCTGCTGTAGAACTACAACTCCCACAATGCACCTGCTCCAGCTGTTCCCAGAACTCTATGGGGGCGTGTCCTCACAGTATATACCCTACACTGTAAAATAACCCCTTATATACCCCACACTGTATAATAACCACTTATATACCCCACACTGTATAATAACCCCTTATATACCCCCACACTGTATAATAACCCCTTATATACCCCACACAATATAATAACCTCTTATATACCCCACACTCTATAATAACCCCTTATATACCCCACACTCTATAATAACCCCTTATATACCCCACACTCTATAATAACCCCTTATATACCCCACACTCTATAAAAACCCCTTATATACCCCACACTCTATAAAAACCTCTTATATACCCCACACTGTATAATAATCCCTTATATACCCCACACTGTATAATAACCTCTTATATACCCCACACTGTATAATAACCCCTTATATACCCCACACTGTATAATAACCCCTTATATACCCCACACTGTATAATAACCCCTTATATACCCCACACAGTATAATAACCCCTTATATACCCCACACTGTATAATAACCCCTTATATACCCCACACTGTATAATAACCCCTTATATACCCCACACTGTATAATAACCTCTTATATACCCCACACTGTATAATAACCCCTTATATACCCCCACACTGTATAATAACCCCTTATATACCCCACACTGTATAATAACCCCTTATATACCCCACACAGTATAATAACCCCTTATATACCCCACACAGTATGATAACCTCTTATATACCCCACACTGTATAATAACCCCTTATATACCCCACACTGTATAATAACCCCTTATATACCCCACACAGTATAATAACCTCTTATATACCCCACACTCTATAATAACCCCTTATATACCCCACACTCTATAATAACCCCTTATATACCCCACACTGTATAATAACCCCTTATATACCCCCACACTGTATAATAACCCCTTATATACCCCACACAATATAATAACCTCTTATATACCCCACACTCTATAATAACCCCTTATATACCCCACACTCTATAATAACCCCTTATATACCCCACACTCTATAATAACCCCTTATATACCCCACACTCTATAAAAACCCCTTATATACCCCACACTCTATAAAAACCTCTTATATACCCCACACTGTATAATAATCCCTTATATACCCCACACTGTATAATAACCTCTTATATACCCCACACTGTATAATAACCCCTTATATACCCCACACTGTATAATAACCCCTTATATACCCCACACTGTATAATAACCCCTTATATACCCCACACAGTATAATAACCCCTTATATACCCCACACTGTATAATAACCCCTTATATACCCCACACTGTATAATAACCCCTTATATACCCCACACTGTATAATAACCTCTTATATACCCCACACTGTATAATAACCCCTTATATACCCCCACACTGTATAATAACCCCTTATATACCCCACACTGTATAATAACCCCTTATATACCCCACACAGTATAATAACCCCTTATATACCCCACACAGTATGATAACCTCTTATATACCCCACACTGTATAATAACCCCTTATATACCCCACACTGTATAATAACCCCTTATATACCCCACACAGTATAATAACCTCTTATATACCCCACACTCTATAATAACCCCTTATATACCCCACACTCTATAATAACCCCTTATATACCCCACACTCTATAATAACCCCTTATATACCCCACACTCTATAAAAACCCCTTATATACCCCACACTCTATAATAACCTCTTATATACCCCACACTGTATAATAACCCCTTATATACCCCACACTGTATAATAACCCCTTATATACCCCACACTGTATAATAACCCCTTATATACCCCACACTGTATAATAACCCCTTATATACCCTACACTGTATAATAATCCCTTATATACCCCACACTGTATAATAGACCCTTATATACCCCACACTGTATAATAACCCCTTATATACCCCACACAGTATAATAACCTCTTATATACCCCACACTGTATAATAACTCCTTATATACCCCACACTGTATAATAACCCCTTATATACCCCACACTGTATAATAACCCCTTATATACCCCACACTGTATAATAACCCCTTATATACCCTACACTGTATAATAATCCCTTATATACCCCACACTGTATAATAATCCCTTATATTCCCCACATTGTATAATATATTCTTATATACCCCACACTGTATAATAACCCCTTATATACCCCACACTGTATAATAACCCCTTATATACCCCACACTGTATAATAGACCCTTATATACCCCACACTGTATAATAACCTCTTATATACCCCACACTGTATTATAACCCCTTATATACCCCACACTGTATAATAACCTCTTATATACCCCACACTGTATAATAACCCCTTATATACCCCACACTGTATAATAACCCCTTATATACTCCACACTGTATAATAACCTCTTATATACCCCACACTGTATAATAACCCCTTATATACCCCACACTGTATAATAACCCCTTATATACCCCACACTGTATAATAACCCCTTATATACCCCACACTGTATAATAACCCCTTATATACCCCAAACTGTATAATAACCCCTTATATACCCTATACTGTATAATAACCCCTTATATACCCTACACTGTATAATAATCCCTTATATACCCCACACTGTATAATAGACCCTTATATTCCCCACATTGTATAATATATTCTTATATACCCTACACTGTATAATAATCCCTTATATATCCTACACTGTATAATAGACCCTTATATTCCCCACATTGTATAATATATTCTTATATACCTCACACTGTATAATATTAGCCTCATCAAGTCCATGGGCGGCCTGTTCGCCTTTAGAGGGCCCAGAGTCCTCCATCCCGGCTCAAACCTCAAATCCCAGCACAGCCCTCAGTTCACAGCACACAGACTCCTGAGCTCCACTATAATGTCTCGACTGCGTGTTGCTTTAGGTGCACAGCTTAACATCAAGTATAAACCGAATCCCAATGAAAGATGCGCTGGTTTACTGAACTGATGCAATCTTTACTGAGATATAATGAACAGGAATGTGTACAATAGCGTTCATATGATATGAGATGAGATGATATGTGGTAAAAAGGCTTTGGTGTTCGTCAGGTTTGCAATCTGTAATAGCTTTAAGATGTCCTGTGGATCTGGTCACTACAGTAGCTAGAGCTGGAATGAACAGGATATGTCCCAGCAAGCTCTAGACAGTACAGAGAAGACCCGCCTCTAGGCTTCAAGAAAATGGAGGGTCTTAAAGAAACAGACACTGCTGAGTGCCAAGCATGTAATATACATTGCAAAGTGTTATGTCCCCTGGACACTCTGTGTCTCTCAGGTACTGCTGGCAATGCTGCCAGTATCTGCTCAGCAAGTTACACACACAGGCCGATGTACTACTTAACCAGAGCAAGGTTTATTACTCAGAACATTATGGCATTCTTACATGGAGGAGTCTTATTCCAAACAGCTTCTGTCCTTATCAGATGTAATCCCTTCTCAGCCTCATGTGTCTGCTTCCAGTTCCCCTCACACACCGTCTGACTTCCTGGTACAGCTCCTCCTCCCCCATCATGCATCAGGAGAAAGAGGCTAAAGGTCACAGTGATCTATCACAACATCCCACCTCCTTTCCTTCCCAAAAAAAAAAAACATAACAAGAGAACAAAATGTTGAACACATAACATAACAAGGCAAGCGAGATCAGTTCAGCAAGTAGTATCTCCAACTCAGTTCTGTGATTTCCGCAGCACTTCATGAGCCCTTTGTCTCTGTTCCCTGACCTCCAATGTGTCCCGTAAGATTTCAGCACTTTGCCAGCGAGGCGTTTGACGTCTTTGACGGGTAGACTTACGCAGAGGCACAGCACCGGGAGGGATAGAGTCAGTCAAGGGTTCTGGAGATGTCAGTGGGCGTCCCACAGACAAATCAGTCTCTGTAACTCCAGGCACATGTCCGGGCTCCTCAGGAATATGGTCACCAACCAGTTCAGGGTTTGGTTGTAAACTTGTGGGATCATGCCAGACACCATGCCATATGTCACCAGCAGAGTTCAGAGTAGACTCTGGTGGGTGGTTAGAAAGAGGGGTCGGTTTTGTCACTAGTGGCCGGCAAATGCGTTTCCTCAATTGTGAAAGGTGTCGCCGAACACAAATGCCTTCCTCCAGGCGGACAAGGTACATTCTTCTGCCAAGAGTTCCATCAACAACGCCCGGAAGCCAAGGAGGCAAAGCTCTGTAATTCCGAGACCATACAAGATCACCGGCACGGAATCCCAGACGGCCCGGCGGAGGAGGTGTTGGTGACTGTTCCTGCGGACAAACTAAATCAAGTTTGGTGCGGAGATGCCTGCCAAACATAAGAAAAGCCGGTGACAGCCCAGTAGTAGCGTGTTTCGTGTTACGGTACATGATCAAGAATTCCAGCAGCTTCTCTTCTGACAGTCCAACCTGGTCCAGAGTGGACAGTAAGTGCTTCTTAAATGTCTGCACAAATCGTTCTGCCAGCCCATTTGAAGCTGGATGATAAGGAGCTGTTTTGTAGTGTTGGACGCCCAAGCCACTAAGGAAGGATTGAAACTCATGCGATGTAAATTGAGTTCCATTGTCGGAGACTATGGCTGTTGGCAAGCCATATTGAGCAAAGAGCTTCCTTAAGACTAGAATGGTAGCAGCTGAGGTAATAGAAGGCATTAGAAAAACCTCCGGCCATTTTGAATGCGCATCTACCACGATCAAATACATTTTACCCTGGATGGGGCCAGCAAAATCAAGATGGAGTCTGGACCACGGTTCTGTTGGCCATGGCCAAGGTTGCAGGGTTCCTCTCTTTTGGGGTCGCTGGGCTTGACAGCACCCAGGACATTGAGCAACATAATCTTCAATTGCTGTATCCATTTGTGGCCACCAAACATAGCTCCGGGCTCGCTGCTTCATGCGCACCACACCAGGATGGCCTTCATGCAGTATCCTTAGCATGGTTGATTGCAAGTACTGGGGTACAATCACTCTATTGCCCCATTGTAGGCAACCAGTATTAGTCACAAGCTCACATTTTCTGGCAAAGTACGGACGAAATTCACCTGAAACTCTCTCTGGCCATCCAGTCTGAACATAAGAGAATATCTGAGACAGGAAAGGATCTGTGGCTGTATGTCTGGCAATCAGGGAGGTGGACATGCAAGATTGTGGCCTGTGTACTTCCACTACACGTACCTCTCTTAGTGGGTGGTCATCTCTTAGTGCCAATCTGGAAAAAGCATCTGCATTGCCATGGGTATCATGGGAGCGGTATCTGATAGAATAAGCATAAGCTCCTAAAAATAAAGCGTACCTTTGTAAGCGAGATGCAGTTGTTGTAGAAATTCCTTTCTGAGGGTTCAGTATTGACAACAGAGGTTTGTGGTCAGTGATAAGTGTGAACTCCCGACCATAGATGTACGCGTGAAATTTTTTTGTGGCCCATACAGTGGCCAAAGCTTCCTTGTCAATCTGGGAGTAGTTTTGTTCCGCTGAGGTTAAAGACCTGGAGGCAAAAGAAATGGGGCGCTCCGTGCCATCCGGCATGACATGGGAAAGCACGGCACCCAGTCCATAAGGCGAGGCATCACAAGCCAGGATGACGGGTTTCTTTAAATCATAGTGGACCAGAACTCGAGAAGACAGAATGAGTTCTTTAGAAAGCCGAAAAGCTTCTTCACATTTGTCTGTCCATATCCATTTAGCTCTTGCATCCAGTAAGCGATGTAATGGGTAGAGCTGGTGTGCTAGGTTCGGCAAGAAACGGTGGTAGTAATTTAGGAGGCCAAGGTAAGACCTGAGCTGGGTGACATTCCGGGGGGTAGGGGCATGGGTAAGGGCTTTAACCTTTTCTTCAGTAGTGTGTAACCCATGTCGGTCCACCGTGTGGGCACAAAACTCCAGCTGAGACTTGAGAAATTCGCATTTTGAAAGATTGACACGTAAACCATACTTTTGGAGTCTCTCTAGCACAGCTTCAACATTCTTTCTGTGTTCTTCATCAGTGGGACCAGTGATGAGCATGTCATCCAGTAGACATTGGGTGAAAGGTATTCCTGCCAGTACCTCATCCATGATCCGCTGCCAGATGGCTGGAGCTGGGGCTATGCCAAAAACCATGCGGTTATACTGGAATAATCCTTTATGAGTGTTAATGGTCAACAGATGGCGTGAATCTGGGTGTACTTGCAGTTGCAGGTAAGCTTGCTTTAAGTCTATTTTTGTAAACTTTTGCCCCCCAGCCAGTGAGCCAAATAAATCTTCAAGTCGAGGCAATGGGTATTGATCCACAAGAAGTTGGTTGTTCAGAGCTACCCTGAAATCACCACAAATCCTAATGTCTCCATTCTTTTTCTTGACAGGCACAATTGGTGATGCCCATTCACTTCTATCCACTTTCGTTATGATCTTTTCAGCCAATAGGTGGTCCAGCTCTGCTTCCACTTTTTTTCGCAAGGCAAAAGGTACTGATCTTGCCTTACAAAAACGAGGTGTAGCACCAGGCTTCAAGAGGAGGTGGGCCATCTTTCCTTTTACGGTGCCCAAAGAGTCCTCAAAAACCTCTTTAAAACGTGACTTCAGGGATTCCACCCAATGGTCTACTTTAGAAAGCAATGTACATTTGGCAATGGTAAAAGGAGGCATGCCCAGGGCTTTGATCCAGTCCCTTCCATACAGCGGAGGACCTCCATTCCTTACAACATAAAGGCGTAGACTTTGACTGCGGTTGCCTAATGTAACAAGGGGTTTTACATAACCCAAGGGCTGTAGTAGTTCCTTGCTGTAGGTTTGTAGTGTGAGCTTTGTAGGTTTTAGCGGCAGGGACAGACCCGATGCCTTTAAATCAGTCCATGAAATGACAGACACAGCTGCCCCTGTATCAACATCCATGGAGACAGGACAGCCATTGAGTGTGACATCCACTTTAATCGCAGGAGTACTCCCAGTTACTCGAAACAGTCCAACATGCTGGACACATGTCTCCTCATCAGAGCTAAAACCGTTATTGTCCATATCCACATGGAATGTCTGTTTACGTCTATCTTTTGTGGTAGCGTTCGGGGAGCGAGAGCTGCGGCAAACGCGCCCAATATGACCAGTCTTTCCACAGCGAAAACAAACGACATCCTTGAACTTGCAAGCCGGCGCACTGTGAGTAGTGTTACCACAACGGTAGCAAGTCGGGGTCCCAGAGACAGAAGAATTAGGGTGGCGAGGTTTAAGCTGAGTGGCAGGGGACGGGCGTCTCGAGCATTGAGTGATAGCAGTGTGGAATATTTCCTCACCCTGGCTTGCAGGAGTTGTAGGTGGTGCCTTCAGTAGGGTGGCGTCCCGTGTTGCCAACTCCATGACCGTAGCAAGGTCAGTGGCTTTCGTCAGAGTCAAGTCGGGTTCTGTGAGTAAACGTTTCTGTATGGCTGGGTCGCAGAGTCCCATGACGAACATGTCACGGAGAGCCGTCTGTAGGTAGTCTCCAAACTGACAAGTGGCAGCTAGTTTACGTAAAGCAATGATATATGTCTTTATATCCTCCCCGGCCTGCTGCCTTCTACTGTAGAATTTAAACCGCTCTGCGATTTCTAACGGCTTCGGGTTGTAGTGTGTATGTAGCGTCTGAATTAACTCAGGCAGGGACTTAGAGGCTGGCTTGTCTGGAGAAACAAGGTCTCTGAGGGTTCCATATGCAGCTTGACCCAATGCAGTGAGAAAAACTGCAACTTTCTTTTCAACAGTCACATTATTTGCTTCCATATACTGTTCCAGCCTCTCCACCCAGGAGATCCATGACTCAGCTGCAGGATCAAATGGTTGAATAAACCCTATGAAGGCCATGTGTGCTAAAATCCACAATCCTCGTCGCCACTGTTATGTCCCCTGGACACTCTGTGTCTCTCAGGTACTGCTGGCAATGCTGCCAGTATCTGCTCAGCCAGTTACACACACAGACCGATGTACTACTTAACCAGAGCAAGGTTTATTACTCAGAACATTATGGCATTCTTACATGGAGGAGTCTTATTCCAAACAGCTTCTGTCCTTATCAGATGTAATCCCTTCTCAGCCTCATGTGTCTGCTTCCAGTTCCCCTCACACACCGTCTGACTTCCTGGTACAGCTCCTCCTCCCCCATCATGCATCAGGAGAAAGAGGCTAAAGGTCACAGTGATCTATCACAACATCACACAAAGTCAGCACACTCCCCACCTGGCATACCTTTTGTTATGCCACTAATCTTTGGACAGAAGTAAAACTACTTCAGAAATTGGCCTAGCATACACCTTGGGAATGCCCTGTCTAACAATTCTAACTTCAACCTTTCTAACTCTAGCATCACTACTAGGATCAGTCCCCACAATGAGTCCAATAGGCCATTCGTTCCTGTGGGTCTGAGTGTCTTTTAATAAGACAATGTCTCCAACTTGTAAGTTGGGTTTGTCATCTTGCCATTTCTTGCGTGGCTGGAGTGTCACCAGGAATTCCTGTCTCCACCTCTTCCAGAAAATGTCCGCAAGGCTTTGAACTTGTCTCCATTGCTTGGTATACAAGTCCTTGAGGTCAAAGTCTCCTGTGGGAGCTGTCACTGGTTCCATCTTCTGGGTCAGCAGCATTGCGGGTGTCAAGACTGACGGCATCTCCGGATCTGTAGACACTGGAACCAAAGGTCTGGCGTTCATAATGGCCACGACTTCAGCCGTTAATGTAGTCAAAGCTTCATGAGTGAGGCGAGTAGACCCAACCTTCAGGAGCATGGCATCCAGAATACAACGAGCTACTCCAATCATCTTCTCCCAGGCTCCTCCCATATGCGATGCATGTGGAGGATTAAAAGTCCAAGTGCATCCTTGATCTTGAAGATAGGAACCTGTTTCAGAGTCTGTAGAGATGATCTTCAACTCCTTGCAGGCCCCAATAAAGTTTGTGCCGCGGTCTGAACGAATCAATTTCGCTGGTCCTCTGATAGAGAAGAATCTTCTCAAGGCATTGATGAAACTTGAAGTGGATAAAGATTCAATCACTTCAATATGAACTGCTCTAGTACTCAGAAAAGAGAACAGAACAGCCCAACGTTTACTTTCGGCACTGCCTCCTCTGGTCTTGCGAGAAGAGATGTTCCATGGTCCAAAAACGTCTAGACCTACGTGAGTGAACGGAGGATCTGAAGCAAGTCTGTCTGCAGGTAAGTTTGACATATTCTGAACCTCAAGTTTCCCTCTAATCTTCTTACAGGTAACGCATTTGCTGATCACGCTGGAGACTAGTCTCTTACCTCCTATGATCCACAATCCTGCTGACCGTACTGCTCCTTCAGTGAAGTGTCGTCCTTGATGTGCAACTTGCTCGTGATAGTGTCTTACTAGAAGAAGAGCGATGTGATGATTCTTAGGTATGATGAAGGGATGTCTCTCTTGGATAGTCATATCCGCTGCCGACAAACGACCTCCAATTCTTAGTACTCCGTCTTCGTCGAGGATAGGGTTCAACTTCTTGAGCGAACTGTGTCGAGAAATCTCTTCCTTTTTCAGAAGGCTTTGAATTTCTTCTTTAAAGACTTCCTGCTGGACGCATTTGATGATCGCGACCTTGGCTTGTTCAAGATGGTCGTTGCTACGCTGATCAGTATTAGTAGCTCTGCAGGAGTATCTGGCTAGACAGATAAGTTTTCCGATTGCACGGGTCAGCGACTTCCAACTGGAAAACCTTTCAAATCTATGGGTGCCCAGACTGTCTCTGGTAACTAAAGTCTTGCAAACTGCAACTTGAGGCCTTACCTCTTTGTCTTGATCTGGTTCTATGAGCTTAAAGGTCTCTACCTGAGTAGTCTCTTTGGTTTCTGGCTTACCAAGAAACGATGGACCTACGAACCAGTTAGTTTGCTTGAGTACAGCGGCTGACACCAATCTTGTCCCATGATCCGTTGGGTTCTTGTCCGTGCTGATGTGATGCCACTGATCTGGACTTGTAGACTTTCTGATACGTGTCACTCTGTTGGTCACGAATGTGTAAAATCTTTTTGAAGCGTTGTGAATATATCCTAACACAATCTTGCTGTCCGTATAAAAGTTCACTGCATGGATCTCAATGTCCAGTTCAGTCGTAATCATGTCTGCCATCTCTACCGCTAAGACAGCAGCACAAAGTTCTAGACGTGGGACAGTGTGAGCAGGTCTGGGAGCTAGTTTAGATTTTCCCATGATGAACCCAACATGGCTTTGTCCCTCAGTGTCTATTACCCTAAGGTAAGTTATAGCTGCAATAGCCATAGTGGAAGCGTCAGAGAATACGCATAATTCTCTCCTCTTTGTAGCAGACAAGGAAACAAATACGTACGGTCTTGGAATGTTGAGTTGTTCGAGCACTAACAATGAGTCTTTCCACAACTTCCACTGCATTTGCTTCTCGTCAGGAAGAAGTACGTCCCAGTCAATTTGTTCCTGCTCAGTAGTGATCTGTCTCAAAAGAGCTTTGCCTTGCATGATGATGGGTGCTACGAATCCCAGGGGGTCATAAGGACTGTTGACTGTAGATAGGACACCTCTTTTTGTGAATGGTTTCTCTTCTCTGGAGACCCTGAAGGTAAAACTGTCAGTCTTTAGGTCCCAACTAAGCCCAAGACTTCTTTGCAAGGGTGGTGATTCTGTTCCTAGATCTAAGTCTTTGAGGTCTTTAGCACAGTCTTCCATTGGAAATGCTTCCATGACTCTGTAGCTGTTGGAATCTACCTTGTTCAATCTTATGTTGGATTCTGCCAACATTTCTTTTGTACTTTTCAGGACGTTAATAGCTTCTTCGTTGCTGGAGAAAGAAGCAAGTCCATCGTCCACGTAGAAGTTCTTCATGACGAACTGTTTGGCTTCTTGACCATGTCTTTCACCTTGCTGTGTTGCTCGTTTCAGGTTGTAGATAGCTACAGCTGGGGAAGGGCTGTTTCCAAACACATGTACCTTCATCCTGTACTCTGTGAAGTCTTTGTTAAAGTCATTGTCTGCATACCACAGGAACCTTAAGTAGTCTCTGTGATCTTCTCGAACAAAGAAACAGTAGAACATCTGTTGTACATCTGCTGTTACTGCTACAAGTTCTTTTCTGAACCTGATGAGTACTCCAAGGAGTGTGTTGTTCAGGTCAGGTCCGCTGAGAAGGACGTCATTTAGTGAGATGCCTTCGTGCTTCGCACTAGAGTCAAATACTACACGTATCTGACCTGGTTTCTGAGGATGATACACCCCAAATATTGGTAAGTACCAGTGTTCTTGGTTTTCTTGTAGTGGTGGTGCCCTTTCTGCCTGCTCGTTGTCAAAAATCTTTTGCATGAAGGCTCGGAAGTGTTTCTTCATATTTGGATTTCTTTGTAGAGTGCGCTGCAACAAACTGAAGCGTTTCTCTGCTTGTACCCTGTTGTCAGGAAGGTGATGGCGTGGTGACCGGAAGGGTAGAGGGGCTACCCAGCTGCCTGACTTGTTTCTGTAGACTTCTCTGTCCATGATCTCGAGGAAGAGGGTATCTTCTACCGAGGGTGCTGGCTTGTCGTCGTCTCGTGTTCTTTCAAACACCTTACAACCCAGTTCATCTGTATTTCCAGTTGAGGCTAAGTCTTCCATGCACCTCTGGATACTCCGATGATGTGTTGGGCTATCTAATCTCTCTTTAATGTGTAGACTGTTGGTACATGGGCAAAGACAAGATGTACGACCATTCTGCAAACAGATGTGTTCTGTAGATATTTACCTTTGCTGGTTTGTGCAGTCCGTCTAGACATACTTCTCCAACGATGACCCATCCGAGATCAAGGCGTTGTGCAAATGGTGCATTGTGTGGCCCATTGTACTGTTCTCTGACTTTGTGCACTCTGAGAATATCTCTCCCAAGTAGAAGGGTGATTGCAGCATCTGGATCTAGTGCTGGTATTTGGTCTGCTATTCGCACCAGATGAGGGTGATGATGAGCAACTTCAGGTGTGGGAATCTCTGACCTGTCGTCTGGTATCTCATCACATTCTATGAGGGTAGGTAGAGTCACCTTTGTCTTTCCATCTAATGACTCGATGATGTAGTTATTTGCTCCTCTCCCTATTGTCTCTACAACTCCAGAACAAGTCTTCAAGGTGTATGGAGTTGGACTTCCTTTGTCACCGAAGAGGTCAAAGAATTCTGTTTTTGCCAGAGATCTGTTACTCTGTTCATCCATGACTGTGTACATCTTGATTGCTTTTTCTCTGAAACCTGCTGGATACACCTTGACTAAGCATATCTTGGAGCATGATCTTGAGCGGCCCTGCTCTGTACAGATCTCAGTGCACTTTGAGGTTACTGCTGGCGTTGTACTCTCGCCTTGCTCCCCACCATGATCTTCTTGAGTTGCCTGAACTTCTTGTTTCCATGGTGGTGGTCCCGGGTGCAGTGTTGACAAGTGTTTGTCACTGTTACACTCTGCGCATTGTATTGTTTTTGTACAGTCTTTTGCAAGATGCTGAATTGAAGCGCAGCATCTGAAACAAATGCGATTATCTTTAAGATGAGCTTTGTGCTCTTCTAATGTTTTACTTCTGAAACTGCGACATTTTCTTAGTGGATGAGGCTTGTTGTGGATAGGACATATTTTGTCTGACTCCTCAACTTTCTTCCTTGTGTTGTCTTCCTGATTGGCTGCAGATTCAGGCGGAACTTCTGTCTTCCTTACAGAAACTGTTGCTCTGCGTTCTTTGTAAAGCCCTGGAGGTTTCTGCTCTACCTTTGGGAAGCTTGCCGTTCTCTTGTTCGGGAAAGCAAAGCTTGGGTCATTGCGTATTTCAGCTTGGTCTTCTATGAATTCAGCGAAGAAGGCGAACGGTGGAAATGCAACTCGATGATCTTTCTTGTATCTTGAAGCTTGAGCTACCCACCTTTCTTGCAAGTTGTAAGGAAGTTTCTCGATTATGGGCTCAACTTCACGTGCTGTATCCAGATATGAGAGACCTGGCAGATATCAACTAGACTTAGCGGCTTCTATTTCTAAGAGTAGGTCTCCCAAACCTCTCAGCTTTTGGTAATCCTTATTTGTTATTCTTGGATAGTTTTCTATCCTTTTCAGAAGAGCATCCTCGATCACTTCAGGTGATCCATAGCATTGTTCTAGTCTCCGCCACACCATTGCAAGTCCTGCTGCTGCGTCATGAACATGTACTGATCTGATCCTTTGGGCTTGCTCAGTGAACTCTGGTCCTAGCCATCTGACAAGCTGGTCAAGCTTTCCTTTCTCTGTCAGATTTAAGTCTTGGGTACCGCTCAGGAAAGATGACTTCCAGGCCCAGTAGTTTTCTGGACAGTCATCGAATTTCATGAGACCAGCGCCCACTATCTCACGGTGCATCAGGAATTTTGCCACTTCTATAGCACTTGTGGGAGGAGATGAGCGAGGAACAGAATAGGCATGCCTACGGACTGTCCTGACCTAACTGGCTGGAGTGTGCCCGACGCCAGTGACGAGGTAAGGCCTGAATAAGTGGGCCACCCAAGAGGAGAGTATGATGAAGGGGATGGGAGGGAGGGGCAAGAACCAGGCGCCCTCCTGCTTGTAGGAGGGGGTTTAAATAGGGTAAGTGCGCTCCTCCCACAATTACAGGCTGCAAGCAGCCTTCAATATTTGTGGGAGGAGCTGAGGGAGGAACAGAATAGGCATGCCTACGGACTGTCCTGACCTAACTGGCTGCAGTGTGCCCGTCGCCAGTGACGAGGTAAGGCCTGAATAAGTGGGCAAAAAGAGAACCGGCACGTTGCAGGGTATGGAATATTTATTGAAGCATTGAGGCCTACAATGCCAAGGAACAAAAGGCTCTGGATATCTCAGCCTGTGGATTCGGAATGTACCTTGTGAAGCAGGACGACCTCCAACGACCCATCTTGCGGATGATGTGCGCCGGTACCTGGTGACTAGAAGCTGCGGACGCGGCCCCTATACGAAATGAGTGCCCGGATATTGTGCTAGGGTTGTAACCCAACCCTGCGGCCAGAGTGCGGATATTGGAGATGAACAGGGTTGAAGACAGGGGCTTACCATTAACCGGGAGCAACGGCCCGTCTAAAGCGGGAGATTGGAGGGAAGCCAGGAGCTCCTGGAGCACCTTTATAGGACACCAACAGTTGGCCGTAGGGTAAAATTCCACCTCTGTGGGAGGACCGGTTTGACTGGTCTTGGAGGATGGAATGGACAGAATGAAGTGGTCGGAGTGCCAGGCGAGATGTCGCCTGAGCAGGGTTGTTCGGGAGATGGCGCTGCAGGTGAACTCCCCGGGTCTGAGGAACCCATAAAACCCGAGATACATGGCCGCTTTTGTAATGATGCTTGCTGATTGGCCAAAAGGAAGACCGTCCAGGGCTATGGATAACCTGCGGAAAAGCTCACCTGAAACCGGTTGCCTGCGCACCTGGACTGCCGTACTGACTTTCTGAATGCCCCTGAGGGTGGCTTTGATGGCCTGATTTGAAAAGATGGATCTGGCAGAGGGGTCGCTGAGCATCCGGTGGTGTTGGATGCCGGCCAAATACAGCTTGATGGTATTAAACGAGAGGTGGCGGTGGGAGTGGCAATGGGCTATGAAGGCCATGATGAAAGTGACCTCGTCCACCTCCCCTTGTGGATGGGTGTCAGCGAACCGCTTAAACATGCTGAACCCGGCGTCATAGTTCCTGGCGGTTTTGGCGGCTAGCGACCGCCGTACTAATGACTGCGCGGTTGCTATCAGGGGCTCTAGTCCAGCAGGAGGGCGCTGTATGGTGGAACTGGAACGCCGACGGGATCTGCCTCTGGGAGTTTCTGAAAGAAAACATTGAGGTTAAAACGGGACAGGGCGTCGGCCGCCACGTTCTGTGCTCCCTGGATATGGAAAGCGAAGACATGGAAGTTGAACTCCAAGGACAGCCAGACAAGCTTATCCTGAGAGATTTGGCCCTCCCCTTGGAGATCACCTCTACCAGGACCTGACTGTCCGTCCTTAATATGACTGACCTGTTTGCCCAGAGCGGACCCCAAACGTGGGCAGCCGCCACTTTGGGGTATAACTCCAACAGTGGCGAGGACCTCATAGCCTCAGCCTCGGACAGGAGCTCCACCGGCCAACTGCCGACCAACCAGTGCGGATAGAAGATTGCCGCGAACCCGCGGGAGGCCGCGGCGTCGGTGTAAACAGTGGGGGATGCTGCATCCGGGGATGGCACGAACAAGGAAATGCCATTCCACCCGGTCAGGAAGGTTCGCCACATCTGAAGATCCGCCATGGCGTGACCGTCCAGCCGGATGGTGGAGTCCTGATCCGGAGCAGTCGGGAGCAGATTGAGAAGCCGAGAAATGAAGGACCTGCCCTGTGGCATGATTTTGAAAGCACAGATAAGCAATCCTAACAGGGACTGGAGCTCCCGCTTGGACAAGACTCCGGAAGAGGCCGCGGAGGAAACGGCGGCCTTGATCTTAGCCAGCTTGGCCGCGGGGAGGCTGGCCTCCATGCGGACCGAATCCAGAGTAACACCCAAGAAGGTAACCCCAGTGCCTGGACCCTCTGTCTTGGCGGATGCCACGGGGACCTTGAGACCGGCGAACAGCTGGAGCAAGCTCGCCAAGCCTGATGGGGGCCCTGGGGTCTCTCGACGATCAGGAAGTCATCTAAGTAATGTATGACCATGTCCAGACCCCCATGATGGACAAGGATCCAGTGCAGCGCACAGGCGAACCTGTCGAACAGCCACGGGCTGCTTTTCGACCCAAAGGTGAGGCGGTTAGCGAAATAAAACCCGTCTGCCCAATGCAACCCATAATATTGCCATAACCGAGGAAGGATGGGGAGCAGTTTAAAGGCGTCCGCGATGTCGGCCTTGGTCAACCAAGCCCCCTCCCCAGCCAGCAGGATGTACTGGATGGCCTCATCGATGGATGCATAGGACATTGAGAATTCCCCTGACGGGATCAGGGAGTTAAGACTGGGGATCGGCGACATGTGTGGAGCTGACAAATCGTATATCAGACGTTTTTTATTGGAGGCCTGCTTGGAGACTAGACCAATGAGATTAATCCTCCACTCAGCAAAGGGAATGGATTTGAACGGGCCTAGCAGGAACCCCTTGCGAACCTCGTCCTGCAACAGGGTGGCCACCGCCTCTGGGTCCTGACTAGCCGACTGTAGGTTCCTTCCCTCCCAGGAAACTTGAGGGAGGGCAACGAAGCCCGTATTGAAGCCCCTCTCGAAACCGGTGAGAAGGAACTCTACTGACTGGCGATCGGGGTGATCTCGCAACAGGACGCCCAAGAGCTCGATGTTGATATCGGCTAGTCATAGAGTCTTACGTTGTCTCTTCGGGCAGCTGGAGCGGGGGTGAGCCCTGAAGCAGAGGGAGCACACGTGCAAGGCTCTACAACTATTGAAACCACAACCCCCGGCGTTAAAGTTGTTGCAGACCTGACTCTGCCCTAAGAAAGTAATGGGCCTGCCCAGCTTGTCGGTGGAACCTTGGAACCGTTGCGTGCCAGAGGGGCCTGGCTGGGAGCCCTCCCGGGCCGGGGAGGTTGGGACACCAGTCGGCCGTGTGCTGTATGGACTGGCACGCTGCGCACGTGGGGGCCTGCAACCCGACAAAATGGCGACAGAACAGCTCCATGTCCAGGTTCGCCCAGTCCGTGATGAATTGGAACTGGGCGAGGGCGGCGGCCGCCTTGGCTGAGAAAGACCTGTGGTAATCATAGAAGTTTGTTATGCCGTATTTGTATCCTAAGTCAGTGACCTGGTACAAATAGGAGTCCAGCTCCTCACGCCTGTGTGGCTGGACGCCGCAGATGGTATCTCGGTAGAGGCTAAACGCAAGGACAAATTCGGGGACCGACAGTTTACGGTTCAGGCGGGCATCCTTGGCCCGAAGAACCACCGAGACCTCCCCGCAATTAATGACCTTATTCTCAGATACGTCTTGCGACGCAATGAGAATGGACGCCAGGTTGACGTCCCTCCCCGCCAGGATGTCCCTTTTCAGGTTTTCTGGAATGTAATGCGAGGGGGCAATCTGGGGCCTGGAACGGACCGTACCTGGCGCCGAATCCTGGGACGTAGAAGGTAAGGCCGGAAGGGCTGGGGAAGGCAGTGCCGGTGGAGGCCGGGACTCCCATTCCCCCATCCTAGTTTGGATATCCGCAATCGAACCCGCCAGACTGACGATGGTGGCCTGCAACTGCAGGAGGGATAGCTGGATCGACGAGGGAGAATGCTCGTCACTTGAGCCCGATGGTGCCGTCATTAGGAGACGGTACAGCTCCGCTTTTCTCGCGGAGGCGGGATGGTGAATCCCTCTTCGTCTGAGCTCTGCAACAAGCTTTGGGGCGGTCCAGCTCCGCAGAGAGGGGTTGCTGGCGCGCCCTGACACGGAGGTCCCGGGTAAGGACAGGTTATCATCCGACTCCGGGGCCTGCGACATCTTCAAGCTGCATGGAGGAGGTACGAAGGTAACAGATGAGATTTCCTTCCCCCTCCCCCGGGTGACCGAACAAGAGCTGCAGGGGAACGGGTTCGACCGTATAGCGGTGTCCGCTACTTACCTGGAACGAAACGGATCACGCTACCGACTTCTGTAGTGAGACGGAGACCTATGAACGGGAGCTCGTTGACAACGAATACCCAACGCAGTGACAGGGTGTAACAGCAGCCCCGTGGCTGGATCTTACCTGAACAGGGAGGAAACTTTGGCGCAACGACAGTGGCTTGCTTGCAGCTCTGGTGGCCGAGGCCCTGTTTACGTGAAGAAATAAGCTGTGTTTTGACCGATACCCGGCGAGTGAACGCGAACTGCTAGTCCCTTATGCAGCGAAAGGGCGTGCGACCCCGACCCACGTGAACCTGGACCGGAATCGTGCCCGAGTGACTCAGGAATGAATGACACCCGGGTTTCACTGCACATGACACCAGACCCACCTGGGAACACATGACCCCCGAACAACAGGGAACACATGACCCCTGAACGCACAGGAACACAAGATGCCCTGGCAACCAAGGGGATCCATGATACCCGAGCGAACAGGGAACAACATGTCCCCGGAACAAGGGACACATGCCCCATAGCGGCCCAGCGAACACGTAACCCCCAACGCGAAGCCGGGGGGGGCACCGCACCTGAATCGAGGGAACACAACAACTGCGCGATTCGGGTAGACATAACACCCGAGCGATTCAGGGAGACATTGCACCTGAGCGATTCAGGGAGACATTGCACCTGAGCGATTCAGGGAGACATTGCACCTGAGCGATTCAGGGAGACATTGCACCTGAGCGATTCAGGGAGACATTGCACCTGAGCGATTCAGGGAGACATTGCACCTGAGCGATACCTGGAAGAAATTGCACTTGAGCGATTCAGGGAAGACATTGCACCTGAGCGATTCAGGGAAGACATTGCACCTGAGCGATTCAGGGAAGACATTGCACTTGAGCGATTCAGGGAAGACATTGCACCTGAGCGATTCAGGGAATACATTGCCAGTGTGAATCAGGAGTACCCAACCTGAGTGTTTCAGGGAAGACTTCCACCCCTGAGTGCGTCGGGAAGACATTGTACCTGAACGGTTCAGGGGACATGACACCTGGGTGATACAGGGAACATTGTAACAGAGTGGTTGGGGACCTCATTTCATTGAGCGACTCGAGGAGTACATTAACCTGAGCGATTCAGGGGACAAATGACACCTGGTGGCTGCAGGGACGATGACAACCGTGCGGATCGGGAAACCCGTGATACTTGGGCGGTACCACCAAATGGCGTACCCTGAGTGATTCGGGGAGCGGGACCCCCGGGAGACCTGAGGACAGCCGCACCGGCGCGAGGCCCAGGCAACAGACCCCTGACCTCCAGGAACGACTGCCCTCAGTCACCCAGAGGGTGAAGTCAATGTACTGTTATGGTTTTGCAGGCGCCCAGCCTGGCATTGGATCAAAGGTTTCCCTTATTTTTCTTTTTTCTTTTTTTTTCTTTCCAGCAGCGCGGGGGTTAAAGGGCAGCAGGCCAACAGTCAGAATCAGCCGGCAATTGATCGTAGGAACGGAGCCTGCTGCGCTGCTAGTCCTGCCGCCTGGCACCCCCGCACTGGGAATACACCAGGAAGATGGCAGGGACGCCACGGTCCCGCTGCCAGCAGTGCCAAGTGAACATCCCTGACCGAACCATGCCCGATATGTGGCTGAGTCACCCTCCCCCCTCCCCGCTCCCAGAGGCGCCGCCCCAATTAGCGGCGCATGCGCCAGACCGGTACCTGGAGGGGGGGGGCGCCGCGATGTGCACTCGCTGATAGCAGCCGCGGCGGCGGCAGTGCGGGGTTGAACGGGCAGCTGCTGCGCTGCCAGTCCCGGACCCGACGGAGCTTCAGGCCGGCTGAACAGGGGACACGAGGTGCCGGTGGCAGGCGCGTCCGACCGGGCCGCAAAGCGGTGATACTCACGAAAGACGACGCGGTTGGCAGCACGAACGGGATGCGGGGTGACGAACCGACGGAAGACGCGACCGGAAGTGACGTCAGGCGCTTGATGCTGCAGAAGCAAGAACCGGGCGCCCTCCTGCTTGTAGGAGGGGGTTTAAATAGGGTAAGTGCGCTCCTCCCACAATTACAGGCTGCAAGCAGCCTTCAATATTTGTTGCGTCTGGCGAATACTTCTCGGGTGTAAACTCAGGGTATGGCTGCGGCTGGTAAGGCTGATGAGGCGCTTGACTGAATCCACTTTGTTTAGGTGGTTGTTCTCGTCTGTTGTAAGTCTTTCTGCTATAATCCAGACTTGTATTTGCTTGAGGAGGGAGTACGCGAGCATCCGTTTGCACTCTTGGAGGGTTGGCAGATTGGTCTCTGAGCATGCGACCACTTGACTTCCCACACTGAGATTCTGGTTTAGTCTTTTTAATGTTGCGTTGTATCAAAGTTGCTTATTGCTGGTGGAGTCAATGAAGACCTAGGTGCGTCATTGGACTGCTGGTCGGTGTACATGGTTGCTTGTGACTGTACGTACTCACGGGTGCGTTGGATTGCGCTGTGGGATGACATCTGGTTTTCTATGCCATCGAACTGAGCTTCAGCAGCCCTTCTGAAAACTTCTGCCTCGGCTAAGGCTGCTGCCGCGTTTTTCTGCTGTTTGAGTAAGTGTAAAGAGGCTTCCACTTCTGCTTTCTTTTTAAGTGCTTCAGATTCACTTTTTGCTTGCTCTCTCATCAATTCAGCTTCCTGCTCCGCATAAGAAGCCATGGCGCAAGCTGCCTCTGCTTTTGCTCTTGCCTTAGTCGCTTTGTCGCTAGCCGATGACAGACTGGTCATGCTTGAACGTCTAGAACTAGTACGCTTAGATCTTGCTGAATCGGCGCTAGCTGAAGTCAGATTTGTTTGACTGGATGCTCTAGACCAGGGGTGCACAACCTGCGGCCCGGGGGCCACATGCGGCCCTTGATACCATTCTGTGCGGCCCCCAACCATCTAGTAACAGACATGTATACCTATGTCTTGTGGCTGCTCAGATGTATTTTTCATATATTTCTCCCATTAGATGGGAGTCCTGGAAGTGTAACTAGACATTAATGGTATATAATGTGTGTTCAATATGCCATAAGTACAATATTTCAGTTGTTAATACACCTTTAAATTTTAATTTCGGCCCTCGTCATTGGTTCAGTCTGGCAATGTGGCCCCCAACCAGGAAACGTTGTGCACCCCTGCTCTAGACAGTGTTGTGCATCTAGACTTGATTCTTGGCAAGCTGTGTGTGTCATCTGTTTCCTGAGGCGATCTGAGGTAATTCAACAAAACTTTATTCAGACACAAACAATATGACAAAGGTTAACAACTGTCATATCTATATAGCCTACAGGTGGCAGTAAACATGTATAACTCCTAACATCCTCCCTTTCTTGTGAAATCAAGTAATATATAACATAAGATGATTGGATAACACAATACATTCCAAAGGGGACAATGTTTTTTTATAATGTATCTAGCATACAATATCCTTATATCTTGTTGGTGTCCTAATAACCCTAGTTCTAGTACGTCTTGGTGTGGCAGGAGCTTCACATTGTTGCATATGATCATCCATCCCTGTTTCTTCGGGAGTTGTCTCATCTGGAGATGAACCTGGTGTAATCACTTCACTTATTTCAATGTCAGATTTGTCATCCGCAGTCCTCAGAAACTTCCTGTTCCTTCTGTACAACTGTCCATTTACTTCCACTTTATAAGATCGTGGAGCAACTTTCTCCAAACAAATACCTTGTCGCCAAATTTCATCTGTAGACGACGGCGATGGTTGTATTCGCACTGGCTGACCAATCCTTAGTTCAAGAAGTTCCTTGGCTCCTTTACCATAATATGCCTTTGCTTTTTTGCGTCTTTCAGTTAGGTTCTCGACCACTCCTTTTATAACCTTTGGAAACAGCAGTTTCTGAGCAGTCGGAAGTAAAGTCCTGGTCCTTCTTGACATTAGCCGTCCTGAGACCCCAGCGCCAGTCATCAACCTGAGGCCTGCCAAGCCACTACCACCTCCTGGTGCGGCGGAGGCGGCTAGGGATTCCACTCCGCCGCCCAGCTACAGCCAGCTAAGCAGCCTCAATCATGAGGTACCGCACGAAATAACCGCGTTTGCCCAGACGGCCTGGGAATATAAGTCGGCCATTGAAGAGTGGGTGAAGGAGGTTCTTGATAGCCCCCAGTCCGGAGACCCCATACTGACACGGCGTACAGGAACTGTACTATGGTTCTCTGTGGAGAGAGGAGTGGGGTTCCTCCAGGACAATCATTCGGGCACTGAGGTGTTTGTAGGCTGCCGGTCCGTAAAGAGATACTATCTGCCCCAGGAGAGGCACAACCTATATATTGGGGACCAGGTGGAGTACACCCCCATGCGGTCTATGCAAGGACTCTTTGCGGCTGGAGTCACCCTGCTGCAGAAACCACTCTCCCCTGCCATTACCCCAGAGACCTGGCAGGAGGATCCAGGCTCTGCGACTAGGACCAGGTGCCTTTAGGAAACCCCGGACGGCCGCCTGATCTTCAAGGAAAAGGCTCAACCAGCCCCTGCTTCTTTGATTCCTGATTTGTCACCGCCACCAACCCTGAGGGTAGGACAGATAAATAATTCGGTCCTCACGTTTAACCCCAAGGTGCAGCCGTGTTTCCTGCCTCGCTATACGCTCCCTTGGAAGCAGCCTCAACAAACTGCTCCAGTCCTCCCTGAGCCTTTGCAGCCAGAAATTCTGCCCCTTCCCGCACCGGCTGTGGACCCCGGTCTGCGGCAAGCTACAGCCACGTTCTGCAGGCTGGCAGTACAGCCAATTCCTACTGTCACCGGTAGAGGGCGCTGGCGCACCACCACCAACACTACTCTCAGCTACCAGCAGAGGCAGGAATTACCTCTGATGCACTTCAGCAGTTCCAGTAGCGATGAGGAGCTGGACACCTACCTGTAGGGTGTCCCCACTACAAATACAACAAGTGACATTGTTTGGGAGCCACGCCATGGACTGATTACCTGACGGGTGAGGACCTGTTGGCATTGTTTGTGTGATTTTAACCCTTTTGTTCCAGGTTGCCATTGTTTGTCCTCATCCAGATGGTCATGTCAGTTAGGACTCCCCACATCAGCACTTAACCCCTTACGTCCAAGTTAACCGTTTTATCCCCTTTCTCAGGTTACTTGATAGCCTGTTGCTGCTAATAACTTTTAACCCTTTGGATTACAATGAACTTTTGCCCTGTGGATTGCAAAGGACTTTTCTACAACTTCAAGCACTTCCAGGAATACGGACTCAAGTTATTGTTGAGCCTATCCCTTGCACTTATAAAATTTGCACTATTTTATAAAATGTTTGCAACATAAAAGCTTGCATATAATTGTCATGCTATTTAATAATTTATGTCATTGTAACCAGTTTACAAATGTTATGCAACGTTAAAGTAACATGCCCATTGTGTGTATTGTCTTTCCAGGTGCCACAATGTGAATTTATGCACTATTTAAGTGCTAATGATTGCACTTAACCATTGCACTTAACAAAAAATGTAGCAACTTACTAAAGTGTTCCTTTTTACAGCTCTTGTTCTCTCCCCCTTCATACGGACTGTCATCATAGGGACGTGGTACACCAACGGCCTACACCCGGTGATGTATACCCATAGGTACCCAGGGTAGGACCAAATGGTAAGTCCTGACAGGTCTAGTTATTTCACAGGTACCCCTGCTGCTTCGGGAATCGTTAGAAGCCCTAGGCTGCTCCTTCCCGCTTGTTAAATGTTCCGGATTGTTCCCATCCGGAGGTGTCTCATTTCCAGGAGATCCATGGGAACGTACTGCCCTCCTCCTGTGATTTGCCAGAAGACACGGAGACAATAAATACCTCCCCTTTTGCCTAAGGTAAGGCGCCTCAAACCCTAGAGCCATATATATTATAGCTTCCTCATAGACATCATAGTGATCGTGCTATAAGCCAAATTTCTTCAGGCTATGATGCAGGGAAGGGAATACAGGATAAAGCCACCCTTCTATTTGCAGGCTTTGCATTACATAATGGTGGGATTACGGAGTAAAGACACCCCCATGCTCTCTTTGATGTTCATGGCCAGAACATACAAAGTCAGTCAGCGATGCATGCTTTGTGCAGTTATAGGTTACCTGGTTACAGGGCCGACACAGAGGCTGGGGAGGCTCCAGCCTCAGGGCGCAGCTTGGGGTGGGCGGAAAAACAAACTTTTTTTTAATCACTTACTTGCCAGCAGCGCAGCCGGGCGCCCTCCCCTCCCCAGCCAGTGTTCACTCTAAGCTGCGCTTGTAGATAGGAGCAGGAGGCTGCTGATTGGCCAGTATCAGCTAGCTGCCCTGCCATTGGTCCATCCTTTCACACCCCCTTCTCTCTGGAGCTGAACACAGCAGGAGGCAGGCGTTCTCACAGTGGATCATGTGACCATGAAGGAGCATGTGACCAGTGACGTCACAGACCTCCTTCTAACAAATCCATTCTAGCATCTGCCCAGCATGTATGGCAGGACTCTGCTGAGCAAAGACCATGTGCCCAGGTGAGGTGACCACAGAAGTGCCCTGGCATCTGTCTGCTGCTGGAAGCTCAATGTGGAGCTTTATGAATGTAAAAACTAATACCCAAGAGGCTAAACAAACCTCTGCTTGTCGGCTTCTGACCCTAATCTTATCACATAACGTTCATTTGATTGCACTCTAACACCTAAAGGGATTTTTTTAAAGTCTGCTGTTTCTCTAGGTGACCTTATGTTGATAGTAGTGTTAATAGAGTCTCAAAGGTCTGTAAAAATAGGGTAACTGCTTTTATAGACCCTTGAGACTCTATTAACACTACTATAAACATAAGGTCACCTAGAGAAAGAGCAAGTTTTTAAAATATTTTCTTTTTCCTTTAGGTGTTAAAACATAACTCATTTGATTGCTTGAACACCTAAAGGAAAACAAATTAAAAACCTGCTGTGTCTCAAGATGACCTTATGTCGATAGCAGTGGTAATAGAGTCTGAAAGGTCTATAGAAGCAGTTACCCTATTTTTACAGACCCCGTCCATGGCACAGACAGGCTACAGACATTGTCTCCGGCCCATCATGTAACCCCATCCTCACCCAGGTCACATTTCTCCCCCTCCTTTTGGTTGCTCTAACACCTAAAGAAAAAATAATAATTTAAAAAACCTGCTGTTTCTCCAGATGACCTTATGTTGATAGCAGTGGTAATAGTCTGAAAGGTCTATAGAAGCAGTTACCCTATTTTTACAGACCTTTGAGGCTCTATTAACACTACTGTCAACATCAGGTCATCTAGAGAAACAGCAGGTTTTTAAAAAGATTTTTCCTTTAGTTGTTACAGCAATGAAATGAAAGTTATGTTTTAACACCTAAAGGAAAAACATAATTAAAAAAAACCTGCTGTTTCTCTAAATGACCTGATGTTGATAGTAGTGTTAATAGAGTCTCAAAGGTTTGTAAAAATAGTGCACCTGCTTCTATAGACCTTTCAGACTCTATTACCACGACTTAGCATAAGATCATCTGGAGAAACATCAGGTTTTTTAAATTATTATTTTTTCTTTAGGTGTTAGAGCAACCAAAAGGAGGGGGAGAAATGTGACATGGGTGAGGATGGGGTTACATGATGGGCCGGAGACAATGTCTGTAGTCTGTCTGTGCCATGGACGGGGAGAAATATGACATGGAGGGCTGATGGCTGACATGGGGGTCTGATCTGAGGCATTGGGGCTGTGCTTGTGAGCTGGGGTCTGATGGCTGGTCTGACCTGAGGTGGAATGAAAAATATTGTTTCCTATTATCCTCCTCTAAAACCTAGGAGCGTCTTGGGGTGGGTTGGGGTGGAAGATGATTAATAACAAACATACATATCTAAATGGCGTAGGGGGGGGCTTGCTTGAGTCATCTACTGATCAGTGATCATCAGAGCATTAGCTGCAGGAATAAATAACATCTAAATGTCTGGTGGGGTAGATGGGAAGGGGGGGGGGGGGCACTTGGGCAGCTCAGCCTCTGTTGGTGGTGGACCTTGTCCCAGCCCTGCCTGGTTATACCAAGATAAGGAAACTGTGTGTTGGACACCTTATGCTAGCGGGCAGGAACCTCGAGGAAACCGTTAAATGTTTTGTCTTTGTACGTCATTATATGTATATTCACGCAGCACTTTGTACAAACCGGATTCCAAAAAAGTTGGGACACTATACAAATCGTGAATAAAAACTGAATGCAATGATGTGGAGGTGCCAACTTCTAATATTTTATTCAGAATAGAACATAAATCACGGAACAAAAGTTTAAACTGAGAAAATGTACCATTTTAAGGGAAAAATATGTTGAATCAGAATTTCATGGTGTCAACAAATCCCCAAAAAGTTGGGACAAGGCCATTTTCACCACTGTGTGGCATCTCCCCTTCTTCTTACAACCCTCAACAGACGTCTTGGGACCGAGGAGACCAGTTTCTCAAGTTTAGAAATAGGAATGCTCTCCCATTCTTGTCTAATACAGGCCTCTAACTGTTCAATCGTCTTGGGCCTTCTTTGTTGCACCTTCCTCTTTATGATGCACCAAATGTTCTCTATAGGTGAAAGATCTGGACTGCAGACTGGCCATTTCAGTCCCCGGATCCTTCTCCTACGCAGCCATGATGTTGTGATTGATGCAGAATGTGGTCTGGCATTATCTTGTTGAGAAATGCAGGGTCTTCCCTTAAAGAGATGACGTCTGGATGGGAGCAGATGTTCTTCTAGAACCTGAATATATTTTTCTGCATTGATGGTGCCTTTCCAGACATGCAAGCTGCCCATGCCACACGCACTCATGCAACCCCATACCATCAGAGATGCAGGCTTCTGAACTGAGCGTTGAGAACAACTTGGGTTGTCCTTGTCCTCTTTGGTCCGGATGACATGGCGTCCCAGATTTCCAAAAAGAACTTTGAATCGTGACTCGTCTGACCACAGAACAGTCTTCCATTTTGCCACACTCCATGTTAAATGATCCCAGGCCCAGTGAAAACGCCTGAGCTTGTGGATCTTGCTTAGAAATGGCTTCTTCTTTGCACTGTAGAGTTTCAGCTGGCAACGGCGGATGGCACGGTGGATTGTGTTCACTGACAATGGTTTCTGGAAGTATTCCTGAGCCCATTCTGTGATTTCCTTTACAGTAGCATTCCTGTTTGTGGTGCCGTGTCGTTTAAGGGCCCGGAGATCACGGGCATCCAGTATGGTTTTACCGCCTTGACCCTTACGCACAGAGATTGTTCCAGATTCTCTGAATCTTCGGATGATGTTATGCATAGTTGATGATGATAGATGCAAAGTCTTTGCAATTTTTCGCTGGGTAACACCTTTCTGATATTGCTCCACTATCTTTCTGCGCAACATTGTGGGAATTGGTGATCCTCTACCCATCTTGGCTTCTGAGAGACACTGCCACTCTGAGAAGCTCTTTTTATACCCAATCATGTTGCCAATTGACCTAATTAGTGTTAATTGGTCTTCCAGCTCTTCGTTCTGCTCAAATTTACTTTTTCCAGCCTCTTATTGCTACTTGTCCCAACTTTTTGGGGATTTGATGACACCGTGAAAATTGGAATCAACATATTTTTCCTTTAAAATGATACATTTACTCGGATTAAACGTTTGATCTGTCATCTACGTTCTATTACAAATAAAATATTGACATTTGCCATCTCCACATCATTGCATTCAGTTTTTATTCACAATTTGTTTAGTGTCCCAACTTTTTTGGAATCCGGTTTGTATTTATTGGGTACCCAGAGCTGATTCCTCACCTCCTCAGCATGCGCCGAGGACGGCTTCACTTAAAGTAAGCGGGTATGTAACATCCTAGAGTATGTCACTAAAACTCTGATCCCCTGCTTCATAATGTCAAGTGTTAATGTGTTGTCAACTAGTGTAATATGACATTGTATTTGTATCATATGGATTTACTGTGACTGTTTAATATGTATATGCTGTAATTCTTCATGTACACCAGCAGGTGGCAGCAATATGTAGGCAGTCTACAGTTAGTTAGTTAGTATACCTAGACTGGAATAGACCATTCCAGGCTAGCTTCCCCCTATCTGAGGAGGAGTGGAATGTTCCCACATCTTACTTCAGAGGGAGGAAAGAAAGTTCTGGCAGAGTGTACCAGCCACCTGTCACGGCGGACGTGCACAGTTAAACAGATAGCACACCAACCAGGCTCTGGACGAGAGACAGGGGAAGGGTCACCTCCTAATTTATCCCTGACCTCTTTCCCTGCAATGCTCAGCCCACAGATCAAATCTTGATGGTAGATTTGCTGTGTCCACCAGCCTATGCTAACAGAACCCTGAACTCCCTGAGATGGTGAAGTGGGGAGAAAGGACTAGCCTGCTCGCACAGAACCTGGATGGGTAAGATGACATAAACAACCAAACAAGAAAAGACACTTATCTGCTGAGAGCAGGAACAAACAGCCAACCTTCCTTCCAAACTTCCCAGACAATAATGAACAGTATAATCCGCTCCGGGCACTGGGCAGAGGAGCTATTTAAACTAATGACTCCACCCAGTTCACCTGATGAGGGGCGGATCCAGCACGACTCCAAAACAAACACTAAACTCGTGCTGCAATCCTGGCCGACCTCCGCACATCGTCAGAGTGGGGCATGACACCACCCCCTGTTGGGGTAGGCTGTGTGAATAGGAGCTCCTAGATAACAGGGACCCCAACCAGGGATCCAAGCCTCTGCTGAGGCCCAAGATCAACCTTCCCAGCCTGAGTCCCTTACCTCAGCTGGTGACCAAGAAAGCAGCTGTCTTCAGAACTATCAGATCTCTAGGACGAAACCACCATTCCCTGCGAGCAGTCCTGTAAGTACAGATTCCAAAACAAGGAGAAGATAAGTACCTCCATGGCTAGTCAGGCCCAAACCAAGCAGACCACAGACAGAGCAGAAGACAGATACCTGCCAGATTCTAATAGGCGTATGTACCAGATGCAGAATATATATATAATTCCTGCCACATATTGCCAACACCTGCTGGGATTCGAGACTATTGCTGTAAATTGTATGGATCTAAAGCTGCATATAACAACATCAAGTAAAGAAAAGTTGGACCCTATTTTCTGTGTGGAATTCCATCATTCCTCAGTTACTCCTATTGACAACACTCAATTTTGTTGCATGTGAGCCAGGATACGGGAGTCCAGCCGTACTAAGGTAGGAGACACCGTTGACACAATACAGAGACAATATCCCCCTCTGGCATTCCTCACCTAGTACGTGTGCTCATACCATCTTAAAGGGCCCTTCTACAGTACCTGCGCAAGCTGCAACTGGCGTCACGAACTCTTATACACATATACTGACCCACTGCATAGCATCCCCCCTGACCCAGTGTTCTGCTCATTGCACTACTAAACACCCTTCTCTGTCATAGACGTCCTCCTTGACAGTGTTATAGATCAGGTTACTACCAACAACTGACACTTGTAAGGAATTTCCCACAACTATCTCTGGCTCCCGCACATGCTCCTCAGGTCCTTTCTCGGACTGCTGCAGCTCTTGACTGAACTGTTGGCCTAGTTTCTCCCGGTCATGGTCATGTTCAGACCCCTTCTTCTTCAGCAGAGCATGCTTGCCCCTGCTCGCTTCTTTTTCAGCAGTGGTTTCTTCAGGTTTGGCCTCCGTTTCAGGGTCTTCTGCTTCTTCAGTGGCTCCCCCCACTTCAGCAGACCCCTCTTCAGCCTTATCCTTGGTCTCTGGAGCATCCGAGGATTTCTCCCATTCCATCTCATCGGCCTTAGCTTCTTCAGCCTTTGAGTCCCCTTCGGAGGCTTCATTTACTTTGTTAGCCTTCTCAGACACGGCATCATATACTTCCATTCTGAACTCCTTCTCCTCTTTCTCATCAAGGTTGGAGGTACTGGGGACACCGGGATCTTCACCAGACTCGTCGTCTTCTGACAATCCCTCCAGAGGTTCACCCATTCGTTTAGGCTCTACTGCAGTCTTCTTTGGTGACTCTGTGAAGACATCTAGTCCCTTCTCTATCATATCTAGGGACAGTGTGAAGAGAGAAATCTTCAGGATTGCAGCTGTACCGACGTGTCGGGTCATCTACCCCTGCCTGGGTATGGGTCTCAGACACCAGGCTGCCGTCTCCCCACTCAGCTCTCGTCACGTCAGGTATAACTGTCGTCTGGTCGCTACTAGTGACCGCCTGAGTTTCGCAGGGTCTGGACATGGTGGCCTCACTCTCTGAGTTGCTATCAGTCACAGCAGATATGTCACATATACTGCTCATGTCATTACTAATCCTGACCTCTAGGGGCACACATGAGCTAATCCCCACCTTGGACATTTCCCCAGCAACCATAGAACCCTGTGGATACTGCATATCCACTTCTGGTATGGGTGGTACATACTCTAGCCCCACCACATTGTCTACAGTAGGTTCTCTCAGCTGTATGCCCTCCACATTTATCAGCATTTCTACATCCATTGCATTTTTACCAGCAGGGGGAGCTTCTTCCCCAATCACAGCCCGCTGCGGGAAAAGCACGTCCTGATTATCACCTATTTCATATGACATCACATCTTCATTATACAGTTCTGTAAACTTGGTACAATCACCTTGCACCTTATCTGCACCATTGTTTCCAATGGTCATTTCACTCACACCACTGTGTGCCATGTGTATCTCCGTCACACTCTCAGTTACAGGGATAGGTTCAGGTTCTGCAGGAGCGTTTCCCTTTCCCCAGAACAACGGGAAATTATGGCCGAACATTCCCTCAGGCATGAGAGTATTTTTTATTTTTTTTTGAAGGGAGTAGCCAGACTTAAAGGGAACCTGTCACCTGGATTTTGGGTATAGAGTATTTTTAACATCAAGTTGATAAGTCCCAGTTCTCACTGGAGTTTCACCCTCAGTGCGAACCACAGGATAGTCCTTGCTATCCCTGTCCATCACATGGCACGTACCAGCTTCACCTGGCACCTTGCGTCCAACACCGCCTGGACTGAACTGCCATTCACCACAATGTTGCCCATTTTTGGCACAGTCTCTAGTCCCGGTGTCTCAACACCTCCCGGCCCAGCAGGTAGCAACGGCCGCCGGCTTTCCTATCGACTTCTGATATTCTATTGAAAGTCCAGTTAGTTGAGATCTCCGATTTGGTGATATCGGACCATGCCCCAGTAATAATAGACATTAGGGAGGACACTCCGAAAGGAACGGATCACATCTGAAGGTTACCGCATCGCTTGACAACTGATGAGGACTTTGTACCCAAGCTAAGGGGCTGGTGGTGGGAATTTTCCCAAGACAAAGAATCCCACAAACATAACCCCCAATTATTTTGGGACACAGCTAAGGCGGTACTGAGGGGACGTGTAATGGCTTATTCAGCTGGGATAAAAAGGGAGGCACAAAGGAAATTGGAGGAAGCCATACAATCCCTTAGGGATACTTATACCACGCTTGTTCAGGGTCCCACTGAGGCACATAAAGTACTATGGGTAACAGCCAAACATACAGTCGTGGCCAAAAGTTTTGAGAATGACACAAATATTAGTTTTCACAAAGTTTGCTGCTAAACTGCTTTTAGATCTTTGTTTCAGTTGTTTCTGTGATGTAGTGAAATATAATTACACGCACTTCATACGTTTCAAAGGCTTTTATCGACAATTACATGACATTGATGCAAAGAGTCAGTATTTGCAGTGTTGGCCCTTCTCTTTCAGGACCTCTGCAATCCGACTGCGCATGCTCTCAATCACCTTCTGGGCCAAATCCTGACTGATAGCAACCCATTCCCTTTCGTCCTAACCAGCAGCACAAGTGGGGTATTCGCCCCTGTGAAGCTGGTCAGGACAGGCGGAATTTTTGCTGAATAAAATTCTGCATGATTAGTAATTAATTAGTTAATTAATTCCCCCCTCCTTATATAGGCCGCCCTCCATAGGGCTAGTTGCTTTTTTTCTGCCCTGTGGGTTTGGTCAGACAGGCATGACTCTACCCAGAGTCTCTCCCCCTGTAGTTTTGGGGAGAAATTGCTAATTTCTGCATTTATTCTTATATTTATAGATCTTCTCTTATAGGTCCAGGCAGAGGACGGCTGTCTCCTGCCTGTCAGCGGGCGTAAGTATGAGAACATCCTGGCTATATGTAGCCGGTAAGTGAGACAGGGGAGCGCACGTGTCCAGATATGTGCGGAGCTCCCTTCCCCCTGTCCTTTCTCCGCTTCTGTCCGTCCCCACACCTCCCCTCCCTTCCCTCTGTACCTTCGGTCCGGCCTGTGTGATCGCGTGTCAGTGCGTCACTGGGCACTTTTGGTCCGCAAGCTCATTTCAGTGCCGCGGCAAATTACAGCCGATAATCAGTATTATTCTTGCGGGGAAGGGGGATAGGAGGGTAATACCTAGGTTTGAGGTGGGAACTTACCATATTCCTTAAGTTAGTCCCGCAGTGGGGAGCCTGGGGATTGTTGGAGGAGGAGCTGTTGCTCCCTCCTCCCCCCTCCCTCCCCTCCCTGCTATATAAGGCCAGGCTGCTGGCTGGGTCAGTGTTGCACTCAGTTTCTGTGTGCAGCTGACCTTGACTGTTGGCTGATCCGGTGTTCTTCTTTACTCTGATCAGAGGATTGTGCTCAAATTCTTAAGGTCATGACGTCCCCTTCTCACGGTAAGATTGACGTCTGGGGTAGACCCTTTTTTTGGGTTGGAACTGTTTAATAGTGCTTATTTCTTTTCTTAGGAAAAGCTGCCCACAAGCAAAAACACCTGACTTGTTCCGGTTGTGGCACCCCGTTACCTGATGCCTACGAGTTCCATCGGTGTCCAGGCTGTCGCCCTAGGCCGGCCAATCCTGAGCCTACGGTCGTAGAAATGTTCTCATCGGGTGGAAGAACTTAGTGGATGGAATGCCCTTAGCCCAACCTACTTGGGTGATCCTGACCACGGACGCCTCCCTTCTAGGCTGGGGAGCCCATCTGGGACACAATACAGTTCAGAATACCTGGAATCCTCAGGAGAGACTCCTATCGTCCAATCTGAGGGAGCTAAGAGCGGTCAGGCTAGCCCTCAATCACTTCTCACCTCTCTTCCAAGGTCAAGCCGTGAGAGTACGGACCGACAACACGACTGTGGTCGCTTATCTAAACAGACAGGGAGGAACGAGATCCCGGACCCTCCTGAGGGAGGTGGGATTAATTTTATCTTGGGCAGAGAGCAATCTATCTCATCTAGTGGCAGTCCACATCAGAGGGGATCTGAATATAGTAGCAGATTGTCTAAGTCGGGGCCTTCCGGTACCGGGAGAATGGTCCCTGAACGACAACATCTTCTCCTGGATAGTCCAACGCTGGGGGACTCCCGAGATCGATTTGATGGCAACTCGTCTGAACGCCAAAGTAAGCAAATTCTGCTCCTTGTACAAGGAGGACAATCCGGTAGCGAGAGATGCTCTGTCCATAACATGGAGGTTCAGGCTGGCCTATGTATTCCCTCCAATTTCCATGATACCAAGGGTATTGATGAAGATCAAGCAAGACCAGACCTCAGTGATAGCCATCATTCCATTCTGGCCAAAGAGGTCTTGGTTCACCCAGCTCATGCAGATGAGTCAGGGCAATTATTGGAGACTTCCCCTAATACAGAACCTAGTGTATCAGGACCCTGTCTAGATCTGAGGAGGCTCAGTCTGACAGCCTGGAGACTGACCGGTCCCGTCTAGAAGCTAGAGGGTTTTCGGTGGAGGTCCTGAGAACAATCTCTCACTCCAGAGCGGATTCTACGAATCAAAATATTCCTGCATATTCAAAATATTTATGCGATGGTGCACGAATAGAGAGGTAGTTTCCTCAGATCCTCCTCTCTCTGATATTCTTCAATTCCTGCAGGATGGTCTAGACAAGGGTCTAAGCCCATCTACATTGAGAGCTCACGTTGCTGCCTTGTTAGCATGCCTTGGTAAACCAATTTCTCAGGACCCCCTAATTAAGAGGTTCCTTAAAGGTGCTCAGAGGCTTAGGCCCAGCATCCAGAGACCAATCCCTGAGTGGGAGCTGACAGTGGTCTTAAGGGGGTTGTGCATCCCCCCCCCCCCTTCGAGCCTTTGGAACAGGTAGACTTAAAATACCTTTCCCTCAAAGTTACCTTTCTCTTGGCCATAACCTCAGCCAAGAGGGTTGGGGAGCTCCAGGCTCTGGGGGCAGCGGAACCATATTTAAGTTTTCTGCAGGACAAGGTCCTGTTAAGATTTCTGCCTACCTTTCTACCAAAGGTTCCTTCGTTTGTGAACACCAACCAGACAATAACACTGCCGGTGTTTTCTCCTACTTCTAACACCCCTGAGGAGGAGAGATTACTTTCCTTGGACATCTCAAGGGTCCTCAGAATATACTTGAACAGAACTGAAGAGTTCAGGAGATCAGAAAATCTGCTGATCTCTTATTCGGGGAACAACAGAAGGCTCAAGGTTTCCAAGCCCACCTTGAGCAGATGGATTAAAGAGGCTATTAAGCTGGTGTTTACGTCCCAAGACTTACCACCGCCATCCTTCTTATCTGCCCATTCTACAAGGGCAGTTTCTACATCATATGCGGAAAGGAAACTAATCCCTTTAGAGCAAATTTGTGCTGCTGCCTCGTGGAGTACGCAAAACACCTTTATTTCCCATTACCGCCTGGAGAGTAGGCGTTCAGAGGGAACAGCCTTTGGACGGTCTGTGTTAAATGCTGCTCGTCCATAGGTCAGCTCTCTAACTCCTGTGGGATAGTTCAACTACTTAGTATTAGTCCTTTAGCCCTCCCAAAATTTGTGTGAGGTTCCTTGCTACTTCCCTACTTGTGCTGCTGGTTAGGACGTAAGGGAAGCGTTAATTTCTTAACGAAAATTTGTTTCCCTTAGTCCTAACAGCAGCACACAAATATCCCTCCCTCTATGCTGTTATGTTTTTAAATAATTTTTATTGGTTTTACAACAATTAGGACATACATTCTTTGTTAGCCCTACAAGGGCGCCAATAAAAGAATACATCTGATACAGTACAATCAAAAGGGGAAAAAAATTATAATAATCACAGAATAACAAACAAAAAGAGGAAGGGATGTAGGAGAGTCTGAGGGAATGAAAGGGTGGGGGGGGGGGGGGAGGAAGCATCCGTAATGTTGCGGAATGGTAGGACTTATTCCAGAGAAATAATGCAATAATACTTTTGATGTTCACAAACCATAATGCTATGTAATTCAGTTTGAGAAACCTCTAAAATTCTTCCAAGGCTTCCAAATTGACTCAAATCTGTGTGGTGTTCGGGCTTCCCAGTGAGCTATCTGCTCAAGGCGGTACAATTGATTGCATCTACTAATCCACTGTTTTATTGGGGGTATCTCAGTCTTTTTCCAGTAAACTGCAATGAGTATTCTGGAAGCTGCCAATAGAATCTGACTCAACCTTTGCGAATATCTAGGGCACCTGAGATCCCCGAACACCCCAAAGAGACACACTTTCGGAGAGGCTGGTAACGGCATCTTACAGATCTCAGACAAGACCTTATATATCTCACGCCAGTAGGAAGCAATTTTGGTGCAACTCCACCATATATGGCTGTGGGTGCCTACGTCCTGCTCACATCTCCAACAGTTTGGGCTGCATTCAGGGAACATGCGGTTAATTCTTTGTGGCGTATAGTACCATTGAGTGAGTACCTTATAGCTATTCTCTTGTAGTTTGACACACCTGGACACCCCATGTGGAGCTTTCAAGACACTATGTGTTTCTTTCGCTGAAAACTGGATATTTAACTCATTCTCCCATTTTGACATGAAAGACAACTTGTCTGGGCGTGATAGGGTCAATAGAAGGCTATATAATTTAAATACCTTACCCTTTGGGTCTTTTAATTGCAGAGCCATTTTCTCAAAAACTGATTTTTCTAAAGGTACACTAAGATTTTTTAGGTGGTATTTCATAGAATGAATAAAATGAGCTTTTTGGAAATTTGAAAGGCATGCTACCGTAGGGTGATTTCCCAGATCTTCGAGAGTTGGGACATCATTCTCTGGGCATAGCGATAAAACCGGAGTGGTAATAGCTTTGGCTCTGTCTGATATGGTTTCCCAGAACTGGGTTGAAGAGTGGCAAAGTGCATCTCGAACCTGCATCAGATCGAGATAATTAGTTAATAGATGCTTTTTCCATTTAGATTCTTTCCACATGTCCAAAGCATACTTAGTGATGCTGTTGTATGTTTGTAATTTAACGTGTTTTGGGGATTGGTCCAAGAAAATGAGGGAGTGAAGTGGGAGATTTAACATGTTATCTTCTGTTGTTAGGTCTAACCGTTCTGAGTAAGGTCTCAACCATTCCAGGCATCTGAGTGCAATTACTGCCTTATGGTAAGTATATAGATCTGGAATACCAAGCCCCCCATTTCTAGGGTGTTGCACCATAAAAGTGAGAGGTAACCTAGATCTCTTACCACCCCATAGGAATTTAGATAAGATTCCCTGCATTTTAACAAAATAAGCCTTTGGGATTGGGATCGGCAATGCTTGCAGATAATAAAGAACAGTGGGTAGCAGTATTGTTTTAATCAGCGTTCTTCGTCCGAACCATGAAATAAATGGGATATCCCAGGAGCCCAACAGATCCTCTAGACGTTTTGGCAGTGGCTGGAAGTTGTCCCGAAATAGGTTCGAGAAGTCCGGGGTCAAAGTTATCCCTAAGAATACTATAGATTCATTAGTCCACTGAAAGGGGGTGGTTTTTGTAAAGAGGCCACAGTTTTCGCCTTCAGGGTCACATTTAGAACTGTGGATTTAGATAAGTTCACAGAAAAATTGGATAGTGAATGGTAAGTCTTAAGAGTAGACATAATTGCTGGAAAGGCACGGATTGGGTTGGTGATAAGTAGGAGTACATCATTAGCAAAGGCCGCTGATTGGTGGATAACTGACCCCACTTTCATTCCTTCTATTTCATCATTTTGTCTGAATGATTGAAGAAGTGTTTCTATAACCAGAACAAACAGTAAGGGGGCATCCTTGGCGTGTGCCGTTTGAGATTGCGAATACAGGAGATAGGGTACCATTCACCAGGATACGTGCTGTAGGATTATAGTACATTGCCATAACCCCATGTATGAATGTATCTGGGATTCCAAATTTTGACAATGTTTGAGTCATAAAGAGCCAATCCACTCTGTCAAACGCTTTCTCAGCGTCCATACTTAAGATAACCAATGGAGAATTGGATTTGGCAGCTAGTTGTATAAGATTTAGGACCCTGATTATGTTGTTTTACAAGATTCTGATAGGAGAAGTAACACCAACGCTGACATCCTTATATAATTCCATTCTCAAGGGTAATGGGTTGCCCCCTTCATGGGAGATAGCATACATTAAGGTGCTTCCAAAGCAAGGAAAAGACCTGTCTCAACCGGGGTCCTACAGACCAATTTCCCTCATAAATCAAGACATAAAAATACTCTCAAGAATTCTGGCCAATAGGTTAGCGGAAGTGTTACCGGATTTGATTGGTGACCACCAAGTAGGATTCATGAAGGGTCGTTCGGCAGTCACAAATATCAGACGGATCCTCGCGGCCCAGGACGGGCAGAGGGACAAGAACGCTCAGGGAAACCCAGCTCTCTTGACAATTGATGCCGAAAAGGTCTTTGATAACGTGAGTTGGGCCTGGCTCGATGAGGTCTTGGATGCCATGGGTGTTACAGGTGACTTCCGAAATTACCTGGAAGCTATATACGATAATCTTCAAGCACAAATATACACCTCCAATAAAATAGACCTAAGAAATGGGACAAGACAAGGATGCCCCTTGTCCCCCTCCTATTTAATGTGGCCCTGGAACCCCTAGCCCAGCTCCTACTGCAAACAAACTCGTACGGAGGGATCAAGGCTGGGAATAAAGAGATAAAGTTAGCCTGCTATGCAGATGACCTATTGATTTTCGTACAATCCCCAGAAAAACATCTCAGATTCTAGACGCTCTCCTAGACTATGGAAAAGTAACAGGATACAAGATGATAAATGGAGCTAAAAGCCAAATCCTATTCCTTCAACCACTAAAATCGGGCCTTGACCAATACTACGGGCGGAGGATGATAGTATCACCTACCTGGGGGTAAAGATTGGGAGATCTCCAGCTGCACTGTACTCCATTAATTACCTAGAGAGATGGGGGGACTTGCCGCTGTCTCTGAATGCGAGAGCCCAACTCTTAAAAATGTCTCGTTTCTCGAAGCTTCTATACCCCCTACAAACCATCCCACTTTACTAAAACACACTGATGTACGGCGGCTACAATCAGCATTCATTAACTTTTTATGGAAAAAGAAATAACCCCGCATAGTTAACCTTGCTGAAGCGGGAGGGCGGCCTCCGACTTCCAAACATACGCCACTACAACCTGGTGGCTTTGATCCGCCATGCTACAGATTGGCTGTGGGACACCTCCTTTTTCTCAGCGAGTAGTATAGAATGGCAGCCCCATGGGACCTCCCAGCGCTGCTTCACACCAGACTCCGAGATATTGAGACACTATTGAGGGACACTATCATGGCATGGAAGGCCAGACGCAAAATATATAGATTGCCCGTTTGTCTTACCCCTCACATGCCACTGTGGACGTTGCCTTCCTTTCCCCAGGGAAGGGAAAACAAAATGTACAAAATATGGAGACATGAGGGCATCCATAACCTGAAAGATATCTTGGACAGCAAGAAACACTTGGGAAGTTTTCAAGCCAAATATAACGTGACTTCCTCTCATTTTCTTCTGTTTCACCATCTACGTTCTTACTGCAGATCACAATCGGAAAAGTTAGGAGAAACGGACGGACTAATATGGTTTGAGGCTCTCTTGGGTGCTGATAAATCCATGTTACCTCTGTCGGACATACTGTAGACTTCATAACACTCAAACTACTAATTTAGTCGCTAATACCTTCTCTCCCTGGGAGGAGGAACTTGGTGTCCTAGACCTATCTAAGCAGATGAGGGACAGTTACGAACTATCTAAGACAGTACCCCACATGGTCCCTCTCAAGAGCAGGGCTTTTACATAGCCTGTGGGGCTGCCCGATCCTAAAGTCAATTTGGTCGCGAGCAGTGAAATACATTTTGACAGTCTGGGAGTGAAGGTGCTACTGACACCAGAGCAGAGCATCCCTCACTATATACCCAGGGTACAAACAGGCGCAGAGGGACCAGGGCTAGCCGAAAAGGGCATACACATACTGCTCATGTCAGGGGAAACATCCATTCTAAAGCATTGGTTACCAACTACGCCCTTGTCGTGGGGTGAAGTGTTAGGGACCATGAAACAAGTGCTCCACATGGAGAGGATAGAAATGGAAAGGTACAAAGAAAGGGAAAGTAGTAAGTTCATCAAAAAATGGAGAACATTCATTGAATCTACATTGTCAGAGGGAGAGATCAGGGACCTGACGGCCCTTCACTCAGAGCACATGGCACCTAGAGGCACAACTAGGAGGGAAATTGGGCAAATTGGAAGTCTAGGGAATGGAGAGATGGCCCAATAGTAAGATTGTGGAACCTGAGACGCAAGACTTCACCGATAAGATCTCATTTGTTGGGGGACGGAGGGATGTTTTCTCTTTTGGACCTAGGTTACGGTTTGAAAATGTGAATAGGGGCATGCTAATATTTTCTCATCTTGTGTTTACTATGAACATGTATGGATATTCAATATGTCCGCTATATTTCATGCCTTGTTCTCAAAAAACTAACAAAAAAAAACAGGTCCCCCTATGTACAACACTGAGTGACACTGCCACCTGATGGCCGCACTGAATCCTGCAACTTCCCTAGTACTGGAGGGTCTCCAGCTGATGGGACCTGGTAGGGTGGAGAGAGGGTCTCCTGGGACCACAGGGTTGGACTAATAACCAGCAGGAGTCCCTGTCTGCATCCATATCGAGTCTGGTACTTGTAGTGCACACGGCCCAAGCATGTTCCGCACTGATGAGGGTCAGAACCCTGAAGCTGTGGACACATGAGGGTCTCTGGTTTGGCCTCTAGCCATGTTTCACGGGTCTGGGAATGACTTACAGGGGGTTACCTATAGGTGGCGCTGGAGAGAAGGGTTGATTTGCATACTGTTCCCATGATGCTTTGCATGTTGGGCCTCCTCCTGTGGATCTCCACAATGAGAAGCGGTGCGCCCAGATCTGGGACACATCCCGCCACCCTCAGAGGCGTCAGGCAGCAGATACAGCATTTATTCAGCGTTTATACATATAATACAGCTCATTATCACACATCCTGTACATACACCATCTGGGAATGCAGGTCGTCAGAACAATACACATTGTCCATATTAGACTGGTTTCTCTTAAAGGGCCAGTGGCTTGTTAAACCTCCCAGCCCATGACCATCCAGGGTCCACGTCCAGCCAGCCCTCCACGGTGGCACCATTCCTCAGGTGTATAGTGGGTGCGATGCTCTTCAGTGTGAGCCAGGTGAGATGTTCTGCAGTATTAGTGTTTAGTATGAGGAGCATTTCCCTGGGAATGCTGGGTGTGATGCTCTGCAATGCTGAGGATGATATATGATGCTCTGCGGAGAAGGTGCTCAGATACATGTGGCTGCATACATGGGATATTGGTGAGATGTGCTGCAGGAGTATCAGTCACGTGCTCGTCTCTGCAGTTCCTTTCTCTTTGATTTAATGAGATTTTCCTGAAAGTGGAAATCAAAGTCAAATCTGATCATTATAAGGGAAGGTGAGAGGGGACAGAGGAAGAGAAGGGGAGAGCAACAGAGGAAAGGGAGGCAGGAAGAGGAGTAGAAAGGGTTAGAGGAAGAGGAGGGGAGAGGAAGACTAGGTGATAGAGGAAGGGAGGCAGAGAAAAGAGAAGCAATAAAGGAAGGGTAGACGGGAAGAGGAGTAGGAGGGGATAGAAAAAGAGGAATAGAGGAAGGGGAGGCAAAAGGAGGAGTAGAAAGGGATAGAGGAAGAGGAGGGGACAGAGGAAGGGGAGGCAGGAAGAGGAGTAGAAAGGGATAGAGGAAGAGGAGGGGACAGAGGAAGACTAGATGATAGAGGAAGGGAGGCAGAGAAAGGAGAAGGAATAAAGGAAGGGTAGACAGGAAGAGGAGTAGGAGGGGATAGAGGAAGAGGGGGGAGAAGGAATAAAAGAAGGAGTATAGAGGGAGAGGGGATAGAGGAAGAGAATGGACATTTTTTCATGCTGACTGTCCTACCCCCCGAGGACTCTGTGCACAAGCAGAGATGAGTCTGGTGGTCGGGGTGGTGAGAGGGCTTCCTGCATGTTCAGGAGAAGCTCCTGGAGGTCCATGATACACCATCTGCAGGTGTTCAGCAGACTGACTCTGTACTTCATACTGTAACACCGGGTTTATGACCCCTTCACTGTAGGTTTTAATGCTGCGCCTGATACCAATCACATGATGTTACAACAGACTTCTGATTGGCTATTGAGGAAGAGGAGGGAGAAGGAACAAAAGGAGGATAGATGAAGAGCAGGAAGAAGGAAGTGAGGAAAGGAGGATAGAGGAAAAAAGGGGGATAGAGGAAGTGAGGGGGGAGGAATAGAAGGAGGATAGATGAAGAGGAGGGCGAAAGGATAAAGGAAGGGAAGAGGAGGGTTAGGATAGGTTAGAAGGGGGATAGAGAAAAAGGAGGGATAAGAGAGGAAGGGAAGGGGATGAAGGAAGAAATAATGGAAGAGGGGATACAGGGAGAGAGAGATGAGTAGCAGAAGAGGAAAAGAAAGCAGAGGGACAGAGGATGGGGAAAGGAGAGAGGAAGAAGAGGGAGAGGAAGAGAAGAGGAAAGGAAGGGTGATAGAGAATTTTTTATTTTATTTTTTTCTCTAGAATTTGTGTTCTATAATGTCTATCAGAATCCTTGCCTGGAACGTAGGGGGCCTGGGGGACAGAGGAAAGAGACAAGCGGTCTTTGATCTGATGCGGACCCATCTCCCAGCAATAGTATGTTTGTTGGAAACGCACCTTACTGGGGAGACCCCCGGGGCGGTCGGCAGGGGATGGGCCGCGCACACGTATCACTCCACCTTCTCTAGTTATTCTAGGGGAGTTACCATTTTTATACATAGAACAATTGATTTCGTGTGCGAGGCGTCCTCTGGCTTCCTATACGGCAGGTTGATGGGGAGGACATCTATTCTGGCCTTTGTCTATATTCCAACCTCCATTCTCTTTCTCAGTCCTCAACTCTCTGCTAACATTTATAGATAAATGGCCAGAATGTCCAACACTGATTATTGGAGATTTCAATTGTGTTATCAATCCTGTGTTGGATAGGGTCTCTTCGGGGGTCAAGGAGGACACTCCTGTACAGGGGTCCCCCTTGGCACGGTTTTGTTCTGAGGCCGGATTTGAAGATGTTTGGGGACGTTTGGGCCCCGGGAAAAGGGCTTTTTCATGCATCAGTAATTCAGGCAGATCCATGTCTATAATAGACCTTGCCCTGATGAATAGAAAATATGTGAGATTTGTAAAACGAATGAAGTATGAGACAAGATCATTCTCGGACCATCTACCGCTGCTCCTTGAACTTTGTCCGACCGATGAGAAACATATAGAGAGGCCCCCATTCAGACTAAACCCTTATTGGCTATCAGTAATAAAGAGACAGGAGATAATACAAAAGGAAATTGACCGATCTTGGGACACTAATTATGGCTCAGCAAAAATCCAGGTGGTTTGGGATACCTTTAAGGCCTATATGAGGGGGATAATGGTCAGTAACATTGCGAACCTGAGAAAGGAGTACGGGAAAAAACAGAAAAACCTAGAAGAACTAGCATCCTCAGCTACACAATCCTTCTATACAAATAAGGCCTCATGCACACGACCGTTGTGTGCATCCGTGTCCGTTGTTCCGTTTTCCGTGATTTTCTGCGTACCCATTGACTTTCAATGGGTCCGTTGAAAACTCGGAAAATGCACCGTTGTACATCCGCGTCCATGATCCGTGTTTCCTGTCCGTCAAAAAAATATGACCTGTCCTATTTTTTTGACGGACAACGGTTCACGGACCCATTCAAGTCAATGGGTCCGTGAAAAAACACGGATGCACACAAGATTGTCATCCGCGTCCGTCATCCGTGTCCGTAGGCTACTCTCACACAGACGGATCAGCTGATCCGTCTGCATAAAAGCTTTTTAGATCTGAGTTTTCACTTCGTGAAAACTCAGATCCGACAGTATATTCTAACACAGAGGCGTTCCCATAGTGATGGGGACGCTTCAAGTTAGAATATACTACGAACTGTGTACATGACTGCCCCCTGCTGCCTGGCAGCACCAGATCTCTTACAGGGGGCTGTGATCCGCACAATTAACCCCTCAGGTGCCGCACCTGAGGGGTTAATTGTGCGTATCATAGCCCCCTGTAAGAGATCAGGTGCTGCCAGGCAGGAGGGGGCAGACCCCCTCCCTCCCCAGTTTTAAATTCATTGGTGGCCAGTGCGGCCCCCCCTCCCTCCCCAGTTTTAAATTCATTGGTGGCCAGTGCGGCCCCCCCTCCCTCCCTCCCCTGTATTTAACTCATTGGTGGCCAGTGCGGCCCCCCTCCCTCCCTCCCCAGTATTATATTCATTGGTGGCCAGTGTTAGTCAGGACAGATCCGTTTGGCTCCGCACGGCCAGGCGGACACCAAAATGACTTTTTCCTTCATGTCCGTGGATCCTCCAAAAATCAAGGAAGACCCACGGAAGAAAAAACGGTCACGGATCACTGAACAACGAAAATCCGTTTTGCGGACCGCAAAAAAAAACGTTTGTGTGCATGAGGCCTAAGACAGAGGAAAATATGCAGAAGACTACACAAGCATATTCCAACTTTTTGTTCGACAAGGCCCAACAAAGTTTATTTTTTAAGGGGCAAAAATATTTTACAGAATCAAGGCGACCTGGGAAACTTCTATCTAGAGTGATTTCAAGCCAGGAATCCAAAAAATATATAGACAATGTCCGACTGGCCAATGGTAGGATGGCTAGTGGACAAAGTTCTGTAGAGAAAGCATTTTTGGATTATTTTTCAGACCTTTATAAAGCGGACTCTAAAGTTACAGATGAAATGATGGATTCTTATCTTGATGGCATTGTCTTTCCAACTATTGCCGTGGCCCAAAAGAAAGCACTTGAGGTAGATTTTTCGATTCAGGAACTTGAGGGGGCAATTAAATTATGTTCGGGTAATTCCACCCCCGGTTCAGACGGACTCCCATATGAATTTTATAGTAAATATAAGGAGATTATTTTTCCTAGACGTTTGGGGGTCTTTGCTGAATCGGTGGAGGATGGGAAACTGCCAGACTCAATGATGGAAGCTGTGATAACACTAGTTCCAAAAAAAGGCAAGGACCCCATAGATCTGGGATCGTATAGACCGATTTCACTGCTTAATGCAGATGTAAAGCTCCTCGCAAGGATTTTGGCCACAAGGCTCTCTGGGGTCATTTCCTCCATTGTCCATCCGGATCAGAATGGATTTATCCCAAACAAGGGCACGCACCATAATCTCCATCGGCTCTTTGCTAACATACAAGCCCCTGGGGGGACTTCCCGCTCCATCCTGTCACTGGATGACTCTAAGGCCTTTGACAGGGTGGAGTGGTGTTTCCTCTGGAGGGTTCTGATCAGGATGGGTTTTGGGGAGAAATTTATAAATATCCTTAAATTACTGATCCTTAAGTCTTAATGGGATCCTGACTACTAGTTTTGATCTAAATAGAGGTACGCGGCAGGGTTGTCCACTATCACCACTGTTATTTGATATCTACATCGAGCCCCTAGCTCTGGCCATTAGGCAGGATGATCAGGTTAAAGGATTCGGAACACTAGGAGTGGACGATCGTATTTCCTTATATGCGGATGATGTTCTTTTTTTTTATAGACCACACGGAAATAACTCTCCCAAGAATCATCCGAATGGTTAAACTATTTGGTGAGGTATCTGGTCTTCACATAAATTGATCTAAGACCAGTTTGAAGCCAATAGACCCGCTATCCCATAAGGAGGTCTTGATAACCCAGTTGGATGTTGTAGATACCCTTCAATACTTGGGCTTGACGATATCGCACAGGGTTGAAAACTTTGTCCAACTTAATCTGATCCCATTAATAACAAAAATCTGAGCAAAGATAGGGATTTGGTTGAAACTTCCTCTATCTAGAGCTGATCGAGTTTCACTGGTCAAAATGGTGATTTTACCACAATTCCTGTATGTGCTCGGGAATACTCCTATCTGGATAGAAGAGAAATACTTTAAACTTATGGAAAGAATAATGAATGATTTAGTGTGGGGAAGAAAACGAGTCAGGCTAAAACTGGAACATCTATACAAACCATTGGAATGTGGGGGGTTAAACCTCCCCTACTTCAAAGGTTACTTTATTGCCGCTCAGTTACTGATGTGTCAGGAATGGAAAAATAGTGCACTTTTCAGGAGCCTCGTAGGGAGGTATTTACAGAACAATATATTCACTCTCTTGGAATCTGGACTATTGTTTAGTCAACGGAGTTATAAAGAGACTACAAAATGACTTTCTAAAATCTGGGCTACTACTAGAATATGGCTGAGGGTGAAGGGTTCACTTACATTCACGCCTCTTTGGCATAACGTTCATCTACAGATATTAGATGGTATAGCAACGGATACATTTTGGCAAAAGAATAGGATTATCTACATTTCACAAGTAGTCAAGGATAGAGAGAGGAAGTCGTTCATGGAGCTATCACATGATGTAGAAAACCTCTCCTGGTTTAGGTATCTGCAGCTGCGGTCGGCACTATCTAGTCTGGGTGATAAATTAATAGGGAGGGAAAAGGAAAAAAGGTATTAACTATATTGAGTGTTTACTCAAATTCTTTCCTTGTGTATTCTTTCTATATACTAATAAAGATATATATAAAAAAAAAAAAAAGGGTGATAGAGGAATAGAAGGGAGAAGTAAGAGAGAAAAGGAGGATAGAGGAAGATGACGGGGAAGGAATAGAGGAAGGAAGGGAAGAAGGGGAGATGAAGAGTGGAAGAGGAAAAGAAGGCGGGGGGGTAGAAGGGGACAGGGAGGAAGAGGGGGGAGGTAATAGAGGAGGGGAAGGGGAAAAGGAGAAGGCAAGGTAGAAGATTACGCGAGAAGCTGAAGGGGAAAAGGAGGGTTACGAGAAGGGCAGAAGATAAAAAAGAGGAGGAGGGGAAAGGAAAGAGGAAGTGGAAGGAAAGTAAATAAAAGAGAAGAAGGAAAAGAAGAGAAAAAGGGAAAATGGAAAGGGGATAGAGAAAGATGAAAAGAGGAAGGGTAAGTGAATAGTAGAAAGGGGAGAGCAACAGTAGAAGATGAGGGGAAGAGGAAATAAGGGGATAAAGGAAAAGGATGTAGAAGAAAAGGGGAGGATAAAGAAGAATGTCCGGAGATGAGGGCAGAAGAAAGTGGATGGAGGGAGAGGAGATGGAGGGGAAGTGGAGAAAATGGAAGGGGAAAGAGTGGGAGCAGAAGATGAGAAGGGAAAGGAGAAGGAAGGAGGGAAGATGTTGGAAAGACATAGAAAAGGGAAAGAATAGGCGAAGAAGGAAGATGTAGAGGGAATGGGAAGAGGAGAAGAAGAAAGGGGAAGAGGAGGGAAGGAAGGAGGAGGAGAATAGAGGGAAGAGTATAGAGGAAGAACAGGAGAAAGGAGGAGGAGGAAAGAAGAAGTGGAGAGAGTAAGTGGAAGAGGCGAAGAAAAAGGATGGGAAGGGAAATCTATTGCAGAAGAAGGGGAAAGCAAAAGAAAAAACAGAGGGAACGGTAGAGAAAGAAGAATAGTTATGGGTGCAGGAGGAAGAAGTGAGAAGGATTAGTGGTGAAGTGTGATGGGGAAAAAGATCAGAGGAGGAATGGGAAGATGAGGGGAAAAGACAAAGGAAAAAGCAGGAGAAGAGGGAAAAGAGGAAGACAATAAGGAGGAGAAAGAGCCACGCACTCACAAAGTAACCCCGCCCTCAGATAGAAATAGCGCCCTAGGGTTATGGCTCAGGCAGATACGTAGTTACAGGTGTGGTCTGATTACACACTGGGTCTTGCCACAAGAACACTCTCACAGACTACTTTTGGGTTGGTGAGAGATTGGTGACTGCTAGATGTTAGACCGGTGACCCATGCCCACCACCATCCTACTTCACCAGGTGGATAATGCCAATGCTGTTCCAGAGGTCCACACCTGCCATGTTCCATCTCTTGTTGCAGGCCGTGGCCTGTGTTTTCAGGCTTAGCCTCTCCAGTCTACCCATAGGGTAACCACCTTAAAGTTCTAACACACACAATCCTAATCTTCACCAGCCAATGGCAGGTAACCCTGGAATACTTAAGGCATCTTCCTATGTGAGAAGGTGCCTGAGCAATAGGTTCATCCAGCTAGCTAGTCCCTGCAATGGTGTGTGGTCAAGATTTTTGCCTGTGGTTAAGTTTTTTATGTACTGACCTCTGCCCGATTCCTGACTTTGCTTCTCTAATGCCTGACCTGAACTCTGTCTAATTACTGTATTGACCCATTGCTGTCTGCTCTGACCTTGGACCACATAATTCCACAATTTCAACCTGCCCTAACCTTGACCTATCCCTGAATACGATTTTGTTCTCCTCCAGACTCCTCTGTTCTCTTCTAGACTCCTCTGTCCCCAGACTCCTCTATGCTCCTCCAGACCCTTCTGTCCCCATTCTACAGACTCCTCTGCTCTCTCCAGACTCCTCTGTCCTGGTCTAGACCCATCTATCCCCATCCTCCATAATCCTCTGTCCTCCTCCAGACCCATCTATCCCCATCCTCCAGACTCCTCTGTCCTCCTCCAGACCCATCTATCCCCATCCTCCAGACTCCTCTGTCCTCCTCCAGACCCATCTATCCCCATCTTCCAGACTCCTCTGTCCTGGTCTAGACCCATCTATCCCCATCCTCCAGAATCCTCTGTCCTCCTCCAGACCCATCTATCCCCATCCTCCAGAATCCTCTGTCCTCCTCCAGACCCATCTATCCCCATCTTCCAGACTCCTCTGTCCTCCTCCAGACCCATAAATCCCCAGACTCCTCTGTCCTCCTCCAGACCCATCTATTCCCATCCTCCAGACTCCTCTGTCCTCCTCCAGACCCCTCTATCCCCATCTTCCAGACTCCTCTGTCCTCCTCCAGACCCATCTATCCCCAGACTCCTCTGTCCTCCTCCAGACCCATCTATCCCCATCCTCCAGACTCCTCTGTCCTCCTCCAGACCCCTCTATCCCAATCTTCCAGACTCCTCTGTCTTCCTCCAGTCTCCTAACACTGTCCAAGACTCTCATCTATCACCGCTGTGCTTACAGTGGGTGCCATGGACTCAGGATGGAGTTGTGTCCTCACTAAGAGACCAATCCTACCGACCATCAAGACTCATCTTCTGCTCCCCCTGAAGGTCACCCTCATCAAACATGGAGACAACTACTCACCAGGTACAAGGAGGAGCCCAACAACATGGCCTTCATTGTCACCTCCAGGTCCAATGGGAAAGTAAGCAAAATATGATCAGTCTCCTTCTTTATCATCCCCACCACATGCTGCTCATCCGGAGACTTCACCTGAGAGACAGAGATGGGAGAAACGCCTGAAAAATGTCACCCTGTAGGGGGAGGGGCAGGCTCTCTTCTGTATGTATCACCCTGCAGGGGGAGGGGCAGGCTCATAGCTCTCTTCTGTCTGTATCACCCTGCAGGAGGAGGGGCAGGCTCATAGCTCTCATCTGTCTGTATCACCCTGCAGGAGGAGGGGCAGGCTCATAGCTCTCTTCTGTCTGTATCACCCTGCAGGAGGAGGGGCAGGCTCATAGCTCTCTTCTGTCTGCATCACCCTGCAGGAGGAGGGGCAGGCTCATAGCTCTCTTCTGTCTGTATCACCCTGCAGGGGGAGGGGCAGGCTCATAGCTCTCCTCTGTCTGTATCACCCTGCAGGGGGAGGGGCAGGCTCATAGCTCTCTTCTGTCTGTATCACCCTACAGTGGGAGGGGCGGATATGTTTTGTTCTATATTTACCTCAAAGCTGACGTTGCCGAAGATGCTGTTCTGGAAGCTGGGCCCCAGGATGATGAGGGTGACCTGCCCGGAGGTATTCATCAATGACAGGTGGGTGACCATATTGTTCCAATGCACCTTGACGAATCCCATCAGCTGCCCCGAGGGGCCGTGCACCTCCATCTGGAAGAGGACGATCATGGCATCAGGTTATCGAACTCTCATTACCTCTTATGTTGTAATCTCTGATCAGAGGGCGCCACACATAACGGTGGCAGATCTCAGGGGACGCGCGCTGTCAGGAATACAAGGGTGACTGTTGGGGACCCTGTAATCTGGAGAGACCAAGTGACAGTGCCCCACATCCCCGCGGACACTACCAGCCTCACCTCCCGGGTGCAGGTGCAGCCGCAGTTCTCCAGCAGATGCAGGACCTCGTTGTTGCTGTTGTCTCGTATCCTGACATCATAGAGGGGTCCGCAGCACACCACGTTCTGCTCCGCCTGGAATAGTCGCTGACCAACCAGATTCAGCACATCAAAGGAGAAGCCCCAGCCCTGCGACACAGTGACTGGAGGGAAGACACCGGGAGTCAGAACCATAATCAGAACCCAGTGCAGAAGACACTGAAAATAAGCCACATCTACAGAGACCGACAGCCTGGTCTGAACTCTGCTCTAGAGCCACTGAGGGTGTCGGGATTCATGTCCCAGGCGGTAGCTCTAGCCACTAGGCTACCAACCCTTCTGGATTTCTCCTTCTACTGAACTCTTTGATCTACCTTGTTCCAGCCTTGTTAATCTCTGTGATTCCTTGCACCTGCTACTTCCTCTTTATAAGCCCAGCCTCTTGCACCTGACCCCTGCTGGTTATTGTTCTTCTGAACTTGATCCTGCTGTATCTACTGCTGTTCCTCTGTTGCTGCTACTACCAACTCAACTGCTGCCAACCTCGGAATCGTCCCTGACTACTCTCTTGCCTGATCCTCTACTACCGTCTACCTGTCTGCTGCCAACCTCGGAATCGTCCCTGACTACTCTCTTGCCTGATCCTCTACTACCGTCTACCTGTCTGCTGTCGACCCGGACGCCTCCACCCCGCCTCTCTCCTTGCGGTCTCCCGCTACTGGACTCCACCCGGTACACTGCCCGGTGCCCTCCCACGCAGGTGAGCTAGCACCCTTAACAGAATAACCAGCCCTTAAAATGGAGTCCGCGATGGCCACCCTGCGCAAACAAATCTCCGAACTTCAGGAGTTTGGTGCCACTGCCCAAAAGGAAATGGCTCAACTTCAAGGCGCAATCCAGAGCCAACAGAGGGAAATTATCGACTTGCAGTGTCAACTACTGGACGTACGCGGCGCGGTCACAGACACCCGCATGCCTCTCCCGTCAAAGTTTAACGGCGATCGGCGCCAATTTCGGGGGTTCCTCAACCAGTGCCGTATCTACTTTCAGATGCAGCCGGGCTCCTTTTCCTCGGACAGAAAGAAGATCCTGTTCATCATCAACCTTCTAACTGATGAGGCCCTGGCATGGGCATCCCCATATGTGGAATCCCACAGTCCCTTATTGAATAACCTAGACAACTTCACCGCAGCAATGAGCCAAGTCTTCGACGACCCTAACCGCTGCGCGACTGCCGAGGCTATGCTGCACAGTCTACGGCAGGGAAGACGCTCTGTAGCCGAGTATACCTCCGAGTTTCGACACCACCTGGAACCCAGCTGCCCAGAAAAGTCAATTTCGCCGCGGACTCTCCGAACTTATAAAGGATGAGCTCGCCAGGGTAGACGCCCCAGACGATCTGGATGATTTCGTTGACGCACTGCGCAAGACTTTATCGGCTGCTGAAAAGGAGAGACGACTGGCCGCAGGCCTCTGCCTTTACTGTGGCGAGCCAGGGCACTTCGCTATTAGGTGCCCCAATAAGACTCGCCGAACCATTGCTGTCACTAAATTACGGGAATTACAACAAGCCACAATCTCACCTTTGGCCTCTAAAACCATGGACACTACAGGTACCGGGTCCCACTTCATTATATCCATCCTTATCACCATTGGGGAACGACAGCTTCCCTGCTCTGCAATGCTTGACTCGGGGGCCGGCAGAAATTTCATGGACTTGACCTTCGCCCATGAGAACAACATACCACTGGTAACCAGGGCAGCCCCCATCGATCTGGAAACCGTGGGACCCCGCTCTCTTCTGGGCCGGTTACGCACCAGACCGCTGACCTTCAACTCCTCGTCAAACCCGATCATCAGGAGACCATTCACTTCTCCCTGATCGCCTCCCCTAAGTTTCCGGTGATCCTAGGCATCCCTTGGTTGGCCACCCACAACCCCTCGGTGGACTGGGACACCCGCTGCATATGGTTCCGCTCGGACTTTTGTTCTCAGAACTGTTTACGTGAATCCGTCCCTCCTCCGCCCGAAGAACCTACCATATTCGGACTATCCACCAAGGAACTTTTACGCCCTCAATATCGGGAGTTCCAGGATGTCTGTGACAAGAGAAATGCAGACAAACTGCCCCCGCATCGGCCTTATGACTGCCCGATTGAGCTGCTACCTGGAGCCGAAATACCCTTCGGCAGTATATACTCCCTCTCCGAGCCGGAACTCAAGGCCCTGAAGGAGTACTTAGACGAAAATCTAAAAAAGGGTTTTATCCGACCTTCCAGATCTCCTGCAGGGGCCCCCTTCTTTTTCGTGGAGAAAAAAGACTCTTCTCTACGCCCTTGCATAGATTATCGAAAGCTCAACAACGTTACTGTGAAGAACCGGTACCCTCTCCTCCTGATTTCTGAACTCCTCGAGAGACTTCGGGCGGCAAAAGTCTTCACTAAGCTTGATCTCCGAGGAGCCTACAACCTGGTCCGAATTCGGGGACGAGTGGAAAACCGCCTTCCGAACCCGCTACGGTCACTTCGAGTATCTGGTCATGCCTTTCGGCCTCTGCAATGCCCCTGCTACCTTCCAGCATTTTATCAACGACGTCTTCAGGGACATGCTTGACCAATTTGTGGTAGCATATCTGGACGATATTTTGATTTTCTCAGAAGACCTTGAACAACATCGTGGGCATGTCCACAGGGTGCTACAGAAACTCCATGAACAGTTTCTCTATATTAAATTGGAGAAGTGTGAATTTGAACAGACTTCCACCCAATTCCTCGGCTATATTATTTCCCCGGAGGGCTTAAGTATGGATCCCCGGAAGATCCAAGCAGTGACTGAGTGGCACGCCCCGAAGAACGAAAAAGAGGTCCAGAGGTTTGTAGGTTTCGCAAACTTTTATCGGAAGTTCATCAGGAACTTTTCGAAAATCATCGCCCCAATCACTCAACTAACAAAAAAGACTGTCCCCTTCGTGTGGACTCCGGAGGCACAGGAGGCCTTTGCTAAACTGAAGTCCCTCTTCACCTCTGCCCCGATCCTGGCCCACCCAAACCCTAAATTACCATTTACGGTCGAGGTGGACGCCTCTGACGCTGCGGTGGGCGCAATTCTGTCTTAACGTTCAGGAGAAAAGATGCTCCTACACCCTTGCGCTTTCTTCTACCGCCAGATGTCCCCCGCTGAACGGAATTACGACATCGGAAATAAGGAACTGCTGGCAATCAAGGACGCTTTCACCAAGTGGAGACACTTGCTGGAAGGGGCCCACCATCCCATCTCTGTATACACCGACCACCGGAACCTAGAGTTTATCCGCAGCGCCAAGAGACTCACCGCCAGACAAGCCAGGTGGAGTCTGTTTTTCTCCAGATTCAATTTTGTTATCACCTATCGCCCTGGGTCGAAGAACGGCAAAGCGGATGCTCTCTCAAGGATGTTCTCTGAACCCTCTCAGATCAATGAGGCTCCGGCCGATATCCTTCCCGACAGAAGCATCCTAGGAGCCACCTACTCAAGGGAACTCCTGGGTTCCCTCAAGGAAGGGTATGAGAACGATCACCTCCTCACCTACCCACCTGGAGATGTAAACCTTACTCTCAAGGGTGGCTACTGGTTGTCCCGGGATCAGCAGTTGTACGTACCAGAATCTGCATGACTTGACGTACTTAAACTCAACCACGATTCCAAACCGGCCGGCCATCTGGGTATCAGAAGGACCCAGGAGCTCCTCTCCCGTTTCTTCTGGTGGCCAACTTACAGAAAAGATACTGAGAGGTTTGTCTCCTCGTGCACGACGTGCGCCCGCAACAGGACCCCCCGCTCCTCCCCCGTGAGCTTGCTATGTCCGCTCCCGGTTCCCTCCCGCCCCTGGGGTTCAATCTCCTTGGACTTTATTGTGGACCTTCCTCCCTCCAAGGGCATGAACACCGTCCTGGTCGTCGTCGGCCGTCTCACCAAAATGGCCCACTTCATCTCCTGCAAGGGCCTACCCACCGTCAAACAAACGGCTGATCTCGTACTCCGAGAGGTTTTTAGGCTACATGGGGCCCTGGACGATGTGGTTTCGGATCGGGGAGTACAGTTCACTTCCAGGTTCTGGAGAAACTTCTGTCAAGCCCTTGGGATCAAGGTGAACCTGTCTTCTGCGTTCCACCCCCAATCCAATGGGCAGACCGAGAGAACGAATCAAATCCTCGAGCAGTATTTGCGCTGTTTCGTCACCCATCTGCAGGACGACTGGCTGGACCACCTCTCTACGGCCGAGTTCGCCTATAGCAATGCGGAGCACAGTTCTACTCAATACAGCCCGTTCTACGCTAACACCGGCCTACACCCAACCTTCATCCCTCACTTGCCCATTTCCACCACAGTCCCAGCCGTGGCCGAACGTCTTGCAAGTCTACAACAGGCACATGAAAATATTCGGGACAATCTACATCGAGCCCAGAGCCGCTTCAAGCAGGCAGCGGATAAACACCGCAAACCCGCTCCGGAATTCCAGGTAGGAGACAAGGTGTGGCTCTCCACCAGAAACCTAAGCACAAAGGTTCCCTCCCGGAAGTTGGGCCAAAAATACATGGGTCCTTTCCGGATCACGGCTCGAATCAACAAAGTCGCCTTCCGACTCGACCTTCCCGACTCCATCCGATTTTCCACTACTCTCTCCTGAGTTGAGAACACCTTCCCAGGCCGCTCCTCCTCCTCCTCCAGTACAAGACCAGGAGGAATACACTGTGGCCAAGATCCTTGACTCCAGACTCCACCGTGGAAGGCTGCAATATCTAGTTGGCTGGAAGGGCTATTCCCCCGAGGATAACTCCTGGAGCCGGAGGAAAATGTCCATGCCCCCAGACTGGTAAAAGCTTTCCACCAGAGACATCCTGATAAACCTTCATCTGCAGTGCCCGGAGGTCGGGGAGTACTGTCAGGATTTGAACCCATGACCAGCCATGTCCCAGGCAGTAGCTCTAGCCACTAGGCTACCAACCCTTCTGGACTTTTCCTTCTACTGAACTCTTTGATCTACCTTGTTCCAGCCTTGTTAATCTCTGTGATTCCTTGCACCTGCTACTTCCTCTTTATAAGCCCAGCCTCTTGCACCTGACCCCTGCTGGTTATTGTTCTTCTGAACTTGATCCTGCTGCATCTACCGCTGTTCCTCTGTTGCTGCTACTACCAACTCAACTGCTGCCAACCTCGGAATCGTCCCTGACTACTCTCTTGCCTGATCCTCTACTACCGTCTACCTGTCTGCTGTCGACCCGGATGCCTCCACCCCGCCTCTCTCCTTGCGGTCTCCCGCTACTGGACTCCACCCGGTACACTGCCCGGTGCCCTCCCACGCAGGTGAGCTAGCACCCTTAACAGAGGGGTACTAACCACTAGACTGCAGCACCAAACCACCAAAACACTGAGAGCCAGCACTAACCACTAGACTGCAGGACTAAACCACCAAAACACTGAGAGCCAGCACTAACCACTAGACTGCAGGACTAAACCACCAAAACACTGAGAGCCAGCACTAACCACTAGACTGCAGGACAAGCCCATAAAAACAATAGAAGCCTGCATTAACCACTAGACTGCAGGACTAAACCACAAACACTAGAAGCCAGCACTAACCATAGACTGCAGGACAGGACCACCACAACACTGAGAGCCAGCACTAACCACTAGACTGCAGGACTAAACCACAAACACTAGAAGCCAGCACTAACCACTAGACTGCAGGACACGACCACCACAACACTGGATGCCAGCACTAACCATTAGACTGCAGGAAAGGACTACCAAAACACTAGAAGCCAGCACTAACCACTAGACTGCAGAACAGGACCACCTAAACACTGGATGCCAGCACTAACCACTAGACTGCAGGACTAAACCACCAAAACACTGAGAGCCAGCGCTAACCACTAGACAGCAGGACTAAACCCACAAAACACTGAGAGCCAGCACTAACCACTAGACTGCAGGACTAAACCACCAAAACACTGAGAGCCAGCACTAACCACTAGACTGCAGGACAGGACCACCAAAACACTGAGAGCTAGTACTAACAACTAGACTGCAGAAAAGGACGACCAAAACTAGAAGCCAGCACTAACCACTAGACTGCAGGACAGGACTACCAAAGCACTGAGAGCCAGCGCTAACCACTAGACAGCAGGACTAAACCCACAAAACACTGAGAGCCAGCACTAACCACTAGACTGCAGGACTAAACCACCAAAACACTGAGAGCCAGCACTAACCACTAGACTGCAGGACAGGACCACCAAAACACTGAGAGCTAGTACTAACAACTAGACTGCAGAAAAGGACGACCAAAACTAGAAGCCAGCACTAACCACTAGACTGCAGGACAGGACTACCAAAGCACTGAGAGCCAGCGCTAACCACTAGACTGCAGGACTAAACCACCAAAATAGCCAGGACTAACCTCTAGACTGCAGGAGGGGACCACTAAAACACAGCCAGCATTAAAGGGCTTCTGTCACCCCCCAAAAGTCATTTTTCATTTTTGGGCTAATTAAATTCCTTATAGTGCGATTCTTCAATATATAGGGCTCCTACCTTTTTCTGTGGCTTAAAAAAAACGCACTTTTATAATATGTTAATTACCTCGCTATCAGCAGGTAGGGCGGTTGCTTGCTGGTAGCAGCCGCATCCTCCTTTCATAAAGACGCCCCCTCCTCCTGTTGATTGACAGGGCCAGCGAGCGCTCTCCTCCTCCGGCTGGCCCTGTCTGCGTTCCAAATCTCGCGCCTGCGCCGTACCGGTCTTCAGTCGGCGCAGGTGCACTGAGAGGAGGATGCTCGCTCGGCTGCTCCATCCTTAGTGCGCCTGCGCCGATGACGTCACATCTACACCCGGCGCAGGCGCACTGAGGAAGGAAACTGCAGGGCTAAACAACCAAACACTGGATGACAGCACTAACCACTAGACTGCAGGACAGGAACACCAAAACACTAGAAGCCAGTACTAACCACTAAACAGCAGGACTAAACCACCAAAATACTGTATATGAGCACTAACCACTAAATGGCAGGACTAAACCAGTAAAACACTAGAAGCCGGCACTAACCACTAAACAGCAGGACTAAACCACCAAAACACTGTATATGAGCACTAACCACTAAATGGCAGGACTAAACCAGTAAAACACTAGAAGCCGGCACTAACCACTAGACTGCAGGACAAAATATCCAAAACAATAGAAGCCGGCACTAACCATTAGACTGCAGGACAGGAACACCAAAACACTAGAAGCCAGTACTAACCACTAAACAGCAGGACTAAACCACCAAAACACTGTATATGAGCACTGACCACTAGACTGCAGGACTAAACCAGTAAAACACTAGAAGCCGGCACTAACCACTAGACTGCAGGACAGGACCACCAAAATGGATTTACAAAACTAACAGTCTAGAGCAGGGGTGCCCAACCTTTTCTGGTTGGGGGCCACATTGTCAGCCTGAACCAATTCCAAGGGCCGAAAATAAAACTGAAAGGAGGTAATGGCGTATTGTACATACAGTATATATCATTACTGTCTGGTTACACTTCTAGTATCTAATGGGACAATACATGAAAGATACATGTGAGCAGCCACTGGACACCAAGGACTGGATTATTACACCAGTGGACACCAGGGACTGGATTATTACACCACCAGAAACCAGGGACAATATTATTACACCACTGGACACCAAGGACTGGATTATTATACCACTGGACTCCAGGGACTATATTATTACACCACTGAACACCGGGGACTATATTATTACACCACTGAACACCGGGGACTATATTATTACACCACCGGACAACAGGGACTGGATTATTACACCACTGGACACCAGGGACTATATTATTACACCACTGGATACCAGGGACTATATTATTACACCACTGGATACCAGGGACTATATTATTACACCACTGGACACCAGGGACTATATTATTACACCACTGGACACCAGGGACTATATTATTACACCACTGGACACCAGGGACTATATTATTACACCACTGGACACCAGGGACCAGAGCAGAGTGGAACCATTAGACACTAGTCCTCCAGACACACAGGGATACAGAGCAGTTTTATCTTTAATAAATATATTTTCTTACATTTCTCTTTCACCATTAATTGGTTAACCTGAAACAGAAAAGCCGTCATTAGTGAGAGGAGGTATGGAGGGCACTACAACTCCCAGGAGAGCCGGGGAGACAGACGGACAGAAGAGACAGGCCAGAGAGACGGACAGAAGAGACAGGCCAGGGAGACAGACAGACGGACAGAAGAGACAGGCCAGAGAGACGGACAGAAGAGACAGGCCAGGGAGACAGACAGACGGACAGAAGAGACAGGCCGGGGAGACAGACAAACAGAAGAGACAGGCCGAGGAGACAGACGAACAGAAGAGACAGGCCGGGGAGACAGACAAACAGAAGAGACAGGCCGGGGAGACAGACGAACAGAAGAGACAGGCCGGGGAGACAGACGGACAGAAGAGACAGGCCGGGGAGACAGACGGACAGAAGAGACAGGCCGGGGAGACAGACGGACAGAAGAGACAGGCCGGGGAGACAGACGGACAGAAGAGACAGGCCGGGGAGACAGACGGACAGAAGAGACAGGCCGGGGAGACAGACGGACAGAAATAACAAGCCGCAGAGACAGACAAACAGAAGAGACAGGCTGGGGAGACAGACCGTTAGAAGAGGCAAGCCAGGGAGACAGATGGCAAGGGGAGACAGACGAACAGAAGAGGCAGGCCGGGGAGACAGACGGACAGAAGAGGCAGGCCGGGGAGACAGACGGACAGAAGAGGCAGGCCGGGGAGACAGACGGACAGAAGAGGCAGGCCGGGGAGACAGACGGACAGAAGAGGCAGGCCGGGGAGACAGACGGACAGAAGAGGCAGGCCGGGGAGACAGACGGACAGAAGAGGCAGGCCGGGGAGACAGACGGACAGAAGAGGCAGGCCGGGGAGACAGACGGACAGAAGAGGCAGGCCGGGGAGACAGACGGACAGAAGAGGCAGGCCGGGGAGACAGACGGACAGAAGAGGCAGGCCGGGGAGACAGACGGACAGAAGAGGCAGGCCGGGGAGACAGACGGACAGAAGAGGCAGGCCGGGGAAACAAATGGACAGAAAAGACAGGCCGTGGAGGCAGACTGCAGAGACAGACAGAAGAGCCAAGGGATGCATGCAGGAAGGCAGTCACAAGAGGGCCTCAGATGGACTCCTCATAGATGACCTCCAATGTTCTACAGCCTCTGAACCCAGGACAACGATGATGAACATTCACAGTAGGAAGGACATTGAAGACACTGGACAATAGACATCTTGGGACGGATGATGGACTTTACTGAGCAGCATGTGTAGAACATACGGTGGATGTCACTTTGGGTGAAGAAGGTCTCTTACCTGGAGGAGATACTCCATGCCTGGGGAAATGCCTTTCACTAATGCAGTGTCCATTTGAGAACTTGGTGGGGCAGATGGTGGGATGGTAACCGGGGGGGCATATGGTGTAATCAGATTGTAACTCGGGGGCTCATCAGAAACCTTAGTGTGGGCTGGTTGTGTATCTAGAAAGAGTGGGGAGACTAAATAAGAAGTTCTAGAGACCAGAACATTCATGATCCAGTAAATGGAGAGGACCCTGATAGACCTGGTTACCATAGTGGTTAATACCTGCCATTCCTGGTTTGAGAATGTTTTACCATATGATTCTAACTTCGAGACCTTCTATACATCCAGGCCACGGAACGGAGCAACGGATGCGGACAGCACACGGACATGTGCACGAGGCCTAAGAGCTAGACATAGCCAGGTCCTTCTGTGAGATAAACTCCTCTTTCTTCTGTGAGATGGACATTTCCAGGTTCCTTTATGAGGATGGCTACTTCATGTTTCCCTATTAGAAGCACACCCCCAGGTATGCTAACCTCCGGCACTCCAGCTGTGGTGACACTACGATTCCCAGCATGCTCCATTCATTTCTATGGAGTTCTAAAAACAGCCAAGCAAGACTGCATGCTGGGAGTCGTAGTTTTACCACAGCTGGATTTCCAGAGGTTAGCCATCTAGGTCTAGGAAATGGACATCTCCAGATCCCTCTAGAAGACGGACATATCCAGGTTCTTTTAAGAGCTGGACATCTTTATCTCCGGGTTCCTCTATGAGATGGACACCCCCAGGTTCCTCTAGGTCAGGAGATGTACATCTCCAGGTTCCTGCAGGAGATGGACATCTCCTGATTTCTGTAGGAGATGGACTTCTCCAGGTTTCTCTATGAGATGTACATCTCCAGGTTCCTTGACGAGATGTGTTCTCCTGAATGCTTTGACTTCAGCTTGTGTCTGCAGTTCTAGCCTGGATGATCTCCTTGCCTGGTCATCTTGTAGGCTGTAGGGTTTCCAGAACAGGAAGACATCTTGGGGTGCCATGAGGTCCACAGTGATCAGCTGGTCAGTTCTAGGCAGGTAAGTCTGCCGTATGAACACCATGTAGAGTGTGCAGGAGCAGGAGACATGGCAGTAAATTACCTGTGGATGTCATGTTGAAGAGGCACGAGGCACCAGGTCCAGATATATCTAAAAGACACAACAATCAGTCCAGAATCCAAGTTGTATGGATTAGTGGGAGGAGTTGTAGGGGGCAGTGGGAGGGCCTGTGTGGTGTAGTGGGAGTTTAACGCCCCAGATTGGCATTACCACCTTTGCACGTTGCTACTGTCTCCTACGGTTAACCATGTGTCATCCTATGTATTAATTTCTAGGTCTTGCAAAATTTGTATTCATTTTGTTCAAGTGTAATGTGCCTGGTTCACCAGCAGGTGGCGGCAACAATGGCAGAGCTATTTTTCCTAGAATGGAACCCTTCTTTCCATTCTAGCTCTCCCTAAGGGCTCATGCACACGACCTCATGCTGGCCGGGCCCAGGCTGCGGACCGCAAACTTCTGTCCGCAATGCGCGGGCACCCACGGTGGGGCAGCTGCACCTGAATGGGGTCCGTGATCCGTATCCGACGGTCCACACCACAAAAAAGTAGAGCATGCACTACTTTTGTGCGGTGCGGAGGCACGGACAGAAAACCCATGGAAGCACTCCGTAGTGCTTCCGATCCCTGCCTCCATTCCGCACCCCACCAAACCTCCAGGATTGTGGACCCTTTCAAGTGAATGGGTCTGGATCCGTGGTGCGGGGTGCACACGGCCGGTGCCCGTGTATTGCGGACTCGCTGTGTGCGGGCGGCAATACAGCCACGGCCGGGCAACTGCTGTGTGCATGAGCCCTAAGAGAGGGAGGGACCAGTTAGTGAGGAGTTAGTTCAGTTTTTACCCCTGCCAAGGGAGGTTGTGCAGCAGGTGCTCGTCCCTGTGTGACAAGCCCTGTCTGGGCCAGCTAGAGCACCTTCAGCTCTGCTGGACACAGAGGCCAAAGCCTGAAGCCTCAGAAGCCAGGAGGAGAAAGTGTTCCCTGGTACTGATCTAGAGAATACTACAGAAGCAAAGTACAGCATACAGCTAAAGCTAAATCCTACAGTTATCCTGTTAGCACAGCAGAGCTAGAGAGCAGAGAGGAGTTTGCCTGCCACAGTGAATGCCAACGCCTGCTGGAAACCAAGACAAAGCCTGGAAATCGTGTTGGAGAAGCGTTTATTCAAGTAAAGCTGTTATCAACTTCATCACAAGGTCTGGACTCAATTTATTCTCCATCCCTTCATCAGCAACCCCCTTTTATTTTGCTGCGGAGCCAATGCCTAGAGTCCAGCGTATCCAGGTAGGAGCACCGTGACACGTGCACCAACATTAATGGATTTTAGGTCACCACCCACCACCACTCTGGCATTCCTACTCCTGGGTACCATCCACAGTATCACTAAAAGGGGCCCTCTGCCCTCGTTGCTTCACTGCAACTGGCGTCACAACAAACACTTATCTCAACTTAAAGGGCCTTGGGTGGAGGAGCCCGCTGCAGGGCGGAGGAGTTGTAGGGGGTAGAGGGAGGAGTTGTAGGGGGTAGAGGGAGGAGTTGTAGGGGGTAGAGGGAGGAGTTGTATGGAGTAATGGGAGGAGTTGTATGGAGTAATGGGAGGAGTTGTATGGAGTAATGGGAGGAGTTGTATGGAGTAATGGGAGGAGTTGTATGGAGTAATGGGAGGAGTTGTATGTAGTAGTGGGAGGGGCTGTATGGGGTAGTGGGTGGAGTTGTATGGGGTAGTGGGTGGAGTTGTATGGGGTAGTGGGAGGAGTTGTATGGGGTAGTGAGAGGAGCTGTATGTAGTAGTGGGAGGGGTTTATGGAGTAGTGGGAAAAGTTGTATGGGGTGGTGAGAGGAGTTGTACAGATTAGTGGGAGGAGTTGTTTGGTCTCTTCTTCAGTTACCCCCCGCTCTCACTCACCCGTCTCTTCTTCAGTTCCCCCCCGCCCTCACTCACCCGTCTCTTCTTCAGTTCCCCCCCGCCCTCACTCACCCGTCTCTTCTTCAGTTCCCCCCCGCCCTCACTCACCCGTCTCTTCTTCAGTTACCCCCCGCTCTCACTCACCCGTCTCTTCTTCAGTTACCCCCCGCTCTCACTCACCCGTCTCTTCTTCAGTTACCCCCCGCCCTCACTCACCCGTCTCTTCTTCAGTTACCCCCCGCCCTCACTCACCCGTCTCTTCTTCAGTTACCCCCCGCCCTCACTCACCCGTCTCTTCTTCAGTTCCCCCCGCCCTCACTCACCCGTCTCTTCTTCAGTTACCCCCCGCTCCCACTCACCCGTCTCTTCCTCAGTTACCCCCCGCCCTCACTCACCCATCTCTTCTTCAGTTCCCCCCGCCCTCACTCACCCATCTCTTCTTCAGTTCCCCCCGCCCTCACTCACCCGTCTCTTCTTCAGTTACCCCCCCCGCCCCTCACTCACCCGTCTCTTCTTCAGTTACCCCCGCCTCTCTCACTCACCCGTCTCTTCTTCAGTTACCCCCGCTCTCACTCACCCGTCTCTTCTTCAGTTACCCCCCGCTCTCACTCACCTGTTTCTTCCTCAGTTACCCCCCGCTCTCACTCACCCGTCTCTTCCTCAGTTACCCCCCCCGCCCTCACTCACCCGTCTCTTCATCAGTTACCCCCCGCTCTCACTCACCCGTCTCTTCTTCAGTTACCCCCCGCTCTCACTCACCTGTCTCTTCTTCAGTTACCCCCCCACTCTCACTCACCCGTCTCTTCTTCAGTTACCCCCACTCTCACTCACCCGTCTCTTCCTCAGTTTCCCCCCCCCCGCTCTCACTCACCCGTCTCTTCTTCAGTTACCCCCCGCTCTAACTCACCCGTCTCTTCCTCAGTTACCCCCGCTCTCACTCACCCATCTCTTCCTCAGTTTCCCCCCGCTCTCACTCACCCATCTCTTCCTCAGTTTCCCCCCGCTCTCACTCACCCGTCTCTTCCTCAGTTCCCCCCCCCGCTCTCACTCGCCCGTCTCTTCTTCAGTTACCCCCGCTCTCACTCACCCGTCTCTTCTTCAGTTACCCCCCGCTCTCACTCACCCGTCTCTTCTTCAGTTACCCCCCGCTCTCACTCACCCTTCTCTTCTTCAGTTACCCCCCCCCCGCTCTCACTCACCCGTCTCTTCCTCAGTTACCCCCCGCTCTCACTCACCCGTCTCTTCTTCAGTTACCCCCCGCCCTCACTCACCCGTCTCTTCTTCAGTTACCCCCCGCTTTCACTCACCCGTCTCTTCTTCAGTTCCCCCCCCGCTCTCACTCACCCGTCTCTTCTTCAGTTCCCCCCGCTCTCACTCACCCGTCTCTTCTTCAGTTACCCCCCGCCCTCACTCACCCGTCTCTTCTTCAGTTACCCCCCCGCTCTCACTCACCCGTCTCTTCTTCAGTTCCCCCCCGCCCTCACTCACCCGTCTCTTCTTCAGTTCCCCCCCGCCCTCACTCACCCGTCTCTTCTTCAGTTACCCCCTGCCCTCACTCACCCGTCTCTTCTTCAGTTCCCCCCGCTCTCACTCACCCGTCTCTTCTTCAGTTACCCCCCGCTCTCACTCACCCGTCTCTTCCTCAGTTCCCCCCCCTGCCCTCACTCACCCGTCTCTTCTTCAGTTACCCCCCGCTCTCACTCACCCGTCTCTTCCTCAGTTCCCCCCCCGCTCTCACTCACCCGTCTCTTCTTCAGTTCCCCCCGCTCTCACTCACCCGTCTCTTCCTCAGTTCCCCCCCTGCCCTCACTCACCCGTCTCTTCCTCAGTTCCCCCCCCCGCCCTCACTCACCCGTCTCTTCCTCAGTTACCCCCCCGCTCTCACTCACCCGTCTCTTCCTCAGTTCCCCCCCCCCGCCCTCACTCACCCGTCTCTTCCTCAGTTCCCCCCCGCCCTCACTCACCCGTCTCTTCCTCAGTTCCCCCCCCCCCCGCCCTCACTCACCCGTCTCTTCCTCAGTTCCCCCCCCGCCCTCACTCACCCGTCTCTTCCTCAGTTCCCCCCCCCCGCCCTCACTCACCCGTCTCTTCCTCAGTTCCCCCCCCGCCCTCACTCACCCGTCTCTTCTTCAGTTACTCCCGCTCTCACTCACCCGTCTCTTCCTCAGTTCCCCCCGCTCCCACTCACCCGTCTCTCTTCCCCCCGCCCTCACTCACCCGTCTCTCTTCCTCAGTTACCCCCACGCTCTCACTCACCCGTCTCCTCCTCAGTTACCCCCGCTCCCACTCACCCGTCTCTTCTTCAGTTACCCCCCGCTCTCACTCACCCGTCTCTTCTTCAGTTACCCCCCGCTCTCACTCACCCGTCTCTTCCTCAGTTAACCCCTCACTCACCCGTCTCTGCAGCTCTTGTTGTGTTTCCGTGAGGGGCTGGGATAAGGGAGTGACGGGAGGAGGCACGAGGCACCACCCAGTGAAGAGCATGAGGCACTGGATTATACTAATAGTGATGGCACAGGACTAGCATTTTTTCCACAACGCTCCTTCAGTGAAAGAGTTAACTGCCCCCTCCCCCTCCCTGGGTGGCTGAGCAATTTTGGGGTTTTTGCCATATCTGACGCCTCGGAGGCTCCGGTCAGGAAACGGGAGGAAAGTCTCCAATCACTAAAGGTTGGATGAGGCGCGCGCTCCGTGCAATATTCTAACAACGTTTTATGCAAATCGACTTCAGATATTTTATCCGAAGTTGATTCGCTCATCCTTAGAACTCTGCGGTTTCCAATAGGCTTTGTGCCTCTGCTTGCTGTCACTGACTGGGAACATCACATTCAGAGGCTGAAGACCAGTAAAGATGCAATAATTCTCATAGCTGAGGGTTTGTTACAATGTCCACTCATTGTGCTGATACATTGTATCTAACAGCTGAGGGGAGAGATATGTGGATACAATAATGTAGACTGGATACAAGTGTAGCAAACCCTCTGCGGCCAGTAGGATTAGGTCACATGGGTTTGTAGTCTCTGGGTGCAAGTAATCATTATTTCCATTCACTGAGATAATCAGAGTAAGTACATTATCATCAGATTGTGGTATCAGAGTCCCTGTCCAACTCCTCTGTCCTCCCTCCAGACCCCTCCGTCCTCCCTCCAGACCCCTCCGGACCCCTCCGTCCTCCCTCCGGACCCCTCCGTCCTCCCTCCGTCCTCCCTCCGGACCCCTCCGTCCTCCCTCCGGACCCCTCCGTCCTCCCTCCGTCCTCCCTCCGGACCCCTCCGTCCTCCCTCCGTCCTCCCTCCGGACCCCTCCGTCCTCCCTCCGGACCCCTCCGTCCTCCCTCCGGACCCCTCCGTCCTCCCTCCGTCCTCCCCCCGGACCCCTCCGTCCTCCCTCCGTCCTCCCTCCGGACCCCTCCGTCCTCCCTCCGTCCTCCCTCCGGACCCCTCCGTCCTCCCTCCGGACTCCTCCGTCCTCCCTCCGGGCACCTCTGCCCTCCCTCCGGGCACCTCTGCCCTCCCTCCAGGCACCTCTGCCCTCCCTCCAGGCACCTCTGCCCTCCCTCCAGGCACCTCTGCCCTCCCTCCAGGCACCTCTGCCCTCCCTCCAGGCACCTCTGCCCTCCCTCCAGGCACCTCTGCCCTCCCTCCAGGCACCTCTGCCCTACTCAAGGAACCTGTGTCCGCCTCCAGGCCCCTCTGCCCTCTCTTCAGATACCTCTGTCCTCCCTCCAGGTGCCTCTGTCCTCCCTCCAGGCGCCTCTGTCCTCCCTCCAGGCGCCTCTGTCCTCCCTCCAGGCGCCTCTGTCCTCCCTCCAGACCCCTCTGTCCTCCCTCCAGGCCCCTCTGTCCTCCCTCCAGGCCCCTCTGTCCTCCCTCCAGGCGCCTCTGTCCTCCCTCCAGACTCCTCTGTCCTCCCTCCAGACTCCTCTGTCCTCCCTCCAGACTCCTCTGTCCTCCCTCCAGACTCCTCTGTCCTCCCTCCAGACTCCTCTGTCCTCCCTCCAGACTCCTCTGTCCTCCCTCCAGACTCCTCTGTCCTCCCTCCAGACTCCTCTGTCCTCCCTCCAGACTCCTCTGTCCTCCCTCCAGACTCCTCTGTCCTCCCTCCAGACTCCTCTGTCCTCCCTCCAGACTCCTCTGTCCTCCCTCCAGACTCCTCTGTCCTCCCTCCAGACTCCTCTGTCCTCCCTCCAGACTCCTCTGTCCTCCCTCCAGACTCCTCTGTCCTCCCTCCAGACTCCTCTGTCCTCCCTCCAGACTCCTCTGTCCTCCCTCCAGACTCCTCTGTCCTCCCTCCAGACCCCTGTGTCCTCCCTCCAGACTCCTCTGTCCCCATCCAGACTCCTCTGTCCTCCCTCCAGACTCCTCTGTCCTCCCTCCAGACTCCTCTGTCCTCCCTCCAGACCCCTGTGTCCTCCCTCCAGGCACCTCTGTCCTCCTTCTGGATACTTCTGTTTCAATCCAGGAACCTCTGTCCTCTACATACACCTCTGTCCTCCCTCCAGACCCCTCTTTCCTCCCTCCAGACCCCTCTTTCCTCCCTCCAGACCCCTCTGTCCTCCCTCCAGACCCCTCTGTCCTCCCTCCAGACCCCTCCGTCCTCCCTCCAGACCCCTCCGTCCTCCCTCCAGACCCCTCCGTCCTCCCTCCAGACCCCTCCGTCCTCCCTCCAGACCCCTCCGTCCTCCCTCCAGACCCCTCCGTCCTCCCTCCAGACCCCTCCGTCCTCCCTCCAGACCCCTCCGTCCTCCCTCCAGACCCCTCCGTCCTCCCTCCAGACCCCTCCGTCCTCCCTCCAGACCCCTCTGTCCTCCCTCCAGACCCCTCCGTCCTCCCTCCAGACCCCTCCGTCCTCCCTCCAGACCCCTCCGTCCTCCCTCCAGACCCCTCCGTCCTCCCTCCAGACCCCTCCGTCCTCCCTCCAGACCCCTCCGTCCTCCCTCCAGACCCCTCCGTCCTCCCTCCAGACCCCCCTGTCCTCCCTCCAGACCCCCCTGTCCTCCCTCCAGACCCCCCTGTCCTCCCTCCAGACCCCCCTGTCCTCCCTCCAGACCCCTCTGTCCTCCCTCCAGACCCCTCTGTCCTCCCTCCAGACTCCTCTGTCCTCCCTCCAGACTCCTCTGTCCTCCCTCCAGACTCCTCTGTCCTCCCTCCAGACTCCTCTGTCCTCCCTCCAGACTCCTCTGTCCTCCCTCCAGACTCCTCTGTCCTCCCTCCAGACCCCTGTGTCCTCCCTCCAGGCACCTCTGTCCTCCTTCTGGATACTTCTGTTTCAATCCAGGAACCTCTGTCCTCTACATACACCTCTGTCCTCCCTCCAGACCCCTCTTTCCTCCCTCCAGACCCCTCTGTCCTCCCTCCAGACCCCTCTTTCCTCCCTCCAGACCCCTCTTTCCTCCCTCCAGACCCCTCCGTCCTCCCTCCAGACCCCTCCGTCCTCCCTCCAGACCCCTCCGTCCTCCCTCCAGACCCCTCCGTCCTCCCTCCAGACCCCTCCGTCCTCCCTCCAGACCCCTCCGTCCTCCCTCCAGACCCCTCCGTCCTCCCTCCAGACCCCTCCGTCCTCCCTCCAGACCCCTCCGTCCTCCCTCCAGACCCCTCCGTCCTCCCTCCAGACCCCTCCGTCCTCCCTCCAGACCCCTCCGTCCTCCCTCCAGACCCCTCCGTCCTCCCTCCAGACCCCTCCGTCCTCCCTCCAGACCCCTCCGTCCTCCCTCCAGACCCCTCCGTCCTCCCTCCAGACCCCTCCGTCCTCCCTCCAGACCCCTCCGTCCTCCCTCCAGACCCCTCCGTCCTCCCTCCAGACCCCTCCGTCCTCCCTCCAGACCCCTCCGTCCTCCCTCCAGACCCCCCTGTCCTCCCTCCAGACCCCCCTGTCCTCCCTCCAGACCCCCCTGTCCTCCCTCCAGACCCCCCTGTCCTCCCTCCAGACCCCCCTGTCCTCCCTCCAGACCCCCCTGTCCTCCCTCCAGACCCCTCTGTCCTCCCTCCAGACCCCTCTGTCCTCCCTCCAGACCCCTCTGTCCAGACCCCTCTGTCCTCCCTCCAGACCCCTCTGTCCTCCCTCCAGACCCCTCTGTCCTCCCTCCAGACCCCTCTGTCCTCCCTCCAGACCCCCCTGTCCTCCCTCCAGACCCCCCTGTCCTCCCTCCAGACCCCCCTGTCCTCCCTCCAGACCCCTCTGTCCTCCCTCCAGACCCCTCTGTCCTCCCTTCAGACCCCTCTGTCCAGACCCCTCTGTCCTCCCTCCAGACCTCTCTGTCCTCCCTCCAGACCCCTCTGTCCTCCCTCCAGACCCCCCTGTCCTCCCTCCAGACCCCCCTGTCCTCCCTCCAGACCCCCCTGTCCTCCCTCCAGACCCCTCTGTCCTCCCTCCAGACCTCTCTGTCCTCCCTCCAGACCTCTCTGTCCTCCCTCCAGACCCCCCTGTCCTCCCTCCAGACCCCCCTGTCCTCCCTCCAGACCCCTCTGTCCTCCCTCCAGACCCCTCTGTCCTCCCTCCAGACCCCTCTGTCCTCCCTCCAGACCCCTCTGTCCTCCCTCCAGACCCCTCTGTCCTCCCTCCAGACCCCTCTGTCCTCCCTCCAGACCCCTCTGTCCTCCCTCCAGACCCCTCTGTCCTCCCTCCAGACCCCTCTGTCCTCCCTCCAGACCCCTCTGTCCTCCCTCCAGACCCCTCTGTCCTCCCTCCAGACCCCTCTGTCCTCCCTCCAGACCCCTCTGTCCTCCCTCCAGACCCCTCTGTCCTCCCTCCAGACCCCTCTGTCCTCCCTCCAGACCCCTCTGTCCTCCCTCCAGACCCCTCTGTCCTCCCTCCAGACCCCTCTGTCCTCCCTCCAGACCCCTCTGTCCTCCCTCCAGACCCCTCTGTCCTCCCTCCGTCCTCCCTCCAGACCCCTCTGTCCTCCCTCCAGACCCCTCTGTCCTCCCTCCAGACCCCTCTGTCCTCCCTCCAGACCCCCCTGTCCTCCCTCCAGACCCCCCTGTCCTCCCTCCAGACCCCCCTGTCCTCCCTCCAGACCCCCCTGTCCTCCCTCCAGACCCCCCTGTCCTCCCTCCAGACCCCCCTGTCCTCCCTCCAGACCTCTCTGTCCTCCCTCCAGACCTCTCTGTCCTCCCTCCAGACCTCTCTGTCCTCCCTCCAGACCTCTCTGTCCTCCCTCCAGACCCCTCTGTCCTCCCTCCAGACCCCTCTGTCCAGACCCCCCTGTCCTCCCTCCAGACCCCCCTGTCCTCCCTCCAGACCCCCCTGTCCTCCCTCCAGACCCCTCTGTCCTCCCTCCAGACCCCTCTGTCCTCCCTCCAGACCCCTCTGTCCTCCCTCCAGACCCCTCTGTCCTCCCTCCAGACCCCTCTGTCCTCCCTCCAGACCCCTCTGTCCTCCCTCCAGACCCCTCTGTCCTCCCTCCAGACCCCTCTGTCCTCCCTCCAGACCCCTCTGTCCTCCCTCCAGACCCCTCTGTCCTCCCTCCAGACCCCTCTGTCCTCCCTCCAGACCCCTCTGTCCTCCCTCCAGACCCCTCTGTCCCAGGGCCGATCCTACACGGGGTGCAGTGGGTGCCCCGCACCCCAGCGCTGCGGCCCTGGTGACAAGTAGGGGCGGCCGCAGCCGGCGGCAGGGCAGAGCAGGAGATGAGCGCCTCCATTGCGGAAGCGCTCATCTCCATAGTCATCTGTATTGCCGTCCTCAGAACGGCAATACAGATGCCTGTGCTGCGGCAGAGGAGGGAGAGGTGTGTCCCCTCCTGTTCCTCTGATAGGCTGCCGGCTTAGTGCTGGCAGCCTATCAGAGGCCGGTGATGGCGCGATGACGTCATCGCGTCGCCTGAGCCGTATAGCGAGGGACACAGACGGAAGAGGCGGCCTGCATCGCATCGCATTGCTGGAGGTAAGTATAAGTGTATTATTTTTTTTTATTTTTTTATATAGGTACAATACTGGGCTGGCACATGATAAGGGGGGCTACTGGGCTGGCACATAAGGGGGGCTACTGGGCTGGCACATAAGGGGGGCTACTGGGCTGGCACATAAGGGGGGCTACTGGGCTGGCACATAAGGGGGGACTACTGGGCTGGGCTGGCACATGATAAGGGGGGCTACTGGGCTGGCACATGATAAGGGGGGACTACTGGGCTGGCACATGATAAGGGGGGCTACTGGGCTGGCACATAAGGGGGGCTACTGGGCTGGCACATAAGGGGGGACTACTGGGCTGGGCTGGCACATGATAAGGGGGGCTACTGGGCTGGCACATGATAAGGGGGGACTACTGGGCTGGCACATGATAAGGGGGGACTACTGGGCTGGCACATGATAAGGGGGGGCTACTGGCACATGATATGGGGGCACTCTGGCTACTGGCACATGATATGGGGGCACTCTGGCTACTGGCACATGATAATGGGGGGGATCTGGCTACTGGCACATGATATGGGGGGGGCTCTGGCTACTGGCACATGATATGGGGGGCTAAAGGCACATGATAAGGGGGGCTACTGGCACATGATAAGGGGGCTACTGGCACATGATAAGGGGGGCTACTGGCACATAGGGGGGCTACTGGCACATAAGGGGGGCTACTGGCACATAATATGGGGGGGCTCTGGCTACTGGCATATGATATGGGGGGCTCTGGCTACTGGCACATGATGGTGGGGGGGCTCTTATTTCTGGCACATGATTGGGGGCACTCTGGCTACTGGCACATGATATGGGGGGCTCTGGCTACTGACACATGATATGGGGGGGCTCTGGCTACTGACATGATATGGGGGGGCTCTGGCTACTGGCACATGATGGTGGGGGGGGGGGCTCTTATTACTGGCACATGATTGGGGGCATCTATGGGGGCACATCTTACTGCAGATTATTGGGGGGCACTATAGGGGCATCTACTGAGGCTAAAAAAGAAGATATTTTATATGGGGGCTCTGTATAGGGGCATTTTATACTGGGACACATTATGGTGGGTACTATGGGGAAGGGGGGGCACTATGGGGGTCATCTACGGGGGCACTGAGAAGGGGTATTTTATTTTGGCACATTATGGGAACATTAGCTCAACTGGGGGCATTACAAATGTTTTGCATATTATAAGGAGAATTATTACTACTGGGGGGGCATTATGGTGGGCTTTATTACTCCCCCATGGTATGACCCCCTAGTAGCAGCACCAGCCTCTCCCTGCTCTGCTATCCCTCTGCCCTTTCTCCAAATCCTTATTATGAAATCTTTCTCATTAGGTTAAAGCACAACATCAGCTCCGCCGAGCCCCCGGCCAAGTGTTGAAGTGGCGTCCGAGATCCCCAAGGGCCAAGTCAAGTAACTGTAAGTTTTTATGGGGGTTCTACAAAAGAGCTATCGTGAAGTTGTTGCCATAGAAACATTGTAAAGGGGAGCAGTTAGTAAGATAACCACGCCCATGTGGGGGCGCCAGAAATATTTCTGCACCCAGGCGCCTGTGACCCTAGGATCGGCCCTGCTCTGTCCTCCCTCCAGACCCCTGTGTCCTCCCTCCAGACCCCTGTGTCCTCCCTCCAGACCCCCCTGTCCTCCCTCCAGACCCCTGTGTCCTCCCTCCAGACCCCTGTGTCCTCCCTCCAGACCCCTGTGTCCTCCCTCCAGACCCCTGTGTCCTCCCTCCAGACCCCTGTGTCCTCCCTCCAGACCCCTGTGTCCTCCCTCCAGACCCCTGTGTCCTCCCTCCAGACCCCTGTGTCCTCCCTCCAGACCCCTGTGTCCTCCCTCCAGACCCCTGTGTCCTCCCTCCAGACCCCTGTGTCCTCCCTCCAGACCCCTGTGTCCTCCCTCCAGACCCCTGTGTCCTCCCTCCAGACCCCTGTGTCCTCCCTCCAGACCCCTGTGTCCTCCCTCCAGACCCCTGTGTCCTCCCTCCAGACCCCTGTGTCCTCCCTCCAGACCCCTCCGTCCTCCCTCCAGACCCCTCCGTCCTCCCTCCAGGCACCTCCGTCCTCCCTCCAGGCACCTCTGTCCTCCTTCTGGATACTTCTGTTTCAATCCAGGAACCTCTGTCCTCTACATACACCTCTGTCCTCTACATACACCTCTGTCCTCTACATACACCTCTGTCCTCTACATACACCTCTGTCCTCTACATACACCTCTGTCCTCTACATACACCTCTGTCCTCTACATACACCTCTGTCCTCTACATACACCTCTGTCCTCTACATACACCTCTGTCCTCTACATACACCTCTGTCCTCTACATACACCTCTGTCCTCTACATACACCTCTGTCCTCTACATACACCTCTGTCCTCTACATACACCTCTGTCCTCTACATACACCTCTGTCCTCTACATACACCTCTGTCCTCTACATACACCTCTGTCCTCTACATACACCTCTGTCCTCTCTCCAGACCCCTCTGAGAGAAATTGAAAGTTGGAGAAATGAAATGAGCAGCATTTTTTATTACAAGATGGAGGATTTTGAATCATACAGAGAACAAATAACTTTTCCTGTTTTCTGTCTGGAATGTGCTCTCAAAAAGAACCCCTCCCAGCTCTATTTTGCTCTTTCCTTCACCCACCCTTCCTGTGCTCTTACTGAAACCCCCCCTCAGGAATTCAACCCCCCATCCATATGGGGGAGGGGGGGGGGCAGGTGATTGGTAATGCATCTGCAGACTGTGAAGATACTAACATGTGTCATCCATAGATCTTCCAGACAGGGCTCCAGCTTTGGATTAGATCCAATGATGTTTGCAAATAACCTTTCCAAATTGTATCTTTCACTAGATAAGAAAGTGCCCTCAGTGATTGCCCCTATGATGCCAATTGGAAGTGTCCAATCCTATCAATCTAAGGTTGCACCCATTCTAAGTCCTTATCCAGATAGGAGTGACAGTGTAGGGATATCTGCATCATTGTATCATGTATGACATCTGCCACACCCAGTGATGAATAGAATTCCCAATTCAGAGAACTTACTTCTGCTGCTTTATAGAAGATGAGTTAAACTATGGAGAGTTTTCTCCTATTATTGGTGAGATTTGGAAAATGTAGTCCAATGTAGAGCTGGGGATTTACTGCATAGTGAAGATCATCGAGTCTGGGAGGAAGCGTCTAGGTCATCAGGACAGAGAGTGTGGAGGAAGTGTTCACTAGACTCCAGGAAAGCTGGGTGGATTTGGATTTTTCAGATTACCTTAGATATGCATGAGAAAATCCTAAATGCTGCCTTTGTGGATGGTCTTAAGGATCATCTGGGGCCGTCTAGTGTTGGCTAGGCTTGAGAGAAGCTCATTTTGTCCCTCCATGTTGTTAAAGTTAAATCACACAAAGGCCTAAGTCGGGCCTGGCTGCCTATCAGTCCTCCCCACTAGACGGGGGAAGGTAGACTTTAGATGTAGTTGTCCACGCCCGTGGGAGGAGCTATAAATGTTCAGCCCTTCAAGTGCAACGCCCATGAGGAACTAACAATCCAGAATCAAATGCTGGATCCCTGTTATCTATACAATCCTTGGGATCTAATTCCATTGCCTCATAGCAAACATGTTCCATGATCTCTCATGGCTCAGGGTAGTATCACATGTGTAGGAGCATATAGTAATGCAATTCCTACTCCTCTCACCAATTAATCATCGTCTTAAGGGTGTGCAAAATTAGATCCGATTACTCTGCTGCATCTGGAGGGGGGGAGGGAGCAGTAGTAGTAGCAGTGCTTTCTGGGAGTAGTAGTGCTTTCCCACCTCTATAAATAAAATAAAAAATTCACATGCCTGTCTCCAATTAATAACCACATTCTTGAGTTTCTGGTAGATCATTTGAGGTTCTGGGAAGATGGATCATCTTGGACAGGAGATGCTGCTCCGTCCAGCAATGTCAGTGCAGGAGACAGAGCTGAAGACACTCGCTGAGGTCGGTAAGATGGCTGAGGGTAAGACTGCTAACATCCAGGTATGCCTTCGGTATCACTCATTATTATGGTCTAATCTGGTGAAGCAGAGAAAGGGTGTGATCCCTGAAACGCGTCCGGTGTGAGACAGCAAAGTTCTTCTTTTTCTCCCAAGTCCCCCTGTCGAGTTCCTAAGGTGCCGATACCAACAGGTAGCCCCCTGGATCTCTATCGACTGGACAATCGTATGGTCCGGACTCTAGGACCCAACATAGCACTAATCGCGCTGTCCCCTAACGAGCCGCGTGTATCACGTGGTGTGCTGCCAGGTCATGTGGGATGCCGCGTATCAGACCTAGAGACCACACGGGACGCCGAGGTGAGTCCGGGCGGCAAAGCAAGGACTATTTCCCATCTCTGCCAAGTAAAAGTAGAGGGGTAATGTACCTTGCCCCATGGGGCTATATTTATCGATACACCACTGCTACGCTACCTATGGCCGTGCGATCTAATATATAGATTCCCAGAGGACATTACATTGGGATCCAGATTACCTGCTCAGGACTTGTAAGAGCGGCCACTATATTACTTGTGTGGTACCATCGCATTGCTGGCTTGGTGCCATCCAGGAGTTTTATGCCCACGGGGGCACATTTATACCACGTTTGTACCGTATTATATTTTATCTTAGGTATGCACTATTTTATGCTAGTTACTTTTTATATTAAATTTGGTAATAGACATTTGTTTCCTGGTGGTCCTGGATATTTTGAGGGCCCTCCTATTATTCATACTTTCTGCTGGAACCGAGACTGTGCATTCACTGCAACCCAGAAGTAACAGCACATGTGCTCTGCTCCTCTACCATTGTAACAGCACATGTCCTCTGCTCCTCTACCATTGTAACAGCACATGTCCTCTGCTCTTCTACCATTGTAACAGCACATGTCCTCTGCTCTTCTACCATTGTAACAGCACATGTCCTCTGCTCCTCTACCATGGTAGCAGCACATGTCCTCTGCTCTTCTACCATTGTAACAGCACATGTCCTCTGCTCTTCTACCATTGTAACAGCACATGTCCTCTGCTCTTCTACCATTGTAGCAGCACATGTCCTCTGCTCTTCTACCATTGTAACAGCACATGTTTTCTGCTCTTCTACCATTGTAGCAGTACATGTCCTCTGCTCTTCTACCATGGTAGCAGCACATGTCCTCTGCTCTTCTACCATGGTAGCAGCACATGTCCTCTGCTCTTCTACCATTGTAACAGCACATGTCCTCTGCTCTTCTACCATTGTAACAGCACATGTCCTCTGCTCCTCTACCATGGTAGCAGCACATGTCCTCTGCTCTTCTACCATTGTAACAGCACATGTCCTCTGCTCTTCTACCATGGTAGCAGCACATGTCCTCTGCTCTTCTACCATTGTAACAGCACATGTCCTCTGCTCTTCTACCATTGTAACAGCACATGTCCTCTGCTCTTCTACCATGGTAGCAGCACATGTCCTCTGCTCCTCTACCATTGTAACAGCACATGTCCTCTGCTCTTCTACCATTGTAACAGCACATGTCCTCTGCTCTTCTACCATTGTAACAGCACATGTCCTCTGCTCTTCTACCATTGTAACAGCACATGTCCTCTGCTCTTCTACCATTGTAACAGCACATGTCCTCTGCTCTTCTACCATTGTAACAGCACATGTCCTCTGCTCTTCTACCATTGTAACAGCACATGTCCTCTGCTCTTCTACCATTGTAACAGCACATGTCCTCTGCTCTTCTACCATGGTAGCAGCACATGTCCTCTGCTCCTCTACCATGGTAGCAGCACATGTCCTCTGCTCTTCTACCATTGTAACAGCACATGTCCTCTGCTCTTCTACCATGGTAGCAGCACATGTCCTCCGCTCTTCTACCATGGTAGCAGCACATGTCCTCCGCTCTTCTACCATGGTAGCAGCACATGTCCTCCGCTCTTCTACCATGGTAGCAGCACATGTGCTCCGCTCTTCTACCATGGTAGCAGCACATGTCCTCCGCTCTTCTACCATGGTAGCAGCACATGTCCTCCGCTCTTCTACCATGGTAGCAGCACATGTCCTCCGCTCTTCTACCATTGTAACAGCACATGTGCTCCGCTCTTCTACCATGGTAGCAGCACATGTCCTCTGCTCCTCTACCATGGTAGCAGCACATGTCCTCTGCTCTTCTACCATGGTAACAGCACATGTGCTCCGCTCTTCTACCATGGTAGCAGCACATGTCCTCCGCTCTTCTACCATGGTAGCAGCACATGTCCTCCGCTCTTCTACCATGGTAGCAGCACATGTCCTCCGCTCTTCTACCATGGTAGCAGCACATGTGCTCCGCTCTTCTACCATGGTAGCAGCACATGTCCTCCGCTCTTCTACCATGGTAGCAGCACATGTCCTCCGCTCTTCTACCATGGTAGCAGCACATGTCCTCCGCTCTTCTACCATGGTAGCAGCACATGTGCTCCGCTCTTCTACCATGGTAGCAGCACATGTCCTCCGCTCTTCTACCATGGTAGCAGCACATGTCCTCCGCTCTTCTACCATGGTAGCAGCACATGTGCTCCGCTCTTCTACCATGGTAGCAGCACATGTGCTCCGCTCTTCTACCATTGTAACAGCACATGTGCTCCGCTCTTCTACCATGGTAGCAGCAGTGCAGGAGGGAGACTTTCAGGGCCCCACAACATGTCCGGAGACTCCACCCTGCAGCCCCATCAGTCAAGAGGCAGGGACAGAGGAGATTCCTCATCTGCAGCAGCCAGCTGGGGGATGGGGGGGGGGGGTTAGTTTATTATCCCTGATGTATTAACTGACCAATAACATGGAGATCCCAGTGCCCGCTGCCTTGCTGGTGGATGCATTGGCATTAGGGTTGCCACCTTTTCTTCAAGCCAAACCCGAACACTTTAGCACCTCGCGGCATGTATTATAACTATCAGGAAGGGGGGCGGCGGATCCTGACCCATCGCCTGGCTTCCTGCTTTCCCGTGAAGACGGCGTCCAAGTGAAAGAACACCGGCTTCAGAGGCAACCTCGCTTCCTGACCAATCAAGAAGAGGGGCGGCGAGTCGTGATTGGCTAGGCAGCGTACCTTCCTGACCAATCAGGAGGCCGGGACATGAGTCATGACATACTGCCCAGCTTGCTGATTGGTTAGGAAGCCAGGCTGCCTAGCAACAAGTGAAGCAGGCTTCCTAGCCAATCAGGAAGCCAGGAGGCGGATGATAACCCACCTCCCGGCTTCCTGATTGGATAGGAAGTCGGCTGTATGCTCCCTTGGCGCTGGCAGTCAGCGGGACATCTCCCTCCGACCGGAAGTTCCAATATCGGGGAAGGTATCGGAGCATTTGGGCGAGTACAAGTACTCAGTATCGGCAGCGATATTAGTATCGGTATCGGTAGTTGGGTGCATCTATAGTGCAAATCCATTTTATTGATAGTTGTCATTGAAACGACAAGCGCATTTCTGGACCTGATGAAGGGGCCCCTCCACGGCCCCAAAAGCACCGATTGGACGACAACTATCAATACAATGGATTTTGCATTAACATGAGATCTGGATGTCTGTATTACTGCACATAAAAGACGCCCCCACAAAACATGTCACTGGTTCCCTGGGGCATTTTATTACGGTGGCACGTTTTATGTGCAATACTAACAAGTGCCGTGCCCCCCCCCCCCCCTCTCCTTCCAATTAATATTTTTTTTTATTAAAAACGGTCTTCAAAGGTTTTAAATACCTTTTTTACTGACTGTCTCCCTCCCAGACGAAAAGAAGAAGAAAGTACTGACTGCTGGGCTGGAGCGGCTTGCTCCTCCCCCTCTGATGTCACTTCCTGTAGTACTCACTAGCAGAGAGGAGCGAGTGTCTGAGGAGTCCAGACAGCGCCGCCGGCCGCCACAGCCTGGGACGCTTTACCATCATCTGGTCGCCTGAAGTGATCTGCATTGATGCTCTTCCACGATCCACACCAGCTGCAGCCTCCAGCCATGAGGTCACAGGCGCTGAATACCCTATTCCCGCGCCGGCAGTGTGACAGACTCAGCCAGCTGACGGTCCTGTCCTCATGGCCGGCCGCAGCCACCGCTGACTGACAGTCACTCACCGTCCGCTGCCAGCTGTCAGGGGAGGGCAGGCAAGTGTAGAAGAGCCCGGGTCTGAGAAGGGCTTGTACCCGGGCACAGGATTACAAACCCAGACTGTCCGGGTGGCAACCCTAATTGGCATATACTTCTGCTGTGACCCACCTCAGAAGTATATGCCAATCGTCCACCAGCAAGGCAGTTGGCACTGGGATCTCCATGTTATTGGTCAGTTAATACATCAGGGACCCCCTGGCATGGGGCCTGGGCATAGCTAAGTGCAAACTGGGTGATCCATAGGCAGGACCGGGTGGCAGCCCCCATCCACCAGCCCGTCCCTAATGCCAGTCAATACCCCCTTGGGAAATCTCTCATCAGATGTGAGAGCAGCAGCGAATCGATCAGCCAGGATTAATGTGCACAGTGGGAGCCCCCCCTTAGGCAAGTGACAAACTGCCCCCCCTTAGGCAAGTGACAAACTGCCCCCCCCTCAGTCTTAGGCAAGTGACAAACTGCCCCCCCCTCAGTCTTAGGCAAGTGACAAACTGCCCCCCCCCCTCAGTCTTAGGCAAGTGACAAACTGCCCCCCCCCTCAGTCTTAGGCAAGTGACAAACTGCCCCCCCCTCAGTCTTAGGCAAGTGACAAACTGCCCCCCCCTCAGTCTTAGGCAAGTGACAAACTGCCCCCCCCTCAGTCTTAGGCAAGTGACAAACTGCCCCCCCCCTCAGTCTTAGGCAAGTGACAAACTGCCCCCCCCCCAGTCTTAGGCAAGTGACAAACTGCCCCCCCCCCTCAGTCTTAGGCAAGTGACAAACTGCCCCCCCCCCCAGTCTTAGGCAAGTGACAAACTGCCCCCCCCTCAGTCTTAGGCAAGTGACAAACTGCCCCCCCCTCAGTCTTAGGCAAGTGACAAACTGCCCCCCCCCCTCAGTCTTAGGCAAGTGACAAACTGCCCCCCCCCCCTCAGTCTTAGGCAAGTGACAAACTGCCCCCCCCCCTCAGTCTTAGGCAAGTGACAAACTGCCCCCCCCCAGTCTTAGGCAAGTGACAAACTGCCCCCCCTCAGTCTTAGGCAAGTGACAAACTGCCCCCCCCCCAGTCTTAGTCAAGTGACAAACTGCCCCCCCCCCCAGTCTTAGGCAAGTGACAAACTGCCCCCCCTCAGTCTTAGGCAAGTGACAAACTTCCCCCCCTCAGTCTTAGGCAAGTGACAAACTGCCCCCCCCCTCAGTCTTAGGCAAGTGACAAACTGCCCCCCCCCCAGTCTTAGGCAAGTGACAAACTGCCCCCCCTCAGTCTTAGGCAAGTGACAAACTGCCCCCCCCCCCCCCCGTCTTAGGCAAGTGACAATCTGCCCCCCCTCAGTCTTAGGCAAGTGACAAACTCCCCCCCCCCCTCTCAGTCTTAGGCAAGTGACAAACTGCCCCCCCCCCAATCTTAGGCAAGTGACAAACTGCCCCCCCCCCAGTCTTAGGCAAGTGACAAACTGCCCCCCCCTCTCATTCTTAGGCAAGTGACAAACTCAGCTCTGCTACATCTACAATGAGCAACTACAACAAATGTAGCGCCAAACTGCAGTTCCTCTATGTGATGCCTCTACATTAATCCTGGCTGACCGATCGCTGCAGTCACATCTGATGAGAGATTTCCTAAGGGGGTATTGACTGGTCTGGGCTTATCACCATCTCACCGGCGCTCTGGGTCAGGGGACTCACTCAGGCCAGGTGCTGTCACTTACTGGACCGGACCAGGACCCCGGTCGGATGGTCCAGTAGTTTATCACGCCGCCGGCGCCACGCTCACCTCAGTCAGTCAGTGTCTCGCAGTCGCAGGATAGGAGAGGGGAATCACTGGCACGTCGGCTGCACCTCTGCACACAGCTTCCTCTTCCTGACCTGAAGCCGCTGGCCTCCTCGCTTCGCCTCCGCTCCGCACCCTGTGAGTCTGATTTCAGTTATCAGCTGCGGGCCACGTTCTCCTGGCTTAGGGGCGGTCACAATTGTGAGCGCTGCGACCCCTATAGCTACGCCAGTGCATCTGTGGCTCCTACATCCTTACCTATAGTTGGCATTAAATATTTGGCCAATTTAAAAATATAAAGACAACCTGACCTTAGACACGGGATGTATACAGGAAAGGCCTTTGGTGTTTTCCCTCCAGGATATTGTTCTTCCATAATTCAGCTGAATGAGACAAGTTGTGACTCCGACCCGGGATGCAGGTGGAATGAAGTGGCCAATGTGCCCCGATCAAGTCCTGATGCCACCCGATCAAGTCCTGATGCCATTTGTTCTATTCTCACCTCCGGAGTGAGATCAAATCAGAAAACAATGTCCGGTCACGACTAAGGAGGTCGCTCCCTGTAACGGAACGCCTAGCACCCCGACCGGGTACCTCCGTCGATAGCTGCTCCTAGTGCTTCCAGAGGACTCCAAGCACTCCACTTGACACCGTCAGCACTGCAGACCCCACGAACCGCTGAAGCTTGGTGGAGGTCTCCCCGTCTCCTACCCTCCCTGGCCCTACGACAAGGTTCCAGGCTCCAGTGGGTGAACCTCTACTAAATCCAGAGACAGGAACCAGGAGCAAGCTCTTACAAGAGCTTATACTCAGGGGAGTATTGTGATATAGCAATCCCCAAGAGTGTAGTTATTCCATCCCTCAAACATGAGCCAAGACTTCATGAAGGATAAAACAGGAACTCTCTTTATTGAGGGCTACCCGCCTGTATTTATGCAGGTCCCCATCTGGTGGACACGCCCCTAGGGGACCAGAAGGAAGACTGTGACACAGGACAGATATGTAGCACTGAGGACACACAGACACAACACATCCCCACAATGCATCATGGTTTCCTCCTCTCTGCCCTGGAGACACCCGAGGAGCAATTCTATTATCTCTCAGGACAAAGGGAAATCGCCAATACACATGTGGGAACAACAGGACAGAAATCACCACCCAAACACACAATGTCACACCCCCACAGCAAACACAGACATTTAACATAGCCCCAGATAGCTCAAGTCTGAGTGCATATCATTAGGTGAATGGCACTCAGAATACACGAATACAATAAAATTAGCTATCTGGGTACCCTCACATAACAAAATACAATTCCAAAGACAGATTTAAGCTGTGCAGCCGGTCTGTCTGCTCCTTTAAAGTTAGTATGGGCCATAATCCTGAGGCAAGAGGCTGGTAAACAGGCCCCTCCAAAACCCAGTGGTGAGGTTGGTTTCGCCACACATCTCCCCCTCCCAGGGAAGACTAACCAGATACCTGACCTCACGGTCAGTACCTGAGTTAGTCTGGCAGTCCACCCACAACCCAATACTGGACCTGTTGAATCTTGGTGCCTGGCTCTGTTCTGTATGTCCCCAGCTGTTGAGGGGGCATCTGCTACTCCTTGCTTCCTTGTTGCTCTCTAGCTTGGAGCTGTAGGTACTTGGTGGGCAGAGGCCAACTGCGCTCTGCCCAGATGCCAGCTCTTCCGCTGGGGTAGCCTGTGGAAAGTCCGGCTCTGGAGAAGAGGATAGGGGAGGGCAGAGGCCAACTGCGCTCTGCCCAGATGCCAGCGCTTCCGCTGGGATAGCCTGTGGAAAGTCCGGCTCTGAAGAAGAGGATAGGGGAGGGCAGAGGCCAACTGCGCTCTGCCCAGATGCCAGCGCTTCCGCTGGGGTAGCCTGTGGAAAGTCCGGCTCTGGAGAAGAGGATAGGGGAGGGCAGAGGCCGACTGCGCTCTGCCCAGATGCCAGCGCTTCCGCTGGGGTAGCCTGTGGAAAGTCCGGCTCTGGAGAAGAGGATAGGGGAGGGCAGAGGCCGACTGCGCTCTGCCCAGATGCCAGCGCTTCCGCTGGGGTAGCCTGTGGAAAGTCAGCCTCTGGAGAAGAGGATAGAGGAGGGCAGAGGCCGACTGCGCTCTGCCCCGATGCCAGCTGTTCCGCTGGGATGTGGTCAGGGAATCCTATCCCCAGGACCTTGTTGCAGATTGGCTGTGGAGAAGAGGATAGGGGAGGGCAGAGGCTGACTGTGCTCTGCCCAGATGCCAGCTCTTCTGCTGGGGTAGCCTGTGGGGAGTCGGGCTCTGGATAAGAGGATAGGGGAGGCCGACTGCGCTCTGCCCAGATGCCAGCTCTTCCACTGGGATGTGGTTAGGGAATCCTATCCCCAGGACCTTGTTGCAGATCGGCTGTGGAGAGGAGGAATTGCTTACCTCCTCCTCCTGGCATTCCTGCAGGGTTGGTGGGGGATCTGAACCGGCCGTCCAGCATCCCGGTAGGCCTGGTGCAGAGACCGCGGTTCCATCTGCACCATCGGAGTTAGGGGTGCTGTCCCCCTGTGGTTGGGGAGAGAGATCAGTGGGTATCGCAGGCTCATCCCCTGCCCCCAGAACTCGGTTGGGAAGTAGCTGGGAAGGGGAGGGCTCGCTTACCTCCTCCTCCTGGTATCCCTGCGGAGATGGCTGGGGATCTGGACCGACCGTCCAGCATCCCTGTAGGACTGGTAGAGAGACCTCGGTCCCATCTCCACCTGCCATCTGTGGGTCCTCCCAGGACCAGTCTGTGAGGTCCCTCAACATTTGCGTGTAAGGACCACCTGTGTCCACACCTGGCAACTCCGGCTGCTGTTGAGGGTCTGGGCCAGCTGCCCAGCATCCCGATGGAGAGACCTCGGTCCCGTCTCCACCTGCCTGTTGTGGTTCCTCACAGGACCAGTCTATGAGGACCCCTACTTCGGGTTCCTCTGGCCGCCTCAGGGGGAGACTGCTAACCTCCTCGGATGCAGCCTCTGCTCGGCTGCTGTAACACTCCATCCGCTGGGCAATTTCTCTCTCTTTCGCCAGTCAGAATTCTCGTTCCATCCTTGCGTGTCGCTTGGCTGTGACCTGGTTCCAGATGGCCTGGTATATATCCATGGACACATTATTTCCATACTGGGCCACTCGCTGCCTCACCTCGGCCAGCCAGTCATCTTCAGAGCCTTCCATACTTGTCTGCTCCAAGTAGCTGGATACCTCTGCTCCCAGGGGCGCTGCACGAGTGCTAGCATTGCCCTCAATTTGTAACTCCACACGTTACCGGTGTCTCTGAGCTGCTTTTCCTCGCACTAGGACGCCATCCCACTACTTGCCACCAATGTAACGGAACGCCTACCACCCCGACCGGGTACCTCCGTCGATAGGTGCTCCTAGTGCTTCCAGAGGACTCCAAGCACTCCAACCGCCAAAGCTTGGTGGAGGTCTCGCCGTCTCCTACCCACCCTGGACCTACGACAAGGCTCCAGGCTCCAGTGGGTGAACCTCTCCTAAATCCAGAGACAGGAACCAGGAACAAGCTCTTACAAGAGCTTATACTCAGGGGAGTATTGTGATATAGCAATCCCCAAGAGTGTAGTTATTCCATCCCCCAAACATGAGCCAAGACTTCATGAAGGTATAAAACAGGCACTCTTTATTGAGGGCTACCCCGCCCGTATTTATGCAGGTCCCCATCTGGTGGACACGCCCCTAGGGGACCAGAAGGAAGACTGTGACACAGGACAGATACGTAGCACTCAGGATACACAGACACAACACATCCCCACAATGCATCATGGTTTCCTCCTCTCTGCCCTGGAGACACCCGAGGAGCAATTCTATTATCTCTCAGGACAAATGGAAATCGCCAATACATATGTGGGGACAACAGGACAGAAATCACCACCCAAACACACAATGTCACACCCCCACAGCAAACACAGACATTTAACATAGCCCCAGATAGCTCAAGTCTGAGTGCATATCATTAGGTGAATGGCACTCAGAATACATGAATACAATAAAATGGGCTATCTGGGTACCCTCACATAACAAAATACCATTCCAAAGACAGATTTAAGCTGTGTCTGTCTTCTCCTTCAAAGTTAGTATGGGCCATAATCCTGAGGCAAGAGGCTGGTAAACAGGCCTCTCCAAAACCCAGTGGCGAGGTTGGTTTCGCCACACTCCCTACATCCTTTGACTCACGTTTATACATGGATGCCATAGGAGTCTGCAGAAGAGTTTCTGACAAATTTAAAGCAAAAAGTCAGATAGTTGCAGGATTTGAGTCATTAATTCCCACGATTAGTAGTAATAAAAAAAAAATATGTCATTGGATTAACATCTCTATTGTCATCAACAGCGATTTGTGAATTACACCTGTGATATCTGTAAAGAATAAATCAAGGCAACTGGACTTACTGTCGATTTCTTGAAAACGTTTCACTCGTTCTTCCAACGAGCTTTCTCAATTCTGAGAATTCAGCTTTCTCAATTCAGAATGGAGAAAGCTTGTTGGAAGAACGAGTGAAACATTTTCAAGAAATCTACAGTAAGTCCAGTTGCCTTGATTTATTCTTTACAGATATACCATGACCTGGATAAATGAGAACCGTCACAGACATACACCTGTGATGTTGTGAAGGGAATGGTGGAACAACTGAGCTCTTTTCCGGTGAGGACTCTACAGAACCGACTGGTCCTTGACAGCAGAAGAAGGAGAGGTCTACAGGAACTGTTGCATCTACATTCCGGACAACACGGCCCCTGATGGAAGGATCACCAAGGATCTGAGGAAACTGATGGACTTTATCAAATGAACTGATGGGAAAACTTCTGAAATTAATCACATCATGTCCAGAATAATGTTTTGGGAACTGGTTCAGTGACTACAATGTTATTAGCATTTGGTTTTAATGGGCTGTCATATAGTTCTCCATTTTAGGAAAATTGTTTTTAAGAATGTATAATACATCCATGCCCACACTATGTATATGTGCTGTGCCTCTGTCAAAGACAAAGATTATTCCATCCTGAAGTAAATAAAACCTTGTTGATGGTTGCGGGGTAAATAGGACAAGGTGAAGGCAAACCCAAAAGGGAGTTGAGAGGACCTGGTGAAGCAATAAGGAAAGTCCAGCTCTTCGCTGTTTAGGGCGTTGGGAGAGTACCTCACTTTGCCTGTTCACCTTTGGTCTATTTCCCGCAAAAGGAGGGATTTGTGAGAGATGGGCTTTGTTTCTCTATGTGTATGTGGTGTGAACATTCTGTAGTACACATTTTCATCCACTAGATGGCCGCAAACTATATGTATGAGAAGGTCAATAAGGGAGGGGGAAAATGGGGATTACATTACAGTTTTCAAATATACCTAGGAACTCAGTTGAAGTTGCTGAAACCACTCCTATCAGGTTAAGGAGCCAATAGTCTCTACTTAAGGAACACCCCTTTGTGATATCATGTCTGCTATTTAAGTCAATGTAATGTGAATAAAGCTCTCTCTTCTAGCATGACTCAAAGAGGATGAGAAGATGCTTTCATGAAACCACCTAGTGTGTCTGGTCTCATTATGAAAGCAGTATGATACGTACATACTTATACTTCTAATTGATTTGGCACCACACAAAGAAGATGAGAAGCGCAAGAATTGCGCTGACATCCTCCAGGCTACTTTTTCCTCCCTCCAGGCACCTCTGTACTCATCAAGACACCTATGTCCTTCCTCCAGGAAACTCTGTTCTCCTCCAGGCCCCTCTGTCCTCCCTCCAGGCCCCTCTGTCCTCCCTCCAGGCCCCTCTGTCCTCCCTCCAGGCACCTCTGCCCTCCTCCAGGAACCTCTTTCCTCCTCCAGGCTCCTCTGTTCTCCTCCAGTGTCCGCTGTCCTCCCTCCAGGCACCTCGGTCCTCCTCCAGACCCCTCTGTCCTCCTGCAGGCTCCTCTGTCTTGCCCCAGGCCCCTCTGCCCTACTCCAGGAACCTCTGTCCTCCTTCAGGCTCCTCTGTCCTCCCTCCGGGCACCTCTGTCCTCCCTCCGGGCACCTCTGTCCTCCTCCAGACCCTTCTGTCCTCCTGCAGGCTCCTCTGTCCTCCCCAGGCCCATCTGTCCTGCTCCAGGCACCTCTGTACTCATCAGGACAATGTCCTTCCTCCAGGCACCCCTGTCCTCCTCCAGTCTCCTCTGGCCTCCCTCCAGTCTCCTCTGTCCTCCTCCAGTCTCCTCTGTCCTCCTCCAGTCTCCTCTGGCCTCCCTCCAGTCTCCTCTGGCCTCCCTCCAGTCTCCTCTGGCCTCCCTCCAGTCTCCTCTGTCCTGCATTTACTACCTCTGTTCTCATCCAAACCCCTCTGTCCTCCCTCTAAGCACCTCTGTCCTCCTCCAGGCCCCTCTATCCTCACTCCAGGCACCTCTGCCGTCCTCCAGGAACTTCTGTCCTCCTCCAGGCTCCTCTGTTCTCCTCCAGTCTCCTCTGTCCTCCTCCATGCACCTCTGTCCTTTTCCAGGCCCATCTGGCCTCCCTCCAGTCTCCTCTGGCTTCCCTCTAGGTCCCTCTGTTCTCCTCCAGGCTCCTCTGTTCTCCTCCAGGCTCCTCTGTCCTCCTCCAGGCTCCTCTGGCCTCCTCCAGGCTCCTCTGGCCTCCCTCCAGGCCACTCTGTCCTCCTCCAGGCCACTCTGTCCTCCTCCAGGCCACTCTGTCCTCCTCCAGGCCACTCTGTCCTCCTCCAGGCCCCTCTGTTCTGCTCCAGTCTCCTCTGGCCTCCCTCCATGCCCCTCTGTCCTCCTCCAGGCTACTCTGTTCTCCTCTTGTCTCCTCCAGTCTCCTCTGTCCTCCTCCAGTCTCCTCTGTCCCCTCCAGGCACCTCTGTCCTCCTCCAGGCCCCTCTGTCCTCCTCCAGTCTCCTCTGTCCCCTCCAGGCCCCTCTGTCCTCCTCCAGGCCCCTCTGTCCTCCTCCAGTCTCCTCTGTCCTCCTCCAGTCTCCTCTGTCCTCCTCCAGTCTCCTCTGTCCTCCTCCAGGCTTCTCTGTTCTCCTCTTGTCTCCTCCAGTCTCCTCTTGTCCTCCTCCAGTCTCCTCTGTCCTCCTCCTGCAGTAATTCAGGGTTGTTATGGTGAAATCGCACAACTAATACTCAGCGCTTTTTCCTAGTGTATTATAATGGTGATTTTACAATGAGTTCCTGCCAGATGACTGGAGCATAGAGTATTCATATTATTCGAAGAGTCTGCAGAGTATGAGACACGTGTCCGCGCCATAGTCCAGTATGTGCGGGCTATGGACAGAGTTACTTACCACTGATCAGGATGATATGGATAGTCCCTGGATGTCTGAGTGGAGAACTGCACCAGTCTTCAGAGGTTCAGGACCTGGACGGTCTTTTCCTTGGTTATAAAAATACAATAGAACTTGTGAGCTCAACGCCTCGCACCGTCACTGCCTCATCTGTGTGAACATATATCTGTATATAGGTAGACGAGAAGGACTATGACATCAAATAAAGGAGTGGTCGGAAAATGTGAAGAGAACTGTAGGGCAAAGTGCAGAGCTCGCACCACCTGGCCGTCCTGTGTCCGAGTGAATTTACTGAATTCAAGGGTGTGAAGAACTCCCCAGTATCCGTTCAGTTATTTTACCTCCCTGCTACTTAATCTCCATGGATACCTACTCCTAACAATGGATGTAGACATCTTTGTGTATCAAGGACATGTGTACACACACTTCTGGACACTCCGTCTGCTTCTAACCACAAGACTGATCTACTTAGTGAAAATACACGAGATAACACGTTGGCCATTGTCTTGGAAAAGACACAGTGATTGCTTGTAAGCCATGGGACCAAGCCCCTGTTTTGTGGATTGAGTTTCCAGGACTCCATTGTCTCGCTGGCTCAGAGGAGGAGTTTGATGCTGTTTAAAGGGAACCTGTCACCGGGATTGTGTGTACAGAGCTGAGAACATGGGCTGCTAGATGGCCGCTAGCACATCCGCAATACCCAGTCCCCATAGCTCTATGTGCTTTTATTGTGTAAAAAAAACGATTTGATCCATATGCAAATTATCCTGAGATAAGTCCTGTAGGTGAGAGGAGTCAGGGACAGGACTCATCTCAGGGTAATTTTCATTTGTATCAAATCATTTTTTTTACACAATAAAAGCACACAGAGCTATGGGGACTGGGTATTGCGGATGTGCTAGCGGCCATCTAGCAACCCATGTCCTCAGCTCTGTACACAGAATCCCGGTGACAGGTTCCCTTTAAATTGAATGCCCTTGTTTTCCATTAAACGTGTTTTGTTCCAGCGTGAAGCTTTGGCTCCTGTGCGGATTATTATGTGACACCAGCGATATTTTTCGCTCTGGTTTCTTGGCGATATCATTTCATGGGAATAAGGGAATGACAGACGGTAACTCATATTCAGACCGTCACAAAGGGGTTTTCTAAACTCTGACAATGGGGGGTATGTACGGTGCGCTCCCATCCATTTCTATGGGGATCCCGAAAATAGCAGTGTACGCTGCTTGGCTATTTTTGGTGGGCCGATAGAAATGATTGGTGGTGGCTTCTAAGGACCATTGTGTGTGGCAGCAACATATATTTTTAGCGCATCCAGCGCTACATAGCGTGCAATAGGTAGGCTGCCCCAAGTCTCCAGTGTAAAGTGTGCGCATCCAAAAAATATCTGACATCCAGTGTACTTCTTCCGTAGACGGTGTCCGCTGCGGACATCGACATTACCAGGGCCACATCTAAAGTGTAATGTGTGTGCTGAAAAAAAATTGTCTGTGACATACAGTGTACTTTTTACGTAGACGCTGCGGACAGTGACATTACCGGTGGTACCTCTCCTGTATAACGTTTCCTCATCCCAAATACATGTGACATTCCCTGTAATTTATTAGCCGCTGGTGACAGCATTGACATTATCTGTGGGATATCTCCTGTGTGACGTTTCCACATCCCAAATACCTTTTTAAAAAAATTTGCGCGGAAACTTCCAAATCCTACGCTACTGTACGTGTGACAGACTTTCAAGCATACAGTTGTATTCAAAATAATAGCAGTGTGGAGGTCAATGAGTGAGGTCATTCATTCTTTGAAAAACAGGTGGCAATTATTGCCCTTATTTTAGGAAGGAAGGAAGGCAGCAGATGTCGTACCTGCCGGTTACAGTGCATTTATCTCTGAAATTCTGAGGGAAATGGGTCGTTCCAGACATTGTTCAGAAGAACAGCGTGCCTTGATTAAAAAGTTGATTGGAGAGGGGAAAACATACAGTCAGGTCCATAAATATTGGGACATGGACATAATTCTAACATTTTTGGCTCTATACACCAGCAGAGATGAAGAAGGTCACGGCACTCCAAAAGCAAATTCAATGTGTTTTAATCCACCAAATGTTCAGCAGCAACGTTTCGACAACAGTCTTTATCAAGCTACATACAAGTTTATAAGTGACTCACATTACATATATATAGGGGTACTAATTCCTACCAATTGATCAGTGGGTGTGCTACCACCAATAGACCCGCCTCCTCTCAGGTACAAATAATCATATAATTAATCCAGTCTATCAACCACAGTGTAAATTAATATAAGGCTTTCCGAGCGTTCATACTCGGGCTGTTGATCCATAGTGTGTCCATGATGAACGGCGTCTTCTGCATGCGACTGCGGCTGCGCGAATGTTAGAACGGGATTCTCATACATCACATGGTCAGCTATACAGTCATGTGATCAATGACGCTGCTCCCGGTCACCTGACTGATGACGCGCCTAAGCGTCTAGTCACTGTCATAGTAACCCCAGGTTCTACAGAGAGAGTATGTCTTTTCCTGCGATTCTCTTTGTGCAACATTATGTCAAATCCGTATAACTGCATGTCTAGACGCCGGTCACCACGGGCGCACCAACCGAGGGATGATATTATTTAAGGAAAATATAGTTTCGTTCCACAGTGTCATAGGAGCCGATCTTCAGCAGGATGTATGACACCTCAATCATATCAATATCGCGGTTCAGTATCTAACTGGCAATGCGAAAAACGGAATAGTATAATGTCACACATAGACATAAAGGGGAGCCCTTTCATAGAAGTTCGGAGCTGATCAATAAATAAGTTCAAAAATGAGTTCAAAAGCGGCATATAGGGGAAATCCCGTGTGCCCCACGGTATAGAGCAAACAAACCCCTACCTCCCATAAGATAAATATCCAGGGATGTCTTGGTGTGTTGTACTCTCAATATGATAAAGAATGCATTTGGACAACGGATATTGGGCCCACAACCATTGCCTCCCTCTGTAGAAAGAGAGACAACCGATGTGTGCCCCTGCCTGGTCTGGGCCCCACCACCAAGTGGGAGACCCCTACCACGCTAATCCCCAATGTCTCCTGTAAATATAAATAATTTCTTGTATTCTATATAGACATCGCCCTACGCCACCAGAGCTCAATAAATTGAGGATTAACCAGCATAGGTACTCCATCCGGAAATTGTTCACAAGGATGGAGAATGCGTCTGAAAATTTGGAAGGTGAACTTCCAGTCCCGGAACATTTCTATAGATGTAGACACAGCGTTGCACAATTGAGGTTTAGGATCATCGATGGCGTCCCCGCACCACGGAGAGGTGGTGATCGGGAACGGCTATTAAAACGCCTGGAACTCAGATGGATCTTTGAATTGGACACCATTGAGCCTAAGGGACTCAATCGGGAGTTCAAGGTGGGCTCCCTCTTTTAAATCATTATTTAGGATGTGAAAATAAGGGTTTTTTTATATATTAAGTGCCAGTACCCGATATTGCATCGAGATCATTAACAGATTTTATTCTTCTTTTTTCTCTTTGTTCCTTTCTCTTTCCCCCCCTTTTTTGTTTATCACTTATAGATAAGGCTGCCATGCGGGAAACGGGCGAGGGATGGACTAAGGTGTTTTGGGAGCAGTGACCTGGGAGCCGTCCAGCAGGTTCATTTTTTCATCGCACGAATTGTGTGGCAGGTTTTTGATTCTATAGACTGGATATGCGGGACGGAAGTGACTAACATGTATGACGGGTGGTTTTTTAAGCCCTGATTATTCACCTGGGGAGCTGATCTGTGTATACGGGTTTTATTGAGCTCTGGTGGCGTAGGGCGATGTCTATATAGAATACAAGAAATTATTTATATTTACAGGAGACATTGGGGATTAGCGTGGTAGGGGTCTCCCACTTGGTGGTGGGGCCCAGACCAGGCAGGGGCACACATCGGTTGTCTCTCTTTCTACAGAGGGAGGCAATGGTTGTGGGCCCAATGTCCGTTGTCCAAATGCATTCTTTAGCATATTGAGAGTACAACACACCAAGACATCCCTGGATATTTATCTTATGGGAGGTAGGGGTTTGTTTGCTCTATACCGTGTGGCACACGGGATTTCCCCTATATGCCGCTTTTGAACTCATTTTTGAACTTATTTATTGATCAGCTCCGAACTTCTATGAAAGGGCTCCCCTTTATGTCTATGTGTGACATTATACTATTCCGTTTTTCGCATTGCCAGTTAGATACTGAACCGCGATATTGATATGATTGAGGTGTCATACATCCTGCTGAAGATCGGCTCCTATGACACTGTGGAACGAAACTATATTTTCCTTAAATAATATCATCCCTCGGTTGGTGTGCCCGTGGTGACCGGCGTCTAGACATGCAGTTATACGGATTTGACATAATGTTGCACAAAGAGAATCGCAGGAAAAGACATACTCTCTCTGTAGGACCTGGGGTTACTATGACAGTGACTAGACGCTTAGGCGCGTCATCAGTCAGGTGACCGGGAGCAGCGTCATTGATCACATGACTGTATAGCTGAACATGTGATGTATGAGAATCCCGTTCTAACATTCGCGCAGCCGCAGTCGCATGCAGAAGACGCCGTTCATCATGGACACACTATGGAATAACAGCCCAAGTATGAACGCTCGGAAAGCCTTATATTAATTTACACTGTGGTTGATAGACTGGATCAATTATATGATTATTTGTACCTGAGAGGAGGCGGGTCTATTGGTGGTAGCACACCCACTGATCAATTGGTAGGAATTAGTACCCCTATATATATGTAATGTGAGTCACTTATAAACTTGTATGTAGCTTGATAAAGACTGTTGTCGAAACGTTGCTGCTGAACATTTGGTGGATTAAAACACATTGAATTTGCTTTTGGAGTGCCGTGACCTTCTTCATCTCTGCTGGTGTATTGGGGGTCTCTGAGGGCGAGACCTGACGCCACGAGCACCGCCGCAAAGTCTCTTGAGTGCATTCAAGTAAGTGGTGCTGTCCTACCATACATTTTTGTTGGCTCTATACACCACCACAATGGATGTGAAGTGAAACGGACAAGATGTGCTTTACCTGCAGACTGTCAGCTGTAATCTGAGGTATTTACATCCAAATCGGGTGAACGGTGCAGGAATTACAGCAGTTACATATGTGCCTCCCACTTGTTAAGGAACCAAAAGTAATGGGACAGAATAATAATCATAAATCAAACTTTCACTTTTTAATACTTGGTTGCAAATCCTTTGCAGTCAATTACAGCCTGAAGTCTGGAACGCATAGACATCACCAGACGCTGGTCTCATCCATGGTGATGCTCTGCCAGGCCTCTACTGCAACTGTCTTCAGCTCCTGCTTGTTCTTGGGGCATTTTCCCTTCAGTTTTGTCTTCACCAAGTGAAATGCTCAATCGGATTCAGGTCCGGGGATTGACTCGGCCATTGCAGAACATTCCACTTCTTTCCCTTAATCTCTTTGGTTGCTTTTGCAGTATGCTTTGGGTCATTGTCCATCTGCACTGTGAAGCGCCGTCCAATGAGTTCTGAAGCATTTGGCTGAATATGAGCAGATAATATTGTCCAAAACACTTCAGAATCCATCCTGCTGCTTCTGTCAGCAGTCACATCATCAATAACTACAAGAGAAGCAGTTCCATTGGCAGCCATACATGCCCACGCCATGACACTACCACCACCATGCTTCACTGATGAGGTGGTATGCTTAGGATCATGAGCAGCTCCTTTCCTTCTCCATACTCTTCTCTTCCCATCACTCTGGTACAAGTTGATCTTGGTCTCATCTGTCCATAGGATGTTGTTCCAGAACTGTGAAGGCTTTTTTAGATGTCGTTTGGCAAACTCTAATCTGGCCTTCCTGTTTTTGAGGCTCACCAATGGTTTCCATCTTGTGGTGAACCCTCTGTATTCACTCTGGTAAAGTCTTCTCCTGATGGTTGACTTTGACACACATACACCTACCTCCTGGAGAGTGTTCTTCATCTGGCCAACTGTTGTGAAGGGCGTTTTCTTCACCAGGGAAAGAATTCTTCGGTCATCCACCACAGTTGTTTTCCGTGGTCTTCCGGGTCTTTTGGTGTTGCTGAGCTCACCGCTGCGTTCCTTCTTTGTAAAAATGTTCCAAACAGTTGTTTTGGCCAGGCCTAATGTTTTTGCTATCTCTCTGATGGGTTTGTTGTGTTTTTCAGCCTAATGATGGCTTCACTGATAGTGACCGCTCTTTGGATCTCATCTTGAGAGTTGACAGCAACAGATTCCAAATGCAAATAGCAGACTGGAAATGACCTCTGGACCTTTTATCTACTCATTGTAATTGGGATAATGAGGGAATAACACACACCGGCCATGGGACAGCTGAGAAGACAATTGTCCCATTACTTCTGGTCCCTTAACAAGTGGGAGGCACATATGCAAACTGCTGTAATTCCTGCACCGTTCACCTGATTTGGATGTAAATCCCTCAGATTACAGCTGACAGTCTGCAGGTAAAGCACATCTTGTTTGTTTCATTTCAAATCCATTGTGGTGGTGTATAGAGCCAGAAATGTTACAATTGTGTCCATGTCCCAATATTAATGGACCTGACTGTATAAAGAAGTGCATAAAATGATCGGCTGCTCAGCTAAAATGATCTCAAATGCAACCAAAACCTGAAAGACGTGTAAGAAAGCGAAAAGCTACCATTGGAATGGATAGAAGAATAGCTAAGATGGCAAGGCAAATGGCAAAAGGGAGAAAGCTGGCCACACCAAACGGCCCGCAACTGTTCCACAGAGCACCCCCTTGCGTAAATCTCCCTTGGCAAGCGGTAGGTAATTCGCAGTATGGCGCTTTTTTGAGGAAAGTGCGGACGACAAAAGAATAGTAGTTTGCAACCCGTGCCACACCAAAATGAGCCGGGGCGTGAACACTAGCAACCTCACCACCACCAGCATGATCCGCCACATGGCATCAAAGCACCGTAATAAGTGGAACGAAAGCCTGGGTCCTTAATCAGTGTCTGCGGGTCACACCACTGCCTCCTCTTCCCCTGTGTTACGTGCTGGCCAATCGCCTGTCCAAGACGCAGGCCCAGGTGCCTCCCGCCTTGCACCTTCACAAGCACCATCAGCGACCACATCCACTCCCCTGTCTCAGCGCAGCGTACAAATGTCCTTACCCCAGGTCTTTGAACGCAAGCGCAAATACCCAGCCACCCACCCACAGGCCATAGCACTAAATGCGCAACTTTCTAAATTACAGGTCCTGGAAATGTTGCCATTTAGGCTTGTGGACACTGAGGCCTTCCGCAGCCTGATGTCGGCGGCCATCCTGCATTACTCTGTCCACAGCCACCACTATTTTTCAAGGTGTGCTGTGCCCGCCTTACACCAACATGTGTCCCGAAATGTCACACGTGCCCTGACCAACGCAGTTACTGGGAAGGTCCACTTAACCACGGACACATGGACAAGTACATTCGGCCAGGGACGCTACATTTCCCTGACGGCACACTGGGTGAATGTTGTGGAGGCCGGAAGCGATTCGTACCCTGGGATGGCACAGGTGCTACCGACGCCGAGGATTGCGGGCCCTAATTCCATTAGGGTTTCTGCCAGCACCTGCGTTAGTGGCTGCAACCCCCACTTCTCCTCTTCCTCCACTTCAACCTCCGAATTATCCGCGTGCGGCACCAGTCAGCCATCAGTCGGTAGCTATAAGCAGTGTAGCACTGCAGTGGGGAAGCGGCAACAGGCCGGGCTGAAGCTGATATTCTTAGGGGACAAACAGCACACCGCCACAGAGCTGTGGCAGGGGATAAGGGAACAGACCGAGCTGTGGCTCTCTCCACTCAACCTAGAACCAGGCATGGGTGTGTCTGATAATGGCCGTAACTTGGTAGCGGCTTTGGAGCTCGGCAAGCTCACACACATCCCATGCCTAACCCAAGTCTTAAACTTAGTGGTTCAGCAGTTCATCAAAACCTACCCCAATTTGCCTGAGCTACTGGTGAACTTGCGCCGCGTGTGTGCCCATTTCCGAAAGTCATCTACAGCTTCAGCCGGACTGTCAACGCTGCAGCAGCGCTTACAATTGCCAGCTCACCGGCTGTTGTGCGACGTGAGCACGCGCTGGAACTCCACGTTCCACATGTTGGCCAGGCTTTGTGAGCAGCAGAGGGCAGTAGTGGAATACCAGCTGCAACATGGTCGTCGCCTTTCCAGTCAGCTTCCGCTCTTCACAAGCGAGGAGTGGGCATGGATGTCTGACCTCTGTGAGGTTTAAAGAAACTTTGAGGAATCAACACAGATGGTGAGCGGCGATAGCGCTATTATCAGTGTAACCATCCCACTTCTGTGTCTACTCAGACGCTCGCTGCTCACAATGAAGGCCGGCGCTTTGCATGTGGAAGAGGTGGAAATGGGGGAGGACATTACACAGGGTGATAGCCAGACCACCCTCCGTCCGCCTTCTCAGCGCGAATTGGACGATGAGGAGGAGGAGCAGGAGACGGTTACCTCCGCTACAGAGGGTAGTACCCATAGCAGGTTTATTCCATCTGTTAAGCGTGGGTGGGCAGAAGAGGAGGAAGAGGATGAGGAGATTGGGAGTGATCCTCCTGATGAGGAGAGCGAAGTCTCGTCTGCTGGTACTCTGGCACACATGGCTGCCTTGATGATAGGCTGCCGTTCCCGCGACCCGCTCGTTATACGCATTTTAGACAACATGGATTACTGGTTGTTCACCCTTCTCGACCCCCGCAACAAAGAGAACTTCTCATCTCTCATTCCTCTGGTGGAGAGGACGAGCAAAACGGTGCAATACCAGAAGGTCCTTGTGTGGCGTGCCAGAATCGCAGGGGAGACACGTGAGGTGCACGTTGGGCCGATGAGGGCCAGTAATAGTACAGTTCATCGGTTTACTCGCGGTTAGCAGAAAGCCTCCCTGGGCCGGCAGCACAGTGATGAGGAAGACAGCACGAAATCCTCCGGGGCACGCTCTGTGATAGGGGAACACCAGCCAAGATGGAGGTTGAGGTGCCCTTGATGACGGCGGTGTTTAGGGTGCTTGTGGCGGCTGGGTCCCTTGGTGGTATTTGTCGTGACGCCAGTACCGTTTATGGTGGTACAACCAGTTGTAGTGGTAGTATTGAAGAATGAGATAGACAGTGGTAGAATACAACTCACAGCTTTTACTGTAGCTGGTTTTAGTTGCAGCATAAACATCCAGACAGAATACAGTCTCTGGGAATATAGAGGAATTCTGTGGATCCACTGTTAATAGGTTTGGCTAGGTCCTGACTCAGGCTGTGGTTCTGTAGTACTCTTTTCGGGTATGCTTAGTCCTATAATTTCTGCATCTTCCAAGCCCTTAAACAGGCAGCTAATCTGTCTTCTATACTTTATGGTGAGGCCGCCTGTAGCTAGATTGTCCTCCACCATGCGCAAAGGTGCCCGTTAAGACTTAGGTAGTGGCTGTTATCACCGATGTCTCTCTGCTTGGATTTCTTCCAGGGACGAAACTCTATCCTCTGGTTGTAGGACCACAGGAGGAAAACGCTCTCCTGCTCCTCATACCTTGGCACTATCACATAGCTGCTTCTGACTTCACTCACTACTCTGATGTGGAATCTCAACTGAACTGAATCACTCCCACCAACAACAATCCACACTAGGCCTGACTAAGGTATTTATATATACTAAGTGCTATCGCCCTCTAGTGGTGGGATGTATAAAACACACCTAACCAGCCTATTAACAGGGATACAACAGGTGATGTAATGCAGAATGACATGCAACACAGTAATGCAGTTTCACAGTAATTTTGCAGTTCCCACGTGACCTGAGTGGGACGCTGCATACCCCCATGGTAAAAGAGAAGTCGCCCTCGACGTTGGTATCTGAAGCTGTGGATCTCTAAGCCGATTCCTGTAATACACACCACCAAATATGCACATATGGATATAGACATCGCATTGCATTATCATGACTCTTCGATAACCTCCTGTAAATAAAGGGTTATGCACAAAAATACATTCTAGGCAAATATATAATATATCACATACACATTTTTCTTGGTTGATGCTTTATGGCCAAAAAGGGTAATTAAGTGGTGATCTCACATAAGGGCAGTAAAGTCCAAGGTACGGTTTGAAGGACAAAGTCCATACCTAAATTGGGGTATAAAACGTGTATAAAAACTTTTTAAAGTGCACCATTTTTGTAAAAATAAAAAAGGATGAGCACAGAAAAGTCTTTCTGGGTACTGTACTTTAAACGTTTCATCAACATAGTCCCTTGATAACCTGAAAATGGGGTAAAAAGGGGTTAAATAGCACAAAACACACAAATAAAGTGCAACTGGATTTTTTTTTTTTCTGGATTCAATTGGAGTCCATGATGGAGTCCTTGCTAATAAAACACAGAGAGGGGCTCAAAAACAACAAGAGAAGTCCTCTCAAAACAACGGCAGCTCCTGCTCCATATAAGTGTTTGGCATACGGCCTACCTAATTGTAGGGATCTGGACTGGACAACACATCTGTAGGGATTGGACTTCCAGAATCCCATGAATCAGGGGAAGATCCTTTTGGTTTTCCCTCCAGTATCCGCTGTTTAGGAGTGGATGGCAAGTTCGACTTCTTTCTCAGCTCTTCGAAAATAGGAGATCCATCCTTCTTAGTGCTGTAATCCAGCCCAACTGCGGGGTTAATCCTGTCTGTGGCGAAACCAACCTCGCCACTGGGTTTTGGAGAGGACTGGCTGCTGGCCTCTTGCCCCAGAATTATGGGCCATATACTAACTTTTAAACCCCTGAACCTATTCAAGTGAATTTTGGATAGGTTTGTCCCCAAGTTATACTGTTTAAATTGATGTTAGTTATATGTATGGCCAATGTAAACTCACAAAGTTGTAACAATTTATAATAAGTGTAACTTGTCAGCTTGGGAGGAAAATGCTGGGTGTGTTTCTATTGTGCCATTGTCCCATTGTGTGTTTAAAATGGTGATGTCTGTTCTGTTGTCCTCACATGTGTATTGGCGATCTCCCTTTGTCCTCAGAGATAATTGGATTGCTCCTCAGGTTGTCTCCGGGACAGAGAGGAGGAGACCATGATGCATTGTGGGGATATGTTGTCCTATGTCACAGTCTTCATTCTGGTCCTCTGGGGGCGTGAACGATTGGTTGCTGTAGTTACATTGTATGTGTTGTAAATTACTGATTGGTTGTATTTCAAACCCCTGTGGGCAGTACTATGTTTGTGGTTTATGAATAAAAGAGGCTGTACGTGAAGTACAGTCAGACCACTGCTTGACCCTCAACACGGATCCTTGTCTCGTTATTGGGGGGATCCGCTGTATGCTGTTAGAAGACCGATTGCCAGAAGTGTAAGCTGATCCCTGTTCGTCTGCTAGCAGCTATTCATGAGGTTCCAGTTTGGAGTGCTACTTTGTATCCAGTTCGGGACATTGGTGTCCTGCAGTAGCTGTGCCTGTCTCTCAGAAAGGGGCACATCGCCTAAACGGATTTTAACCCCTTGTCTGCTGAAACGGTCCGTTACACTGTCTACAGGCTTTGATTCCACTGAAGGATTCCTCATTGGTGATGGACTTGCTGGTTCACCTCTGTAGGTCGGAATGTTGAACTCCTGATGCTGCTGTACAGCCAGCCGCTGGAACAAAACTGCACAGTCCCCAGCAGATGCACTTATGCCTTTTGGCTCTGGCCTTGTTCTCCTGACACGTTCCCTCTGGGGTTTGGGATCACTTGCAGGGTCTTTAGTGATGATGGCAGGTTGCCAGAAAATGTTGGTGCCCTCAAATCCAGTGGCATACTGATTTTGGGTGCTAGGAGGCACATATTTTGCAGCAGGCCGCACGGGGGCGGTAGAAGGTTCCTGTTCAAGGTCCTCCTCAGTCTTTAGCAAGCTCCTGGGTCTTCATGGGCTGTCCTGGTCGACGTACTGCAGTGGTGTATGGTCCATGTGTGCCTTCTGCAGGTGTGAACTCTACTGTTTCATTGACGTACAGGCTATGAAGCCAACTAGGGAGCTCCTTTCTCTTTACAGACCGGCGATTGACATAATAGTCTCTATCTGTTTCCATATCTCGGATAAACCCGAATCCTCGCTGCTTACAGAAGCTAAGAACTCGGCCCAATCTCCGTACCGGAACCGGGAAGTCCTTTAGGGGTTCTTTCAGCAACTTGCGGGTCAGGTCCTCATTGTACCTCTTACAGGCGTGTGTGCGCGGGAGTCGAGCCGACTTGATTTCCGCTGACAACTTGGCCCAAAGTTCGTCCTGTGCAGTAGTAGGCCACACTATGGTGGGGGAATCTGTAGCCGGACCGGACCTTTTGGCACATATCTGAGGCCGGTTTTGCGGCATCGCTGTGACGTGCTGACCTGTGCTGTAATCAGCCGATTCAGCAGGGCGATCCACACTGCGCTCCCTCCAGTGGCGTTCCCATAGGTCCTGGACACGGACCTGCAGCTCAGGTGTAATGGGCGTAGGGGTCCACGTCGGTGCGGCAACAATGTTTTGCTCGGGTCCTGTCTCCATCGCAGAGCTCACCCGCTTCTCCGCCATGCTGCTTCGGCTGCACACTTCCCTCTCTAGGAAGCAATCAGCGCTTCTCTCTTTAACGTGCGCACGCATGTCACGCTCTTCCCGAGTGCCGGGCCCGCCTCCTAGGTCTGTATGAATGACAGGGGCGACGCAACCATTATCCACCATACAAGGGGCGGTCTCTGAGTCGGGTGTCCAGAGAAACAATGGTCAGTACTCCAATTGGGTTTGGTGGCTGATTGACACGATAATCGAGTTAATGCGAGTGATGGTTCAACAGTCTCTTGCGCATTAGGACATCCATGAGTGGCTGCATTTTTGTCAAAACATCTAACAGGTGGGCACATCGATACTCCACACAGGGTTCCACCCATTTGGTTTAATGGAAGAATTTTTATATTCAGGGAAGGACAGTTAGTGATTAGAGTTGAGCGGACACCTGGATGTTCAGGTTCAGCCAAACTTAAAAAAAAAAAAGTTTGGGTTCGGGACCTGAACTTGACCCCGAACCCGAACCCCATTGAAGTCAATGGGGACCCGAACTTTTGGCCACTAAAATGGCTCTAAAATAGCCCTGGAAACAGCTAGAGGTCTGCAAAGGGCAGCAAAATGTGCTTAAGAGCATGGCAAGTGTTCTGCAAACAAATGTATATAGGGAAATGAATTAAAAAAACATAAAAGACCTTAAAAATAAAAATTAGGAATGATGTAGGAGGAAGAGGTTGAGGAGGCGGTGAATGGGTGGATGTGGCGGTGTAGGCTCACGTGGCGGTCTAGGTGGAGGTGGCGGCGAAGGAGGAATAGGTAGCCAACACTGATGTGTTATTTTGCATTTTTACATAGGGGTATCCCCCAAAATATTGGGACATATAAAAAAACAAAAAAGGAATAAGTGCACTTGAGTACAAGGATGGATGGTTGATGGTGGTATAAATGTCTATTCTGCACAAGGTACGGACAAGTCCTGAGGGATCCAGGCCTGGTTCATTTTAATGACCGTCAGCTTGTCCACGTTGGCTGACACCTCCTGCCGTGCTAAACACACGTTCAGACAATACACCGGCTGCAGGACAGGCCAGCACCTCCAAGGCATAAAAGGCTAGCTCTGGCCATGTGGACAATTTGGAGAGCCAGAAGTTGAATGGGGCAGAACCATCAGTCAGTACGTGTAGTCGTGTGCACAGGTACTGCTCCACCATGTTGTTCAAATGCTGCCTCCTGCTAACACGCTCCATATCAGCAGTTGGGGCCGGTTGTTGCGGCGAGTTGACAAAGCTTTTCCACATGTCGGCCATGCCAACCCTGCCCTCAGAGGTGCTGGCGCTGACACAGCTGCGGTGGCGACCTCTTCCTCCAGCGTGCGCCTGTAGTCGCGCATCTTTCGATCACGCTCCAGTGAGGGAATTAAGGACGGCACATTGTCTTTGTACCGAGGATCCAGCAGCGTGGCCACCCAGTAGTCCGCACACGTTAAAATGTGGGCAACTCTGCAGTCGTTGCGCAGGCACTGCAGCATGTAGTCGCTCATGTGTGCCAGGCAAAAAGCTGTATTTGTGGCCTTAATGTGACACTCACTTATGCACGTCTAATCCCAGATGTGCACCATATGAAACAGATGGTTTTTTTTCACCCCAGTAAGCAAAAAGCTGTATTTCTGGCCTAAATGTGACACTCACTTATGCACGTCTAATCCCAGATGTGCACTATATGAAAAAAAGGTTTTTTCTAACCCCAGTGTCTCAAAGCTGTATTTCTGGACTTGCAGACATGCAGATAGCCTGTGCTCCTGCACTATCGTTGCATAAAATGGCTGCCGATTATGTATTGATATTGACTAACTGAAGGAAAAAAGGTTCGTTTTCAGCAGTAGTTGGCTCAGGGCAGGCTTAAAACAATTGTGCACTGCACCCACAAAACACATTTGCTGTAGATAAACCCGTTCTTGATAAGATTTCTCCCTGATCTCTCCCTCACAGCAGCTGCAGCCTCTCCCTACACTAATCCGAGCAGAGTGACGGGCGGCGCTACGTGACTGCAGCTTATATAGAGGCTGGGTCACATGCTGCAGTTGGCCAATCACAGCCATGCCAATAGTAGGCATTGCTGTGATGGCCTTTTGGGGCAAGTAGTATGAAGCTTGTTGATTGGCTGCTGTGCAGCCTTTCAAAAAGCGCCGAACCTGAACTTTTATGTAAATGTTCGGGTTTGGGTCCGGGTGCCGAAAATCCTAAAGTTCGGTACGAACAGTTCGGGTTTGCTCAACTCTATTAGTGATACGATTATTTTCTCTTCTTCATTTCACATGCGAAGTCTCGCGACTCTTGGGTATACACACGTCACACTCTCCTCCCGCGCGTGGCGTCTCACTTTGATGTGGCTGCAAACAGAGGAGGCGGCGCTGCGTTTGCATACAGGATCGGCCTCCCAGAATGGATACAGCAACAGGTAGGACGGGCTGGCCGGACAATTTTGCATAAATGGGCGGCACTAGGTTTTCCCGCTCTTCAGGGGGTGTCACTAACTTATCCACAGTGATGGCGCAGTATTTTTTCAAACAAGAAGGCCTCCGGCGTCCGTTTTAAGTGCATAGAAACAGTCCATTCAATGACAGCAAGCCGTTTTAGGCTGGGTTCACACGGGCGTTGCGGGAAAATGTGCGGGTGCGTTGCGGGAACACCCGCGATTTTTCCGCGCGAGTGCAAAACATTGTAATGCGTTTTGCACTCGCGTGAGAAAAATCGCGCATGTTTGGTACCCAAACCCAAACTTCTTCACAGAAGTTCGGGCTTGGGATCGGTGTTGTGTAAATTGTATTATTTCCCCTTATAACATTGTTATAAGGGAAAATAATAGCATTCTGAATACAGAATGCATAGTACAATAGCGCTGGAGGGGTTACATAGTACAGAATGCATAGTACAATAGCGCTGGAGGGGTTAAAATGAAAATAAAAAATTTAACTCATCTTAGTCCACTTGATCGCGTAGCCGGCATCTCCTTCTGTCTCCTTTGCTGAACAGGACCTGTGGTGAGCATTAATTACAGGTAAAGGACCTGTGGTGACGTCACTCCGGTCATCACATGATCTGTCACCATAGTAAAAGATCATGTGACAGATCATGTGATGACCTGAGTGACGTCACCAAAGGTCCTTTACCTGTAATGGACGCTCACCACAGGTCCTGTTCAGCAAAGGAGACAGAAGGAGATGCCGGCTACGCGATCAAGTGGACTAAGGGGAGTTAAATTATTTTTTTTTTTTAAATTAACCCCTCCAGCGCTAGTTTACTATGCATTCTGTATTCAGAATGCTATTATTTTCCCTTATAACCATGTTATAAGGGGAAATAATAATGATCGGGTCTCCATCCCGATCGTCTCCTAGCAACTGTGCGTGAAAATCGCACCGCATCCTCACTTGCTTGCGGATGCTATTCAGAATGCTATTATTTTCCCTTATAACCATGTTATAAGGGGAAATAATAATGATCGGGTCTCCATCCCGATCGTCTCCTAGCAACTGTGCGTGAAAATCCGATTTTCACGCAACCCCATTCACTTCTATGGGGCCTGCGTTGCTTGAAAAACGCTGACTATAGAGCATGCTGCGATTTTCACGCAACGCACAAGTGATGTGTGAAAATCACTGCTCATCTGAACAGCCCCATCTCGCCCGTGTAAACGCAGCCTTAGTAACACAAATATCTGATTTCCTACTGCGATTTTTTATGCTGAAGACGGGTATAACGCTCCATGCAGCTTCCAAACACTTTAAACAGTTCTGTGGCCCGACACAGCGCGCAATAAGTAAAAGTCTCTCAATGAAGCAAAGGGGCTTATTCTCATGTGACAGTCTTTTAAATAAGACGCAGGGGTTAATATCCTGTTTGTGACGCCAAAATTCAGATGAGGCGTGCCAGAACCGCAGGGGCAACACGTGAGGTGCACGGTGGGCCGATGAGGGGGAGTAGTAATACAGTTCATCGGTTTACTCCCGGTTAGCAGAAAGCCTCCCTGGGCCGGCAGCACAGTGATGAGGAAGACAGCACGAAATCCTCCGGGGCACGCTCTGTGGTAGGGAAGCACCAGCCAAGATGGAGGTTGAGGTGCCCTTGATGACGGCGGGGTTTAGGGTGCTTGTGGCGGCTGGGTCCCTTGGTGGTATTTGTCGTGATGCCAGTACCGTTTATGGTGGTACAACCAGTTGTAGTGGTAGTATTGAAGAATGAAGTAGACAGTGGTAGGATACAACTCACAGCTTTTACTGTAGCTGGTTTTAGTTGCGGTATATACATCCAGACAGAATACAGTCTCTGGGTATATAGAGGAGTTCTGTGGATCCACTGTTAATAGGTTTGGCTAGGTCCTGACTCTGTGGTTCTGTAATTATGGCAAAAGAGAAAAGGGAGAGGCGCTCATAGGGTGGTAAGCGATGATACGCAGATAACGTGATGAATAAAATGTGCTCCCCTTTGGGTGTTGTGCAGGTGTAAGCGCACAACAGGTTTAGACACACAATAGGTTGGGAGGGTGAGGGAGGTCCGTGCTGCCGGTACCCGTTCAGTCCCTTTGGATGGAGTTGCCAAAAACTCCTAGGGATTGTTAGGGTTGAGAAGAGTGATTTGTGTCCGAAAACACACAATAGGGTACCTCTTTGGCGCACAGGAACGACCACAGTTTCAGGTTTTTGGGTAAAGATACTATTTATTGTTCAGTTGACAACGCGTTTCGGAGTTTATAACTCCTTTTTCAAGTCTTGGGGGCTCCAACAGCAAGGGGCAACAGGCTGTTGGTGCCCCCAACAGAAGCGACGCCAGATACAGCAGCAGCACACATCAGAAGGATTTCCCAGCCACCCGGCCACCTTCTGCCTGTTGCCCCTTGCTGTTGGCGCCCCCAAGACTTGAAAAAGGAGTTATAAACTCCGAAACGCGTTGTCAACTGAACAATAAATAGTATCTTTACCCAAAAACCTGAAACTGTGGTCGTTCCTGTGCGCCAAAGAGGTACCGTATTGTGTGTTTTCGGACACAAATCACTCTTCTCTGTGGTTCTGTAGTACTCTTTTCGGGTATGCTTAGTCCTATAATTTCTGTATCTTCCAAGCCCTTGTAGCTAATCTGTCTTCTATACTTTATGGTGAGGCCACCTGTAGCTAGATTGTCCTCCACCATGTGCAAAGGTGCCCGTTAAGACTTAGGTAGTGGCTGTTATCACCGATGTCTCTCTGCTTGGATTTCTTCCAGGGACGAAACTCTATCCTCTGGTTGGAGGATGAAAGGAACTAAGAGGACCACAGGAGGAAAACGCTCTCCTGCTCCTCATACCTTGGCACTATCACATAGCTGCTTCTGACTTCACTCACTACTCTGATGTTGAATCTCAACTGAACTGAATCACTCCCACCAACAACAACCCACACTAGGCCTGACTAAGGTATTTGTCACGGGGTTCCGAAGGTGCACTCGGTCCCCCATTGCCCGCAGACCTGTTGCTTAGCTTTTGGAATGAGGTTCTGTGTTTGACCTCATTCCCAGGGCGTCTTTACTAGCTGGGTGGCTCCCTGCTCCTAGTCTGCCTTGAGCGCCGAGCTGATCACTCGGTGCTCGACTGGTTGGTCTGTCGGTCATGTGACGCTGGCCACGTCACATGATCCTCACTCCCCACTATAAATACAGGCAGCCTGCTGGCTACAGGTTGCCTGTTAATTTCTAGGTTCCTGGCTATTTGTTGGACTACTGAAGACTTACCTGATCCTGTTCCCTGATGATCCTTTTGCCTGCTGTACTGCGCATCCGTCCTGGTATTGTGACCTCGGCTCCCACCTGACTACTCTCTTAGGACTCCTCTTGTACTTCTCTACTCTCCTGGTATTTGACCCCGGCTTCTCCTGACCATTCTTTGCTTAACCCTTGGTACTGCGTGGCTCTCTTGGTTCTGACCCGGTCCGTTCATGTTCCGTATTTTGTCTTGTCTGTCTTCCCTGCACATATCCAAGTTTAGGGACTGTCGTCCAGTTGTCCCCTGTCATCAGGACTCGTGAGGCAAGTAGGCAAGGCCAGGGGTGAGGGTGGAGCGCAGTGGTCACTACCCTTCCCCCTGTGTGTGTGTGGACGTGACCGTTACAGATTAACAGGCACAATAACCACTGTATCATGAATCCTCTTACTACCCTGACTGACCATGTCTCTAACTTGAAACAGATGGTGCAGGAGCTAGGAGAGAAACTCAGTTCTTGTGAGTTAGGGCAAGGTTCTTCCACTCCTCTGTCCTCTAGTCCACATTTTGAACCCCAGATCAAGCTCCCAGAACCATTTTCTGGAGACCGAAAGAGGTTCCTCTCCTTTAAGGAGAATTGCAAACTCTACTTCCGTTTGCGCCCCGTGTCCTCCGGTCCCGAGAGCCAACGCGTGGGGATTATCATTTCTCTACTACAGGGTGATCCCCAGGACTGGGCATTTTCGTTACCTCCTGGGGCCAGTTGTCTAACTTCTGTGGAGGAGTTTTTTCAGGCCCTGGGTACCCTCTATGACGAACCAGACAGGGCCCTGGTAGCCGAGACGGCTCATAGGGCACTGGTTCAGGGCCATCTCCCTGCGGAGGAGTATTGCACCCAATTCAGACGGTGGTGTGTCCCCTCTGGATGGAATGAACCAGCCCTGAAGAGTCAGTTTAGGTCTGGTCTATCTGATAATTTAAAAGATCTATTGGTCAATTACCAAATTCCTGAGACCTTAGAGGAGATGATGACCCTAGTTGTCCGACTTGACAGACGAGTTAGAGAGAGACGACAAGAACGACAGTTCTGTTCTCAGATGGTGGTCCAGCCAAAGGCCTTTTCCAGGGACAACACTGAGGTCTCCACCGAGGAACCCATGCAGGTTGGCATGACCCGGGGTAATCTTCGTCGCAGACGCGGAGAGTGCTTCTACTGTGGAGATCCTGGCCATTGGATCAACAAGTGTCCTAAGAGGGTCCTCTCTGACAAGTCTCCTAAGGCAAGACAACCTAAAGACCAGGTACACCCTGATTTTTCTAAAGGTAAGCTTTTGGTACCCATAACAATTTCTCTGGGTGTTAATAAGTGGCCGGGTAAGGCCTTTATTGACTCCGGTTCAGCGGCCAGCTTTATTGACTTTGAGTTTGCTTGTAAATTGGGTATTCCAATGTTTGCTTTACCTACACCTATCCATGTCATGGCTATTGATGCTACTCCCCTGATTGGTGGTACGGTGAGGTCATGTACCTCTGAAATTTCTCTGTCCGTGGGTGTGTGCCACTCTGAGAGATGTTCTCTTCTAGTCCTGGAGAACCTACCGGTTGAGGTGGTACTAGGGTTGCCTTGGCTCCGTTTACATAACCCCACAATTGATTGGTCCAAAGGAGAGTTGGTGAAATGGGGACCTAAGTGTGACTCATGCTTGTCCGTGGTCCAGGCTGGGGTTTCAGTAAGGTCTAATACATTACCCTCTGTTATTAAGGAATATTCTGATGTGTTCTCGTCCCTTACTCCAGAGGTTCTACCCCCCCATAGACCTTATGATTGCGCCATAGAGCTAATTGAGGGTGCCGAATTTCCTAAAGGTCGAATTTATAATCTTTCAGGGCCCGAACGCAAGGCTATGGAAGATTATATTAAGGAGAGCCTTGCTAAAGGGCATATTAGACCTTCAGTTTCTCCTATGGGAGCAGGGTTTTTCTTTATTAAAAAGAAGGATGGTGGTCTTAGGCCTTGTATTGATTACCGGAGATTAAATAAAATCACTGTCCAAAATAGATACTCTCTCCCATTGATTCCGGATTTATTTAACCAGGTTTTGGGGGCAACCTGGTTTTCCAAGATTAACCTGAAAGGGGCATACAATCTAATCCGAATCAAGGAGGGAGACGAATGGAAGACAGCGTTCAATACTCCGGTAGGACACTTTGAATATCAGGTGATGCCTTTTGGACTCAGCAATGCCCCAGCTGTGTTCCAAAACTTAATGAACGATATTCTTAGGGAGTTCTTAGGTAAATTTATTATTGTCTATCTTGACGACATTTTGATATTCTCTCCTGATTTCGAATCTCATGTGTCTCATGTCAAACAAGTATTAGAGGTGTTGAGGGAGAACCAGCTATCCGCTAAGCAAGAGAAATGTGTCTTTGGTGTACAGGAGATTCTGTTTCTAGGGCATGTTTTGACTCCTCACGCCTTTAAGATGGATCCTGGTAAGGTTTTAGCAATTAAGGAATGGGTAAGGCCTTCATCCTTAAAGGCTTTAGAACGGTTTTTGGGTTTCGCTAATTACTACCGTAAATTTATCATGAATTTTTCTGTAATTGCTAAACCACTGACCGACCTTACTAAGAAAGGGGCGGATTTGGAGAATTGGTCTACTGAGGCCATTTCTTCATTTGAAACATTAAAAAAGGCATTCAGTAGCACTCCCATTCTGATCCAGCCTGATCAGGAGAGACCCTTTATTGTGGAGGTGGATGCGTCCGAGGACGGCGCAGGAGCAGTTCTTTCACAGGGTCCTGCTAGCCTCACTAACCTGAGACCGTGTGCCTTCTTCTCCAGGAAATTCTCTCCCACGGAGAGAAACTACGACATAGGGAATAGGGAGCTGCTGGCTATTAAATGGGCATTTGAGGAGTGGAGACATTTTCTGGAGGGGGCAAGGCATTGTGTAACTGTTGTCACTGATCATAAAAAACGTATGTTTCTCGAGTCTGCTAAGAGGTTGAATCCCCGACAAGCCCGATGGGCTCTGTTTTTTACCCGTTTTGATTTCTCCATTACGTTCAGGCCGGGAAGTAAAAATGTGAAGGCAGACGCATTATCTCGGAGCTTCCATGCTTTTCAACCCACTGAGACGCCGCCTGAATCCATCCTACCAGCAAACATCTTCTTAGCGGCTCTAACCCAGGATATCTCGGCTCGCATTAAGGCTGAACAACATCTGGCACCGGCATCCACCCCAACAGATAAGTTGTTTGTTCCCGTACAATTTCGTCTCCAGCTGTTGGGTGAGTGTCACGATTCTGCCTTTTGTGGACATCTGGGTGTTGGGGGCACTAAGGATCTGGTTTCTAGATCTTATTGGTGGCCCACTCTGACCAGGGATGTCAAGTCCTACGTGTCAGCCTGTGAGGTTTGTGCCAGGTCTAAGACACCTAGGACTCGCCCTGCTGGTAACCTACGACCCCTACCCATTCCCAGTAGACCCTGGTCCCATATCTCGATGGACTTTATAACTGACCTACCGTTGGCGGAGGGTAAGACTGTGGTTTGGGTAGTGGTCGACAGGTTTAGCAAGATGGTTAATTTCATTCCCCTGTCTAAACTTCCAAATGCTAAAACCCTGGCGTCTATTTTTGTGAGAGAGATTGTTCGTTTACATGGCATCCCGGAAAATATTGTTTCGGACAGGGGTGTGCAGTTTGTGTCCAAATTCTGGAGGGCCTTCTGTCAAAGATGTAAAATTTCGTTGTCTTTTTCTTCCGCCTACCATCCTGAGAGTAATGGGCAGACTGAACGCCTTAATCAGTCTGTGGAACAATTCCTGAGGTTATATGTTGCTGATGACCAGCAATTATGGGTCAAATTCCTTCCGTTGGCTGAATTTGCTTTGAATAACCGTGTCAATTCTTCTGCTGGGGTCTCCCCTTTCTTTTGTAACCATGGTTTTCATCCCAGTTTTCATTCTGGGTCGTCCGTCTCCTCCTCTAACCCTGAAGCTGATAAACTCTCCTCCGAACTGTGCACAGTTTGGGCCCGGGTTCAATCGAACCAAGAAAAGGCTCAAAGTTCTCAAAAACTCAAGGCCGATAGGAGACGTTCAAGGGGGGTGAACTTTCAGGTTGGGGATAAAGTATGGTTGTCCTCCAAGAATCTATCTCTCAAGGTAGCTTCTAGAAAATTTGCTCCTCGTTTTATTGGACCATATATGATCACAGAGGTGATTAACCCGGTATCATTTAGGTTGGAGCTGCCCAAGTCATTCCACATTCATAATGTGTTCCATAAGTCTCTACTTAAAAAATATGTTGAACCGGTACTACCATCAAAAGCCTCGCCTCCGCCGGTTCTTGTTTTATGATGCTGTCGAGTATGTCGTGTCTAAAATGGTGGATGTCAGGAAGGTGCGTAATTCCTTGCAGTACCTGATTCACTGGAAGGGGTATGGACCTGAAGAGAGATCTTGGGTACCTGCCAGGGAGGTTCATGCTCCTAGACTTGTTCGTAAATTTCATTTAGAACACCCTGAAAAGCCATCGCCTGAAGTCTTGGGTCCGGTGGCCCCTCGTAAAAGGGGGGGGTACTGTCACAGGGTTCCGAAGGTGCACTCGGTCCCCCATTGCCCGCAGACCTGTTGCTTAGCTTTTGGAATGAGGTTCTGTGTTTGACCTCATTCCCAGGGCGGCTTTACTAGCTGGGTGGCTCCCTACTCCTAGTCTGCCTTGAGCGCCGAGCTGATCACTCGGTGCTCGACTGGTTGGTCTGTCGGTCATGTGACGCTGGCCACGTCACATGACCCTCACTCCCCACTATAAATACAGGCAGCCTGCTGGCTACAGGTTGCCTGTTAATTTCTAGGTTCCTGGCTATTTGTTGGACTACTGAAGACTTACCTGATCCTGTTCCCTGATGATTCTTTTGCCTGCTCCTCCTGTACTGCGCATCCGTCCTGGTATTGTGACCACGGCTCCCACCTGACTACTCTCTTAGGACTCCTCTTGTACTTCTCTACTCTCCTGGTATTTGACCCCGGCTTCTCCTGACCATTCTTTGCTTTATCCGTTGTACTGCGTAGCTCTCTTGGTTCTGACCTGGTCCGTTCATGTTCCGTATTTTGTCTTGTCTGTCTTCCCTGCACGTATCCAAGGTTAGGGACTGTCGTCCAGTTGTCCCCTGTCATCAGGACTCGTGAGGCAAGTAGGCAGGGCCAGGGGTGAGGGTGGAGCGCAGTGGTCACTATCCTTCCCCCTGTGTGTGTGTGTGGACGTGACCGTTACAGTATTTATATAGACTGAGTGCTATCCCCCTCTAGTGGTGGGATGTATAAAACACACCTAACCAGCCTATGAGCAGGGACACAACAGGTGATGTAATGCAGAATGACATGCAGCACAGTAATGCAGTTTTACAGTCATTTTGCAGTTCCCACGTGTCCTGAGTGGGGCGCTGCACTTCTGGAAAAATTGCTCCAAAAATTTCCAGCTGACAACGCTGGCGGCAGAGTCCGTAGTTCCTTGGGCAACCGAGGAAGGGAGACAAAGGGAACACACAGCAGATCCAACAGAGGCAGGGCAACACTCTCCAAGGCCTGGGACAGCTTCATGACACCCCGCCAGCACCCTCACCCTGATGCGCTGCCTAGTGGTGCAAGGAGGAAAGATGGTGAAGGAGTACGTAGCAGACCGTGTCAGCGTCCTCAGTGATCCCTCAGTGCCTTACAACTACTGGGTGTCCAAGCTGGACACGTGGCACGAACTGGCGCTCTACGCCTTGGAGGTGCTGCCCTACCGCCAGCGTTTTGTCAGAGCGGGTATTTAGTGCTGCTGGTGGCATTATAACAGATAAGTGTATCCGCCTGTCAACTGAGAATGCTGACAGGTTGACTCTGACCTGGATTGCCCCCGACTTCTCTTCTCCACCAGAGGAAAGCGGCCGAACATGAAGGCCCTTTACATGTGTTGTTTATAGTGTACTGAATACACTGTATTCCCTGCACCCCTTCCACCACAAACAGGGGTATATGGTTCAATCTTCCTTTTCTCCTCCTCCTCTTATCATATCAACAACATGCTTATTCGTCACATACCGTATAATGCCCTCCCATATAATGTATTACAGGGTCAGCTCACCTGCAGGCCTCACATATAATGTATTACAGGGTCAGCTCACCTGCAGGCCTCACATATAATGTATTACAGGGTCAGCTCACCTGCAGGCCTCACATATAATGTATTACAGGGTCAGCTCACCTGCAGACCTCACATATAATGTATTACAGGGTCAGCTCACCTGCAGGCCCTCACATATAATGTATTACAGGGTCAGCTCACCTGCAGGCCTCACATATAATGTATTACAGGGTCAGCTCACCTGCAGGTCTCACATATAATGTATTACAGGGTCAGCTCACCTGCAGGCCTCACATATAATGTATTACAGGGTCAGCTCACCTGCAGGCCTCACATATAATGTATTACAGGGTCAGCTCACCTACAGGCCTCACATATAATGTATTACAGGGTCAGCTCACCTGCAGGCCTCACATATAATGTATTACAGGGTCAGCTCACCTGCAGGCCTCACATATAATGTATTACAGGGTCAGCTCACCTGCAGGCCTCACATATAATGTATTACAGGATCAGCTCACCTGCAGGCCTCACATATAATGTATTACAGGGTCAGCTCACCTGCAGGCCTCACATATAATGTATTACAGGGTCAGCTCACCTGCAGGCCTCACATATAATGTATTACAGGGTCAGCTCACCTGCAGGCCCTCACATATAATGTATTACAGGGTCAGCTAACCTGCAGGCCCTCACATATAATGTATTACAGGGTCAGCTCACCTGCAGGCCCTCACATATAATGTATTACAGGGTCAGCTCACCTGCAGGCCTCACATATAATGTATTACAGGGGCAGCTCAACTGCAGACCCTCACATATAATGTATTACAGGGTCAGCTCACCTGCAGGCCTCACATATAATGTATTACAGGGTCAGCTCACCTGCTGGACCTCACATATAATGTATTACAGGGTCAGCTCACCTACAGGCCTCACTTATAATGTATTACAGGGTCAGCTCACCTGCAGGCCTCACATATAATGTATTACAGGGTCAGCTCACCTGCAGGCCTCACATATAATGTATTACAGGGTCAGCTCACCTGCAGGCCTCACATATAATGTATTACAGGGTCAGCTCACCTGCAGGCCTCACATATAATGTATTACAGGGTCAGCTCACCTGCAGGCCTCACATATAATGTATTACAGGGTCAGCTCACCTGCAGGCCTCACATATAATGTATTACAGGGTCAGCTCACCTGCAGGCCTCACATATAATGTATTACAGGGTCAGCTCACCTGCAGGCCTCACATATAATGTATTACAGGGTCAGCTCACCTGCAGACCTCACATATAATGTATTACAGGGTCAGCTCACCTGCAGGCCTCACATATAATGTATTACAGCGTCAGCTCACCTGCAGGCCTCACATATAATGTATTACAGGGTCAGCTCACCTGCAGGCCCTCACATATAATGTATTACAGGGTCAGCTCACCTGCAGGCCTCACATATAATGTATTACACGGTCAGCTCACCTGCAGGCCCTCACATATAATGTATTACAGGGTCAGCTCACCTGCAGGCCTCACATATAATGTATTACAGGGTCAGCTCACCTGCAGGACCTCACATATAATGTATTACAGGGTCAGCTCACCTGCAGGCCCTCACATATAATGTATTACAGGGTCAGCTCACCTGCAGGCCTCACATATAATGTATTACAGGGTCAGCTCACCTGCAGGCCTCACATATAATGTATTACAGGGTCAGCTCACCTGCAGGACCTCACATATAATGTTTTACAGGGTCAGCTCACCTGCAGGCCTCACATATAATGTATTACAGGGTCAGCTCACCTGCAGACCCTCACATATAATGTATTACAGGGTCAGCTCACCTGCAGGCCCTCACATTTAATGTATTACAGGGTCAGCTCACCTGCAGACCCTCACATATAATGTATTACAGGGTCAGCTCACCTGCAGGTCTCACATATAATGTATTACAGGGTCAGCTCACCTGCAGGCCTCACATATAATGTATTACAGGGTCAGCTCACCTGCAGGCCTCACATATAATGTATTACAGGGTCAGCTCACCTGCAGGCCTCACATATAATGTATTACAGGGTCAGCTCACCTGCAGGCCTCACATATAATGTATTACAGGGTAAGCTCACCTGCAGGCCTCACATATAATGTATTACAGGGTCAGCTCACCTACAGGCCTCACTTATAATGTATTACAGGGTCAGCTCACCTGTAGGCCTCACATATAATGTATTACAGGGTCAGCTCACCTGCAGGCCCTCACATATAATGTATTATAGGGTCAGCTCACCTGCAGGCCTCACATATAATGTATTACAGGGTCAGCTCACCTGCAGGCCTCACATATAATGTATTACAGGGTCAGCTCATCTGCAGACCCTCACATATAATGTATTACAGGGTCAGCTCACCTGCAGGTCTCACATATAATGTATTACAGGGTCAGCTCACCTGCAGGCCTCACATATAATGTATTACAGGGTCAGCTCACCTGCAGGCCTCACATATAATGTATTACAGGGTCAGCTCACCTGCAGGCCTCACATATAATGTATTACAGGGTCAGCTCACCTGCAGGACCTCACATATAATGTATTACAGGGTCAGCTCACCTGCAGGACCTCACATATAATGTATTACAGGGTCAGCTCACCTGCAGGCCTCACATATAATGTATTACAGGGTCAGCTCACCTGCAGGCCTCACATATAATGTATTACAGGGTCAGCTCACCTGCAGGACCTCACATATAATGTATTACAGGGTCAGCTCACCTGCAGGCCTCACATATAATGTATTACAGGGTCAGCTCACCTGCAGGCCTCACATATAATGTATTACAGGGTCAGCTCCCCTGCAGACCTCACATATAATGTATTACAGGGTCAGCTCACCTGCAGGCCCTCACATATAATGTATTACAAGGTCAGCTCACCTGCAGGCCTCACATATAATGTATTACAGGGTCAGCTCACCTGCAGGCCTCACATATAATGTATTACAGGGTCAGCTCACCTGCAGGCCTCACATATAATGTATTACAGGGTCAGCTCACCTGCAGGCCTCACATATAATGTATTACAGGGTCAGCTCACCTGCAGACCTCACATATAATGTATTACACGGTCAGCTCACCTGCAGGCCTCACATATAATGTATTACAGGGTCAGCTCACCTGCAGGCCTCACATATAATGTATTACAGGGTCAGCTCACCTGCAGGCCTCACATATAATGTATTACAGGGTCAGCTCACCTGCAGGCCTCACATATAATGTATTACAGGGTCAGCTCACCTGCAGGCCTCACATATAATGTATTACAGGGTCAGCTCACCTGCAGGACCTCACATATAATGTATTACAAGGTCAGCTCACCTGCAGGCCTCACATATAATGTATTACAGGGTCAGCTCACCTGCAGGCCTCACATATAATGTATTACAGGGTCAGCTCATCTGCAGACCCTCACATATAATGTATTACAGGGTCAGCTCACCTGCAGGTCTCACATATAATGTATTACAGGGTCAGCTCACCTGCAGGCCTCACATATAATGTATTACAGGGTCAGCTCACCTGCAGGCCTCACATATAATGTATTACAGGGTCAGCTCACCTGCAGGCCTCACATATAATGTATTACAGGGTCAGCTCACCTGCAGGACCTCACATATAATGTATTACAGGGTCAGCTCACCTGCAGGACCTCACATATAATGTATTACAGGGTCAGCTCACCTGCAGGCCTCACATATAATGTATTACAGGGTCAGCTCACCTGCAGGCCTCACATATAATGTATTACAGGGTCAGCTCACCTGCAGGACCTCACATATAATGTATTACAGGGTCAGCTCACCTGCAGGCCTCACATATAATGTATTACAGGGTCAGCTCACCTGCAGGCCTCACATATAATGTATTACAGGGTCAGCTCCCCTGCAGACCTCACATATAATGTATTACAGGGTCAGCTCACCTGCAGGCCCTCACATATAATGTATTACAAGGTCAGCTCACCTGCAGGCCTCACATATAATGTATTACAGGGTCAGCTCACCTGCAGGCCTCACATATAATGTATTACAGGGTCAGCTCACCTGCAGGCCTCACATATAATGTATTACAGGGTCAGCTCACCTGCAGGCCTCACATATAATGTATTACAGGGTCAGCTCACCTGCAGACCTCACATATAATGTATTACACGGTCAGCTCACCTGCAGGCCTCACATATAATGTATTACAGGGTCAGCTCACCTGCAGGCCTCACATATAATGTATTACAGGGTCAGCTCACCTGCAGGCCTCACATATAATGTATTACAGGGTCAGCTCACCTGCAGGCCTCACATATAATGTATTACAGGGTCAGCTCACCTGCAGGCCTCACATATAATGTATTACAGGGTCAGCTCACCTGCAGGACCTCACATATAATGTATTACAAGGTCAGCTCACCTGCAGGCCTCACATATAATGTATTACAGGGTCAGCTCACCTGCAGGCCCTCACATATAATGTATTACAGGGTCAGCTCACCTGCAGGCCCTCACATATAATGTATTACAGGGTCAGCTCACCTGCAGGCCTCACATATAATGTATTACAGGGTCCGCTCACCTGCAGGCCTCACATATAATGTATTACAGCGTCAGCTCACCTGCAGGCCCTCACATATAATGTATTACAGGGTCAGCTCACCTGCAGACCTCACATATAATGTATTACAGGGTCAGCTCACCTGCAGGCCTGACATATAATGTTTTACAGGGTCAGCTCACCTGCAGGCCTCACATATAATGTTTTACAGGGTCAGCTCACCTTCTGAATACGATAGTGAAGTCTTGCCTGTTGGGACTCTGGCACACATGGCTGACTTCATGTTAGGTGGCTTTCCCACGACCCACGCGTTATACGCATTTTAGACAACACGGATTACTGGGTGTTCACCCTTCTCGACCCCCGCTACAAAGAGAACTTCTTATCTCTCATTCCTCTGGTGCAGAGGACAAGCAAAACGGTGCAATACCAGAAGGTCCTTGTTGAAAAATTGCTCCAAAGTTGATAGGGCAGACATCCAAATGGACGTCACCAGTGCTGCAGCAGACCATCACCCCTAATGTTTTAGATGGTCAGATCTGCAGCAGACCCTCACTCCAAATGTTTTTGAGGGTCACCAGCAGGCCATCAATCATAATGTTTCAAGGCTGTGTATGATGCCCTCCTTTATGTGTAATAAAGGGTGTATTGGAGCGCCGGTTCCTTGTAATTTTTGGCAGCCCTTTCCCTTAGTGCATAGTCTTTATGAGTGTAGGAGTCCCACTACCTGAACACTTGTACCATAATGTGAATGAGGCCTCCTTTATGTGATATACAGGTTGTATCGGAGTGCCTCTTCCTGGTAATTTTTCCTGGTAACTTGCACTTTATATACAAGTAAATATACAGGAAAGAATGTTTTATATAAATTTTTCCTCTAAAATCGATTTTTTTTCTTCGGTTTTGTGCGTATTATTGTCAGTCTGTAATAGTGGCGCACTACTCGGACAACATGGTTCCCTGCAGCGACCTGGGCGTCCAAGATGCATCCAGACATCCCCCCCCCCCCATGCTGTTCCCGAACCATTTCAGTGGTGTTTCCATCAATGTCTGACCTTTTCTTATGAACTAGACCCCCCCCTCTTCAGAGCACTGTATAATAACCTCTTATATACCCCACACTGTATAATAACCTCTTATATACCCCACACTGTATAATAACCTCTTATATACCCCACACTGTATAATAACCTCTTATATACCCCACACTGTATAATAACCCCTTATATACCCCACACTGTATAATAACCCCTTATATACCCCACACTGTATAATAACCTCTTATATACCCCCACACTGTATAATAACCCCTTATATACCCCACACTGTATAATAACCTCTTATATACCCCCACACTGTATAATAACCCTTTATATACCCCACACTGTATAATAACCCCTTATATACCCCCACACTGTATAATAACCTCTTATATACCCCACACTGTATAATAACCCCTTATATACCCCACACTGTATAATAACCCCTTATATACCCCACACTGTATAATAACCCTTATATACCCCACACTGTATAATAACCCTTATATACCCCACACTGTATAATAACCCCTTATATACCCCACACTGTATAATAACCCCTTATATACCCCACACTGTATAATAACCTCTTATATACCCCACACTGTATAATAACCTCTTATATACCCCACACTGTATAATAACCTCTTATATACCCCACACTGTATAATAACCTCTTATATACCCCACACTGTATAATAACCCCTTATATACCCCACACTGTATAATAACCCCTTATATACCCCACACTGTATAATAACCTCTTATATACCCCCACACTGTATAATAACCCCTTATATACCCCACACTGTATAATAACCTCTTATATACCCCCACACTGTATAATAACCCTTTATATACCCCACACTGTATAATAACCCCTTATATACCCCCACACTGTATAATAACCTCTTATATACCCCACACTGTATAATAACCCCTTATATACCCCACACTGTATAATAACCCCTTATATACCCCACACTGTATAATAACCCTTATATACCCCACACTGTATAATAACCCTTATATACCCCACACTGTATAATAACCCCTTATATACCCCACACTGTATAATAACCCCTTATATACCCCACACTGTATAATAACCCCTTATATACCCCACACTGTATAATAACCCCTTATATACCCCACACTGTATAATAACCCCTTATATACCCCACACTGTATAATAACCCCTTATATACCCCACACTGTATAATAACCCCTTATATACCCCCACACTGTATAATAACCCCTTATATATCCCACACTGTATAATAACCCCTTATATACCCCACACTGTATAATAACCCTTATATACCCCACACTGTATAATAACCCTTATATACCCCACACTGTATAATAACCCCTTATATACCCCACAATGTATAATAACCCCTTATATACCCCACACTGTATAATAACCCCTTATATACCCCCACACTGTATAATAACCCCTTATATACCCCACACTGTATAATAACCCCTTATATACCCCACACTGTATAATAACCCCTTATATACCCCACACTGTATAATAACCCCTTATATACCCCACACTGTATAATAACCCCTTATATACCCCACACTGTATAATAACCTCTTATATACCCCCACACTGTATAATAACCCCTTATATACCCCACACTGTATAATAACCCCTTATATACCCCACACTGTATAATAACCCCTTATATACCCCCACACTGTATAATAACCCCTTATATACCCCCACACTGTATAATAACCCCTTATATACCCCACACTGTATAATAACCCCTTATATACCCCACACTGTATAATAATCCCTTATATACCCCACACTGTATAATAGACCCTTATATACCCCACACTGTATAATAGACCCTTATATACCCCACACTGTATAATAACCCCTTATATACCCCACACTGTATAATAACCCCTTATATACCCCACACTGTATAATAACCCCTTATATACCCCCACACTGTATAATAACCCCTTATATACCCCACACTGTATAATAACCCCTTATATACCCCACACTGTATAATAACCTCTTATATACCCTACACTGTATAATAACCCCTTATATACCCCCACACTGTATAATAACCCCTTATATACCCCACACTGTATAATAACCTCTTATATACCCCACACTGTATAATAACCCCTTATATACCCTACACTGTATAATAACCCCTTATATACCCCCCCACGGTCTATGCATAGTACGTGGTAATTTAAGTACACACATCAATATTATTTATTGTGTTATTTATACACACACTATACGGTGATATTATTTCTATGTACACTACATGGCAGTATTACACAGTACATGGTGGTGTCGGTGTATGTACAGTACAGACCAAAAGTTTGGACACACCTTCTCATTCAAAGAGTTTTCTTTATTTTCATGACTATGAAAATTGTAGATTCACACTGAAGGCATCAAAACTATGAATTAACACATGTGGAATTATATACATAACAAACAAGTGTGAAACAACTGAAAATATGTCATATTCTAGGTTCTTCAAAGTAGCCACCTTTTGCTTTGATTACTGCTTTGCACACTCTTGGCATTCTCATGATGAGCTTCAAGAGGTAGTCCCCTGAAATGGTCTTCACTTCACAGGTGTGCCCTGTCAGCTTTAATAAGTGGGATTTCTTGCCTTATAAATGGGGTTGGGACCATCAGTGGCGTTGAGGAGAAGTCAGGTGGATACACAGCTGATAGTCCTACTGAATAGACTGTTAGAATTTGTATTATGGCAAAAAAAAAGCAGCTAAGTAAAGAAAAACGAGTGGCCATCGTTACTTTAAGAAATGAAGGTCAGTCAGTCAGCGAAAAATTGGGAAAACTTTGAAAGTAAGGGCTATTTGACCATGAAGGAGAGTGATGGGGTGCTGCGCCAGATGACCTGGCCTCCACAGTCACCGGACCTGAACCCAATCGAGATGGTTTGGGGTGAGCTGGACCGCAGAGTGAAGGCAAAAGGGCCAACAAGTGCTAAGCATCTCTGGGAACTCCTTCAAGACTGTTGGAAGACCATTTCAGGGGACTACCTCTTGAAGCTCATCAAGAGAACGCCAAGAGTGTGCAAAGCAGTAATCAAAGCAAAAGGTGGCTACTTTGAAGAACCTAGAATATGACATATTTTCAGTTGTTTCACACTTGTTTGTTATGTATATAATTCCACATGTGTTAATTCATAGTTTTGATGCCTTCATAGTCCTGAAAATAAAGAAAACTCTTTGAATGAGAAGGTGTGTCCAAACTTTTGGTCTGTACTGTATAATACATGGCGTAGTCTGTACAGCACATGGCGGTTTTAATGTATGTTTAGTGGTATAGTTTGTGGATGTATTGTGCTCATACATATGGCGGTATTATTTGTGAGTACAATGTCTGTCACTATTATTTGCAGAGTATATGACACTTTGGGGGTGCCTGGCCCTGTTATTTTTAGGGTGTGGGCCCGATTCTTTTCCTGCTCATCTGCGTCACTCGTATATTGTATGCAAACACGTGGCCGCCATATAGTCTCCACCTAGCACAATCTGAAGGATTTTCTGATTTATTCAGAATCTGAGGAAATTTGGAGAACAGCTGGAGCTCATGACGGTGTCTGACTCTGTACCGCCTAGTCCTGCTCCCACAGCTGAGGTTTATCTCGGTGTCCGTCCTGTTTCCACCTTCTCCATCCTGAGAGGATACAGGGAAGAAGAGCAGTCAGTGACTTCAGCATCGCTCTTAAAGGGGTCTCCATCCCTTCTCCCTAATGCTCCCATCATGCTTGCTCTGATGTAAAGGTGAGCGAGGCAAGACACCATGCAACCAATTAGTCACCATATATACAGCCTGCCGGAGGAGAGTAGTAGTACTTATGCTTCTGACGCTCCAGTGGCCATGCAGTAATAGAAGGTCACACCTGTTCTTCCCTCCAGGGCACTCTCTGATGTTGGGTTTCTCCTGCCTGGTGGTGTCTAGGGGTGCCCTTGTTGTTACTGATTGCCATGAAGTACAAGGTGGGGTTCCCTGGATCTTGTGTGAATGATGAGGCGTAATGGGGCTGATGCAGAGCACGTAACTGAAGCGGTTCATCAGTGGGTCACACTGCACTATTCCATAACTGCTCTATTAAATGCTGGGCAGCCTGAAGCTTCTTCCTCCCTCACTATGCAGAGAAGTCTGCAGCCGCTCTGTTATATGCTTGGCAACCTGAAGCTTCTTCCTCCCTCCACTATGCAGAGAAGTCTGCAGCCGCTCTGTTGTATGCTTGGCAACCTGAAGCTTGTTCCTCCCTCACTATTCAGAGAAGTCTGCAGCCGCTCTAATAAATGCTGGGCAGCCTGAAGCTTCTTCCTCCCTCACTATGCAGAGAAGTCTGCAGCCGCTCTGTTATATGCTTGGCAGCCTGAAGCTTCTTCCTCCCTCACTATGCAGAGAAGTCTGCAGCCGCTCTGTTATATACTTGGCAGCCTGAAGCTTCTTCCTCCCTCACTATGCGCAGCCGCTCTGTTGTATGCTTGGCAGCCTGAAGCTTCTTCCTCCCTCACTATGCAGAGAAGTCTGCAGCCGCTCTGTTATATGCTTGGCAGCCTGAAGCTTCTTCCTCCCTCACTATGCAGAGAAGTCTGCAGCCGCTCTGTTATATGCTTGGCAACCTGAAGCTTCTTCCTCCCTCCACTATGCAGAGAAGTCTGCAGCCGCTCTGTTGTATGCTTGGCAACCTGAAGCTTGTTCCTCCCTCACTATTCAGAGAAGTCTGCAGCCGCTCTAATAAATGCTGGGCAGCCTGAAGCTTCTTCCTCCCTCACTATGCAGAGAAGTCTGCAGCCGCTCTGTTATATGCTTGGCAGCCTGAAGCTTCTTCCTCCCTCACTATGCAGAGAAGTCTGCAGCCGCTCTGTTATATGCTTGGCAGCCTGAAGCTTCTTCCTCCCTCACTATGCAGAGAAGTCTGCAGCCTCTCTGTTATATGCTGGGCAGCCTGAAGCTTCTTCCTCCCTCACTATGCAGAGAAGTCTGCAGCCACTCTGTTATATGCTTGGCAGCCTGAAGCTTCTTCCTCCCTCACTATGCAGAGAAGTCTGCAGCCGCTCTGTTATATGCTTGGCAACCTGAAGCTTCTTCCTCCCTCCACTATGCAGAGAAGTCTGCAGCCGCTCTGTTGTATGCTTGGCAACCTGAAGCTTGTTCCTCCCTCACTATTCAGAGAAGTCTGCAGCCGCTCTAATAAATGCTGGGCAGCCTGAAGCTTCTTCCTCCCTCACTATGCAGAGAAGTCTGCAGCCGCTCTGTTATATGCTTGGCAGCCTGAAGCTTCTTCCTCCCTCACTATGCAGAGAAGTCTGCAGCCGCTCTGTTATATGCTGGGCAGCCTGAAGCTTCTTCCTCCCTCCACTATGCAGAGAAGTCTGCAGCTGCTCTGTTATATGCTGGGCAGCCTGAAGCTTCTTACACCCTCCACTATGAAGAGAAGTCTGCAGCTGCTCTGTTATATGCTTGGCAGCCTGAAGCTTCTTCCTCCCTCCACTATGCAGAGAAGTCTGCAGCTGCTCTGTTATATGCTGGGCAGCCTGAAGCTTCTTCCTCCCTCCACTATGCAGAGAAGTCTGCAGCTGCTCTGTTAAATGCTGGGCAGCCTGAAGCTTCTTCCTTCCTCACTATGCAGTGAAGTCTGCAGCCGCTTTGTTGTATGCTGGGCAGCCTGAAGCTTCTTCCTCCCTCCACTATGCAGAGAAGTCTGTAGCCGCTTTGTTGTATGCTGGGCAGCCTGAAGCTTCTTCCTCCCTCCACTATGCAGAGAAGTCTGCAGTCGCTTTGTTATATGCTTGGCAACCTGAAGCTTGTTCCTCCCTCACTATGCAGAGAAGTCTGCAGCCGCTCTGTTATATGCTTGGCAGCCTGAAGCTTCTTCCTCCCTCACTATGCAGAGAAGTCTGCAGCCGCTCTGTTATATGGTTGGCAGCCTGAAGCTTCTTCCTCCCTCCACTATGCAGAGAAGTCTTCAGCCACTCTGTTATATGCTTGGCAACCTGAAGCTTCTTCCTCCCTCACTATGCAGAGAAGTCTGCAGCCGCTCTGTTATATGCTGGGCAGCCTGAAGCTTCTTCCTCCCTCCACTATGCAGAGAAGTCTGCAGCTGCTCTGTTATATGCTGGGCAGCCTGAAGCTTCTTCCTTCCTCACTATGCAGTGAAGTCTGCAGCCACTTTGTTGTATGCTGGGCAACCTGAAGCTTGTTCCTCCCTCCACTATGCAGAGAAGTCTGCAGCCGCTTTGTTGTATGCTGGGCAGCCTGAAGCTTCTTCCTCCCTCCACTATGCAGAGAAGTCTGCAGCCGCTTTGTTGTATGCTGGGCAACCTGAAGCTTGTTCCTCCCTCCACTATGCAGAGAAGTCTGCATCCGCTCTGTTATATGCTTGGCAGCCTGAAGCCTTTTCCACTTCCTATGCAGGGGGGATGACGGCTGCCCCTCTATAGACCCCGAGATCACCTATTGTATCAATTCATTATACATGCTGTGGGGGCAGAGTTCATGTACAATACACTTCACTTACTATCAATTTTAACAATATCTACAGGGAGGAGACGGCTATTAATATAAGGGGCCTGTTACTTACCTCCTGTACACCCTGCGTGCACCTATGAAGAGAAAACAGGAGTAGTCTAAACTGGGAGAAAATTGTACTGCTCAAAACAGCCGCTCTGTTACATGTTTGGCAGCCTGAAGCTTCTTCCTCCCTCCACTATGCAGAGAAGTCTGCAGCCTCTCTGTTACATGCTGGGCAGCCGGAAGCTTCTTCCTCCCTCACTATGCAGAGAAGTCTGCAGCCGCTCTGTTAAATGCTGGGCAGCCTGAAGCTTCTTCCTTCCTCACTATGCAGTGAAGTCTGCAGCCGCTTTGTTGATGCTGGGCAGCCTGAAGCTTCTTCCTCCCTCCACTATGCAGAGAAATCTGCAGCCGCTTTGTTGTATGCTGGGCAGCCTGAAGCTTCTTCCTCCCTCCACTATGCAGAGAAGTCTGCAGCCGCTCTGTTATATGCTTGGCAACCTGAAGCTTGTTCCTCCCTCACTATGCAGAGAAGTCTGCAGCCGCTCTGTTAAATGCTTGGCAGCCTGACGCTTCTTCCTCCCTCACTATGCAGAGAAGTCTGCAGCCGCTCTGTTATTTGCTTGGCAGCCTGAAGCTTCTTCCTCTCTCCACTATGCAGAGAAGTCTGTAGTCGCTCTGTTATATGCTGGGCAGCCTGAAGTTTCTTCCTCCCTCCACTATGCAGAGAAGTCTGTAGTCGCTCTGTTATATGGTTGGCAGCCTGAAGCTTCTTCCTCCCTCCACTATGCAGAGAAGTCTGCAGCCGCTCTGTTATATGCTTGGCAACCTGAAGCTTGTTCCTCCCTCACTATGCAGAGAAGTCTGCAGCCTCTCTGTTAAATGCTTGGCAACCTGAAGCTTGTTCCTCCCTCACTATGCAGAGAAGTGTGCAGCCGCTCTGTTTAATGCTTGGCAACCTGAAGCTCCTTCCACCCTCACTATGCAGAGAAGTCTGCAGCCGCTCTGTTACATGCTGGGCAGCCTGAAGCCTTTTCCACTTCCTATGCAGGGGGGATGACGGCTGCCCCTCTATAGACCCCGAGATCACCTATTGTATCAATTCATTATACATGCTGTGGGGGCAGAGTTCATATACAATACACTTCACTTACTATCAATTTTAACAATATCTACAGGGAGGAGACGGCTATTAATATAAGGGGCCTGTTACTTACCTCCTGTACACCCTGCGTGCACCTATGAAGAGAAAACAGGAGTAGTCTAAACTGGGAGAAAATTGTACTGCTCAAAACAGCCGCTCTGTTATAGTTTGGCAACCTGAAGCTTGTTCCTCCCTCACTATGCAGAGAAGTCTGCAGCCGCTCTGTTATATGCTTGGCAGCCTGAAGCTTCTTCCTCCCTCACTATGCAGAGAAGTCTGCAGCCGCTCTGTTATATGCTGGGCAGCCTGAAGCTTCTTCCTTCCTCACTATGCAGAGAAGTCTGCAGCCGCTCTGTTGTATGCTTGGCAACCTGAAGCTTGTTCCTCCCTCACTATGCAGAGAAGTCTGCAGCCGCTCTGTTAGATGCTTGGCAGCCTGAAGCTTCTTCCTCCCTCACTATGCAGAGAAGTCTGCAGCTGCTCTGTTAGATGCTGGGCAGCCTGAAGCTTCTTCCTCTCTCCACTATGCAGAGAAGTCTGCAGCCGCTCTGTTATATGCTTGGCAGCCTGAAGCTTTTTCCTCCCTCCACTATGCAGAGAATTCTGTAGTCGCTCTGTTATATGCTGGGCAGCCTGAAGCTTCTTCCTCTCTCCACTATGCAGAGAAGTCTGTAGTCGCTCTGTTATATGGTTGGCAGCCTGAAGCTTCTTCCTCCCTCTACTATGCAGAGAAGTCTGCAGCCGCTCTGTTATATGCTTGGCAACCTGAAGCTTGTTCCTCCCTCACTATGCATAGAAGTCTGCAGCCGCTCTGTTAGATGCTTGGCAACCTGAAGCTTGTTCCTCCCTCACTATGCAGAGAAGTCTGCAGCCGCTCTGTTATATGCTTGGCAACCTGAAGCTTCTTCCACCCTCACTATGCAGAGAAGTCTGCAGCCGCTCTGTTTTATGCTGGGCAGCCTAAAGCTTCTTCCTCCCTCCACTATGCAGAGAAGTCTGCAGCCTCTCTGTTAAATGCTGGGCAGCCTGAAGCTTCTTCCTCCCTCCACTATGCAGAGAAGTCTGCAGCCGCTCTGTTATATGCTTGGCAACCTGAAGCTTGTTCCTCCCTCACTATGCATAGAAGTCTGCAGCCGCTCTGTTAGATGCTTGGCAACCTGAAGCTTGTTCCTCCCTCACTATGCAGAGAAGTCTGCAGCCTCTCTGTTATATGCTTGGCAACCTGAAGCTTCTTCCTCCCTCACTATGCAGAGAAGTCTGCAGCCGCTCTGTTTTATGCTGGGCAGCCTAAAGCTTCTTCCTCCCTCCACTATGCAGAGAAGTCTGCAGCCTCTCTGTTAAATGCTGGGCAGCCTGAAGCTTCTTCCTCCCTCCACTATGCAGAGAAGTCTGCAGCCTCTCTGTTAGATGCTGGGCAGCCTGAAGTTTCCTCCTCCCTCACTATGCAGAGAAGTCTGCAGCCGCTCTGTTATATGCTGGGCAGCCTGAAGCCTTTTCCACTTCCTATGCAGGGGGGATGACGGCTGCCCCTCTATAGACCCCGAGATCACCTATTGTATCCATTCATTATACATGCTGTGGGGGCAGAGTTCATGTACAATACACTTCACTTACTATCAATTTTAACAATATCTACAGGGAGGAGACAGCTATTAATATAAGGGGCCTGTTACTTACCTCCTGTACACCCTGCGTGCACCTATGAAGAGAAAACAGGAGTAGTCTAAACTGGGAGAAAATTGTACTGCTCAAAACAGCCGCTCTGTTGTATGTTTGGCAACCTGAAGCTTGTTCCTCCCTCACTATGCAGAGAAGTCTGCAGCCGCTCTGTTATATGCTTGGCAGCCTGAAGCTTGTTCCTCCCTCACTATGCAGAGAAGTCTGCAGCCTCTCTGTTATATGCTGGGCAGCCTGAAGCTTCTTCCTCCCTCCACTATGCAGAGAAGTCTGCAGCCGCTCTGTTATATGCTTGGCAACCTGAAGCTTGTTCCTCCCTCACTATGCATAGAAGTCTGCAGCCGCTCTGTTAGATGCTTGGCAACCTGAAGCTTGTTCCTCCCTCACTATGCAGAGAAGTCTGCAGCCTCTCTGTTATATGCTTGGCAACCTGAAGCTTCTTCCTCCCTCACTATGCAGAGAAGTCTGCAGCCTCTCTGTTATATGCTTGGCAACCTGAAGCTTGTTCCTCCCTCACTATGCAGAGAAGTCTGCAGCCGCTCTGTTAAATGCTTGGCAACCTGAAGCTTCTTCCACCCTCACTATGCAGAGAAGTCTGCAGTCGCTCTGTTATATGCTGGGCAGCCTGAAGCTTCTTCCTTCTTCACTATGCAGAGAAGTCTGCAGCCACTTTGTTGTATGCTGGGCAGCCTGAAGCTTCTTCCTCCCTCACTATGCAGAGAAGTCTGCAGCCTCTCTGTTAGATGCTTGGCAGCCTGAAGCTTGTTCCTCCCTCCACTATGCAGAGAAGTCTGCAGCCTCTCTGTTATATGCTGGGCAGCCTGAAGCCTTTCCCCCTTCACTATGCAGGGGGGATGACGGCTGCCCCTCTATAGACCGCGAGATCACCTATTGTATCAATTCATTATACATGCTGTGGGGGCAGAGTTCATGTACAATACACTTCACTTACTATCAATTTTAACAATATCTACAGGGAGGAGACGGCTATTAATATAAGGGGCCTGTTACTTACCTCCTGTACACCCTGCGTGCACCTATGAAGAGAAAACAGGAGTAGTCTAAACTGGGAGAAAATTGTACTGCTCAATGTCTAATAACGGAGAATCAATGGAGGGGCAGTAACGTATTTAAAACTTCGCTTTTAATACCACTGGATAAAAGATCCAAAAGTCGGAGAACATGCCCTACACAAAAGTACAAACACAAAACGGGGGGGGGGGGGGGGAAGACAACCCACAGGACCCCAAACCATGCACAACTAAGAATCTACAGGTTCGGATGCTTATGCCCAAGTCACAAGGACTCTCGTTGGGTCTGGTGGAGCGTCTTATAGAAATGAAGGGATGGTCTTACCAGGTTCGGTAGCCAGTCCAGACTGTTCACAGTTAATGACGAAGATCGTAATTCGGATTCTGGGTTTGGTAACCGGTTTCACTTAATAAAGATAAGAGGGGATGTCCAGCTTCCAAAATAGACGCAGTTCTTTATTCCAAAATAACACAGAATAAAACACTCCAACAATAATCCGCAGGTCGGCATGTCTCAGATGCTCTAATACTGATCCTACATGTCTCAGATGCTCTGATACTGATCCTACATGTCTCAGATGCTCTAATACTGATCCTACATGTCTCAGATGCTCTGATACTGATCCTACATGTCTCAGATGCTCTAATACTGATCCTACATGTCTCAGATGCTCTAATACTGATCCTACATGTCTCAGATGCTCTAATACTGATCCTACATGTCTCAGATGCTCTAATACTGATCCTACATGTCTCAGATGCTCTGATACTGATCCTACATGTCTCAGATGCTCTAATACTGATCCTACATGTCTCAGATGCTCTGATACTGATCCTACATGTTTCAGATGCTCTAATACTGATCCTACATGTCTCAGATGCTCTAATACTGATCCTACATGTCTCAGATGCTCTGATACTGATCCTACATGTTTCAGATGCTCTGATACTGATCCTACATGTTTCAGATGCTCTGATACTGATCCTACATGTCTCAGATGCTCTGATACTGATCCTACATGTCTCAGATGCTCTAATACTGATCCTACATGTCTCAGATGCTCTGATACTGATCCTACATGTTTCAGATGCTCTGATACTGATCCTACATGTTTCAGATGCTCTGATACTGATCCTACATGTTTCAGATGCTCTGATACTGATCCTACATGTTTCAGATGCTCTGATACTGATCCTACATGTCTCAGATGCTCTGATACTGATCCTACATGTCTCAGATGCTCTGATACTGATCCTACATGTCTCAGATGCTCTAATACTGATCCTACATGTTTCAGATGCTCTGATACTGATCCTACATGTCTCAGATGCTCTAATACTGATCCTACATGTCTCAGATGCTCTAATACTGATACTACATGTTTCAGATGCTCTGATACTGATCCTACATGTCTCAGATGCTCTGATACTGATCCTACATGTCTCAGATGCTCTAATACTGATCCTACATGTTTCAGATGCTCTGATACTGATCCTACATGTCTCAGATGCTCTAATACTGATCCTACATGTCTCAGATGCTCTAATACTGATCCTACATGTCTCAGATGCTCTAATACTGATCCTACATGTCTCAGATGCTCTGATACTGATCCTACATGTCTCAGATGCTCTGATACTGATCCTACATGTTTCAGATGCTCTGATACTGATCCTACATGTCTCAGATGCTCTAATACTGATCCTACATGTTTCAGATGCTCTAATACTGATCCTACATGTTTCAGATGCTCTGATACTGATCCTACATGTCTCAGATGCTCTAATACTGATCCTACATGTCTCAGATGCTCTAATACTGATCCTACATGTCTCAGATGCTCTGATACTGATCCTACATGTCTCAGATGCTCTGATACTGATCCTACATGTTTCAGATGCTCTGATACTGATCCTACATGTCTCAGATGCTCTAATACTGATCCTACATGTTTCAGATGCTCTGATACTGATCCTACATGTCTCAGATGCTCTGATACTGATCCTACATGTCTCAGATGCTCTGATACTGATCCTACATGTCTCAGATGCTCTAATACTGATTCTACATGTCTCAGATGCTCTGATACTGATCCTACATGTCTCAGATGCTCTAATACTGATCCTACATGTTTCAGATGCTCTGATACTGATCCTACATGTCTCAGATGCTCTGATACTGATCCTACATGTCTCAGATGCTCTGATACTGATCCTACATGTCTCAGATGCTCTGATACTGATCCTACATGTCTCAGATGCTCTGATACTGATCCTACATGTCTCAGATGCTCTAATACTGATTCTACATGTCTCAGATGCTCTGATACTGATCCTACATGTCTCAGATGCTCTGATACTGATCCTACATGTCTCAGATGCTCTGATACTGATCCTACATGTCTCAGATGCTCTAATACTGATCCTACATGTCTCAGATGCTCTAATACTGATCCTACATGTCTCAGATGCTCTAATACTGATCCTACATGTCTCAGATGCTCTGATACTGATCCTACATGTCTCAGATGCTCTAATACTGATCCTACATGTCTCAGATGCTCTAATACTGATCCTACATGTCTCAGATGCTCTGATACTGATCCTACATGTCTCAGATGCTCTGATACTGATCCTACATGTCTCAGATGCTCTAATACTGATCCTACATGTCTCAGATGCTCTAATACGGATCCTACATGTCTCAGATGCTCTAATACTGATCCTACATGTCTCAGATGCTCTAATACTGATCCTACATGTCTCAGATGCTCTAATACGGATCCTACATGTCTCAGATGCTCTAATACTGATCCTACATGTCTCAGATGCTCTAATACTGATCCTACATGTCTCAGATGCTCTGATACTGATCCTACATGTCTCAGATGCTCTAATACTGATCCTACATGTCTCAGATGCTCTAATACTGATCCTACATGTCTCAGATGCTCTGATACTGATCCTACATGTCTCAGATGCTCTGATACTGATCCTACATGTTTCAGATGCTCTGATACTGATCCTACATGTCTCAGATGCTCTAATACTGATCCTACATGTTTCAGATGCTCTAATACTGATCCTACATGTTTCAGATGCTCTGATACTGATCCTACATGTCTCAGATGCTCTAATACTGATCCTACATGTCTCAGATGCTCTAATACTGATCCTACATGTCTCAGATGCTCTGATACTGATCCTACATGTCTCAGATGCTCTGATACTGATCCTACATGTTTCAGATGCTCTGATACTGATCCTACATGTCTCAGATGCTCTAATACTGATCCTACATGTTTCAGATGCTCTGATACTGATCCTACATGTCTCAGATGCTCTGATACTGATCCTACATGTCTCAGATGCTCTGATACTGATCCTACATGTCTCAGATGCTCTAATACTGATTCTACATGTCTCAGATGCTCTGATACTGATCCTACATGTCTCAGATGCTCTAATACTGATCCTACATGTTTCAGATGCTCTGATACTGATCCTACATGTCTCAGATGCTCTGATACTGATCCTACATGTCTCAGATGCTCTGATACTGATCCTACATGTCTCAGATGCTCTGATACTGATCCTACATGTCTCAGATGCTCTGATACTGATCCTACATGTCTCAGATGCTCTAATACTGATTCTACATGTCTCAGATGCTCTGATACTGATCCTACATGTCTCAGATGTTCTGATACTGATCCTACATGTCTCAGATGCTCTGATACTGATCCTACATGTCTCAGATGCTCTGATACTGATCCTACATGTCTCAGATGCTCTAATACTGATTCTACATGTCTCAGATGCTCTGATACTGATCCTACATGTCTCAGATGCTCTGATACTGATCCTACATGTCTCAGATGCTCTGATACTGATCCTACATGTCTCAGATGCTCTAATACTGATCCTACATGTCTCAGATGCTCTAATACTGATCCTACATGTCTCAGATGCTCTAATACTGATCCTACATGTCTCAGATGCTCTGATACTGATCCTACATGTCTCAGATGCTCTAATACTGATCCTACATGTCTCAGATGCTCTAATACTGATCCTACATGTCTCAGATGCTCTGATACTGATCCTACATGTCTCAGATGCTCTAATACTGATCCTACATGTCTCAGATGCTCTAATACGGATCCTACATGTCTCAGATGCTCTAATACTGATCCTACATGTCTCAGATGCTCTAATACTGATCCTACATGTCTCAGATGCTCTAATACTGATCCTACATGTCTCAGATGCTCTAATACTGATCCTACATGTCTCAGATGCTCTGATACTAATCCTACATGTTTCAGATGCTCTGATACTGATCCTACATGTCTCAGATGCTCTGATACTGATCCTACATGTTTCAGATGCTCTGATACTGATCCTACATGTCTCAGATGCTCTAATACTGATCCTACATGTCTCAGATGCTCTGATACTGATCCTACATGTCTCAGATGCTCTAATACTGATCCTACATGTCTCAGATGCTCTGATACTGATCCTACATGTCTCAGATGCTCTGATACTGATCCTACATGTCTCAGATGCTCTAATACTGATCCTACATGTCTCAGATGCTCTGATACTGATCCTACATGTCTCAGATGCTCTGATACTGATCCTACATGTCTCAGATGCTCTAATACTGATCCTACATGTCTCAGATGCTCTAATACTGATCCTACATGTCTCAGATGCTCTAATACTGATCCTACATGTCTCAGATGCTCTAATACTGATCCTACATGTCTCAGATGCTCTGATACTGATCCTTATTCATGACACGTTGGTTGCTGATTGGCCGCACACTTACATGGCTGAACCTCCCGGCGCTCGCAGATGATTCAGATCGGCAGGAACGACCACACAGATTGGGTTCCGCCGACTATCCAAGGTCCAGGTGAGTATGAAAGCAAAGATAGACATAAAAAGCTGGAAATGTCAAAAAAAACAAACTGTTTTAAAAATATATATGAGCAAAGATGAGTAATGCAGGATTAGATCAGGTTTACGATTCAACCTGCTGGAACTCGGGAGCCCAAATGACAGATCCGATAGGACTTGTAGTCTCCACCTCTAGCAGGAGGATTAACCCTTTCTAGGGCCTGAACTTGAAAACCTGCGGTATCTCCTTGGTGAGAAGAAGAGCAACGGAGCGGGGCGTAGCCGTAATGAAGTGCGGCTTGACTTGGGGGGAAGACAGAGGGCATTAAAAGGGTTAATGATTTTAGTGTGTCTGGGGAGGTCAGGGGCAGGTCAGGTCAGGGGCAGGTCAGGGGCAGGTCAGGGGCAGGTCAGGAGCAGGTCAGGGGCAGGTCAGGGGCAGGGCAGGGGCAGGGCGTGTTGAGGTACATTTTCCCGGGCAGTATAAAGTGCAGGGTTTTAGCCTGAGGGAAGTTGAAGTTGGAGTGAAGGGTCATGGCCTCCTTGGATGATATGCTGGCTGCGGTTCGTGCTGCTGCCGAGCAGCGGGGCATGGAGTGGCTGCAGCAGAACCTGATAGGTACGTTAGGTGTCCCTGCCATCTCCCCGGTGGATCCCCCTGTGCAGCCTCGGGCGCGTAGATCTGCGCCCCCTGAGCATTGGAGCCCCGATGCTACCCCCAGGGCTCGTCGGCGCCTGAGCGGACCCGGGGACCCTCAGCTGCGGTCGGCGGTGCAGGCGCCGCCTGCCTCACCCCGCCGCAGCGGGAGGAATCCTGCCCGGCGCGGCGGGCCTGCGGGAGAAGACGGGTCCCCCGCCCGGCCTGTTTCCCTTCACCGACGAAGGGGTCCTTCTGCTAATGCGGCGTCCTCCCCCCGAGATGTCCCGCAGGGTGAGCGAGCCCGGCGCGTCTTACCTGTCCGGGATGTGGAGCCAGATGAGCCGGCGGTGCGTCCGGCTGCAAGCGGGCCTTCTTCCGGTGGAGGTGGGAGCTGCTGCGGTGCGGCTGCGGCCTGGTAGCCCAGGTCAGCAGCTCAGGGATGGCGGCGACCGGGCTGTGGAGGAGCGGCGACGAGCACGCCGGGTTACCTGTACCTCGGTGAGAAGATATGGGCGGCGGGCAGCTGTGGTGAAGCGGAGCGGTGTCTGCGCTGGCTCCAGGCCTGGAGTGTCTTCCTGCGCCACTGCTGGTGAGAGACGGACCTGCGCTCCGGCTGGAGTCGGGAGTTTAACATTTCACTCTGGCCTGGTGGTACAGGAGCAGTACCACCAGGTGGCGCACTCTTTCTCTGTTCTCCTTGGGACTGGTGATGAGGTGCCTGCGGTGCTGGCCCTGGAAGAGGGTGAAGTGGATCCGGGTTCTGGACCTGAGGATGACGGGTGCCTGCGGTGGAGCCGGCTTCGTCTTCTGCTGGATCGTCAAGGGCAACTTCTGGAGGATCTGCGGCCGCTGGGCTGACCACCCAGGGATGGCCAGGTAAGGAGACGACTGGGGCTTTATGTGTTCCTGGGGTGGGGGGTGGGGTTTGTTTGCCTAGTATGGGTTCTGAGAATTTTGCTAGGGAGATGTTGGCGAGTATCTTGTCCTTAGTGGTGGGGGTGTCCCTGGCGGCGGTCTGGGCGCCCTCGGCTTCTGCACCTTTTTTGCCACAGGCGGCTGGGGTGGTTGGTTTGCCAGGCCCGGCGGTAGCGGTGTCCGCAGGGGCAGTTGGCGGTGGTGCTGTGGGCGTTGATAAAGGGGCTGTCGTTGAGGATATGAGGCTGGCGGATTCGGCAAAAGGGGAAATTTATGTATGTTTTGAGGGGCCGTTAGGGGCCCATTTAAAAATGGAGGTGAGGGAAAAAATCTGGAGGGGCGAGTATGGGGAGATTTTTTCTTTATTGCCCTTGGAGAAGTTTAATTTAGACAGGGGTAGAGTTGATGAGAGCAAGAAGGAGGATGAGGAAAAACGGCGATACAGGGTGATTCCTCGTACTTTTATGAACTGGTTGCAGGCGTTTGCGATTCTGCCGAGTGTTGTTGGGGAGAAGGCGCCGGAGCATTGTTCGGCCCTGTTTTGTTACATGGACGCGATTGGGGAAGCATACAGGGTCTATGGCGGGTCTGCGTGGCTCCGCTATGATGAGCAATTTCGGCAGAGAAAGGCGGTCCGGCCTAGCATTCGTTGGGAGCACAAGGACATTAGTTTGTGGATGCGGCTGATGTCGGCGCCAAAGGTGGGGCAGCAGCCCTTTCGTGGAGCGGCCGGGGGCTCCTCGGCCTCGGACTCCCTGGGTGGCGGTAGGAGGGGTTGTTGCTGGCAATATAATGAGGGATATTGCAAGTTCCTCGCAGACTGCCGGTATAAGCACGAGTGCTCGGGCTGCGGCGGGGCCCACAGTTTGTCGCGATGTTTTAAACGGGGTAGAGGAAAGGGTTTTGAGATTGGGCAGAAGAGGGGTGACGCCGGTGAAGGTGGGCGAGATGGCCCCCTTTCTAAGTAATTACCCAGATAGGGAGGTGGCGGACTTGTTGTTCGTCGGTTTTACGGAAGGTTTTAGGATCCCATGCACTGCGGTGGGGCCGGTGGTGGCATCCCGTAATTTGAGGTCGGCCTTGCAATGCCCGGTTGTGGTTAGTGAGAAGATTGCTAAGGAGGTGGCGGCGGGCCGGGTTGTTGGTCCTTTTGCTGAGTGCCCTTTGCCGGGTTTATGGGTGTCTCCTTTGGGTTTGGTTCCCAAGAAGGAGCCCAATAAATTCAGGCTTATTCATCACCTCTCTTATCCGCATGGGGGGTCGGTGAATGATGGCATTGATGAGGGCTTGTGTTCGGTTTCTTACACTTCCTTTGATGCGGCAGTTCGATGGGTGCGTTTAATGGGGCAGGGAGCTTTGATGGCCAAGACGTATATTGAAGCGGCTTTCCGTTTGCTTCCCATTCACCCAGACAGTTTTCACTTGCTGGGTTTTAAGTGGGAGGACCAGTTTTATGTTGATTGTTGTTTGCCAATGGGTTGCTCCATTTCTTGTTCGTTGTTTGAGGCGTTTAGTTCCTTTTTGGAGTGGGTGGTGAGACAGGAGGCGGGGTGGAATTCGGTGTTGCACTACCTGGACGATTTTTTGTTTTTGGGTCCGGGGGGGTCACGTGTTTGTTCGATTTTGTTGCGGACTATGGAGCGGGTTGCGGCTCGGTTCGGGGTTCCCTTGGACCCCGAAAAGACTGAGGGCCCTTCCACGTTGATTTGGTTTTTGGGCATTGAGATTGATAGCATGGCGATGGAGTGTCGGCTCCCTGCTGACAAGGTGGAGGATTTGCGTAATGAGGTGGCTTTGTTGGGGCGGTTGAAGAAGGTGCAGCTTCATCATGTCCAATCTGTTTTGGGTAAGCTGAATTTCGCCTGCCGCATATTGCCCATGGGGCGTGTTTTTTGTCGGCGTCTGGCAATGGCGACGGCGGGTGTGACGGTTCCGAGTCACTATGTTCGGTTGTCGGCTGAAGTCCGTGCGGACTTGGCTGTGTGGGGGGGGGGGGTTTCTTACTGGTTTTAATGGCAAATCGGTGTGGATGGAGGAGTCGGTTACTAGTGTGGACTTGGAGCATTGGTCGGATGCGTCGGGCTCTTGCGGTTACGGTGTTTTTTGTCAAGGGCAGTGGAGTGCTGGGTCATGGCCAGAGGAGAGGAGATCGGCCGGTTGGTTGGGTAACCTTGTGTTGTTGGAACTGTTCCCTATTGTTTTGGCGACTGAATTGTGGGGTGACGTGTTGCGAAATAGACGGGTGAGGTTTTATTGTGATAATTTGGGTGTGGTTCAAGTGATCAACAAACAGACGGCTAGTTCTCCCCCGGTTTTGCGGCTGCTGCGGCATCTTGTTCTTAGGGGTTTGGAGTTGAATGCTTGTTTTGTAGCGGTTCATGTGCCTGGGGTGGATAATTCAATTGCGGACTCCCTTTCTCGTTTCCAGTGGGATTGTTTTCGGCAGGTCCGGGGGTTGCCTTGTCCCCAGTGGCTCTGGCGCGTGGCCTTGGGTTGTCCTCGGGGTTGATCCAGCGGTCCGTGAGTACCAGCACGTGGTCTGCTTATTCGGCCGTATGGGTCTTGTGGGAGCGGTTGCTGGATCAGGTTGGTGGGGGTGATCTGTGTGGTGATTTTCAGACGTTGTTGGTCTATTGGTTGGGTGAGTCTTTTTCTTACCAGGTTTCTTTCTCGGTGGTGTCTAAACGCGTTGCGGCTGTGGGATTTTGGTTGCGACTCCGTGGGCTGCCGGATGTGTCCAGGAGTTTCTTGGTGCGGCAGGCTTTGAAGGGTTATCGCCGCGGGGCTGTGCGTTGTGACACGCGGCGCCCGGTTTCCTTTCAGGTACTGCGGAAATTATGGGATGGGGCAGCGTTGGTGTGTTTTTCTAGTTTTGAGGTGTGCTTGTTCCGGGTTGCTTTTTCGCTGGCCTTTTTTGGTGCTTTTCGGATCTCCGAATTGTTGGCTCGCAGCAAAACTTGTGGGGGGGGGGGGTTTGCTGCGGGAGGATGTGTGTTTGAGTGAGGATGGTTTGTGTTGTTTGATACGCCGGTCTAAGACTGATCAACTGGGTAAGGGTGTTCGTGTGTGGTTGCGTCCATTGGCGGGGTCGGTGCTTTGCCCGGTGCGTTGTTTGGAGGACTTTTTGCGGTTGCGGCCTGATGTCGTTGGATCTCTGTTGGTTCATCAGGATGGGTCTGTGCTGTCGAGATTTCAGTTTGTGGCGGTTTTTAGGAAGTGCTTGGCGGCTGTGGGTTTACCGGCTCTGGATTATGCGGCCCATTCGTTTCGCATAGGTGCTGCGACAGAAGCGGCCAGGTGGGGTTTGGGGGAGGATGTTATAAAGCGGATAGGTCGCTGGGAGTCGTCTTGCTTCCGGTCCTATATTCGTCCTCATCTTGTGTAAGTTAGTATGGGGGCATGGGGTTCTTAAGGAGGTCTGTTAATGTGGTTTTGTTCTGTGTTTTTCTTATAGGGTCCGACGGTTGTCTGGCTTGGATATTCGGTCATTCGTACGTGTATTGGGGGGCTTGTCGGGCGGATGTGCGGCGGAATGGAAGACAGTTGGGTTTTGATCCGGACATGTTGCAGGTTAGGTGGATGGCTTGCGGGGTCTTATGTGGGGGCGGGTTTTGCCCGAGTTGCAGGCTAATGTGGCATTGGATAGACCGCTGGACATATTGGTGCTGCATGTTGGTGGCAACGACTTAGGTGTTCGGAGTTCATGAGATGTAATTCGTGATATTAAATTGGACCTGTTGCGGTTATTGTCCGATTTTCCGGGTTTGTTGCTTGTGTGTTCCGATGTGGTTGCCAGACGGACTTGGCGGTTTGCGAGATCTGTGGATAGGGTTAATAAGGCCCGCGCTAAGCTGAATAAGGAGGTGGGACGTTTTGTGAGGCGTCTGGGAGGTTTTGTGGTGCGTCATCGGGATCTGGAGGCGGCTTCGCCTCAATTCCTGCAGTCTGATGGTGTTCACCTCAATGATGTGGGAGCTGATTTGTGGGCGTTAGGTGTTCAGGAGGGTTTGGAGACGGCCCTGAAGGTTTGGCGAGACGCCCATAGGTGAGGTGTCACCTCTGGTCATCTGTGGCAGGCAGGGGGAAGGATCCTGGGAGGAAATTCAAGGGTGAAAATGGTGCACTGCATGTGAAAATGTGCAACTCGTGTGTTTTTGAAGCTGTACGCTGGGTGCCCCTGTTTGGGAAACTGGGCCTACAGGGGTATTTACTGGAACTAAGAAATATTGGTGCCCATGGGTCGGTGAGTGCGGCCAGGGGTAAGGTGGCGATACAAGTGAAAGTGATGAGTAAGAGTACAGCTTGATTGGTTGCCTTCCGGGGTCCTTCTACAATGCAAGGGGTTGCAGTGTCGGGGTAGTTGGCCGTGGTCATGTTATGTTGGGTGTATATATATATATGTTATTATGGAAATGCATAATTGTTTGATTAAAAGAAACATGTGAACATGTGGGGTTAATAAAGTTATGCTACGGCCCGTTTTACCACAGAAGGTCTCCGTGTCGTTGTGGGTATTGGGATTAGGGACAGGTTTAGGGACGGATAGCCCGTAATAGTTCTTCCATCCCTTTAAGTCAACTGCGAAATGAAGACTGGCCGCTGAGACATTTCTCTCTCTGGTATGTGGGATGTCTGAGAGGTGTATACAGAGGAGGTAATGGCGTACACCACATGGTACATGTTACAGGTCACATATTACAGACTGTATACAGAGCAGGTAATGGTGTACACCACATAGTACATGTTACAGACTGTATACAGAGGAGGTAATGGTGTACACCACATAGTACATGTTACAGACTGTATACAGAGGAGGTAATGGCGTACACCACATAGTACATGTTACAGGTCACATATTACAGACTGTATACAGAGGAGGTAATGGTGTACACCACATGGTACATGTTACAGGTCACATATTACAGACTGTATACAGAGGAGGTAATAGTGTACACCACATGGTACATGTTACAGGTCACATATTACAGACTGTATACAGAGCAGGTAATGGTGTACACCACATGGTACATGTTACAGGTCACATATTACAGACTGTATACAGAGGAGGTAATAGTGTACACCACATAGTACATATTACAGACTGTATACAGAGGAGGTTATAGTGTACACCACATGGTACATGTTACAGACTGTATACAGAGGAGGTAATGGTGTACACCACATAGTACATGTTACAGGTCACATATTACAGACTGTATACAGAGGAGGTAATGGTGTACACCACATAGTACATGTTACAGGTCACATATTACAGACTGTATACAGAGCAGGTAATGGCGTACACCACATAGTACATGTTACAGGTCACATATTACAGACTGTATACAGAGGAGGTAATGGCGTACACCACATAGTACATGTTACAGGTCACATATTACAGACTGTATACAGAGCAGGTAATGGTGTACACCACATGGTACATGTTACAGGTCACATATTACAGACTGTATACAGAGCAGGTAATGGTGTACACCACATAGTACATGTTACAGGTCACATATTACAGACTGTATACAGAGGAGGTAATGGCGTACACCACATAGTACATGTTACAGGTCACATATTACAGACTGTATACAGAGCAGGTAATGGTGTACACCACATAGTACATGTTACAGGTCACATATTACAGACTGTATACAGAGCAGGTAATGGCGTACACCACATAGTACATGTTACAGGTCACATATTACAGACTGTATACAGAGCAGGTAATGGTGTACACCACATAGTACATGTTACAGGTCACATATTACAGACTGTATACAGAGCAGGTAATGGTGTACACCACATGGTACATGTTACATGTTACATATTACAGACTGTATACAGAGCAGGTAATGGCGTACACCACATAGTACATGTTACAGGTCACATATTACAGACTGTATACAGAGCAGGTAATGGCGTACACCACATAGTACATGTTACAGGTCACATATTACAGACTGTATACAGAGGAGGTAATGGCGTACACCACATAGTACATGTTACAGGTCACATATTACAGACTGTATACAGAGCAGGTAATGGTGTACACCACATGGTACATGTTACAGACTGTATACAGAGCAGGTAATGGTGTACACCACATAGTACATGTTACAGGTCACATATTACAGACTGTATACAGAGGAGGTAATGGCGTACACCACATAGTACATGTTACAGGTCACATATTACAGACTGTATACAGAGCAGGTAATGGCGTACACCACATGGTACATGTTACAGGTCACATATTACAGACTGTATACAGAGCAGGTAATGGTGTACACCACATGGTACATGTTACAGGTCACATATTACAGACTGTATACAGAGCAGGTAATGGCGTACACCACATAGTACATGTTACAGGTCACATATTACAGACTGTATACAGAGCAGGTAATGGTGTACACCACATAGTACATGTTACAGGTCACATATTACAGACTGTATACAGAGGAGGTAATGGCGTACACCACATAGTACATGTTACAGGTCCCATATTACAGACTGTATACAGAGCAGGTAATGGCGTACACCACATGGTACATGTTACAGGTCACATATTACAGACTGTATACAGAGCAGGTAATGGTGTACACCACATAGTACATGTTACAGGTCACATATTACAGACTGTATACAGAGCAGGTAATGGCGTACACCACATAGTACATGTTACAGGTCACATATTACAGACTGTATACAGAGCAGGTAATGGTGTACACCACATAGTACATGTTACAGGTCACATATTACAGACTGTATACAGAGCAGGTAATGGTGTACACCACATAGTACATGTTACAGGTCACATATTACAGACTGTATACAGAGCAGGTAATGGCGTACACCACATAGTACATGTTACAGGTCACATATTACAGACTGTATACAGAGCAGGTAATGGTGTACACCACATAGTACATGTTACAGGTCACATATTACAGACTGTATACAGAGGAGGTAATGGCGTACACCACATAGTACATGTTACAGGTCACATATTGTTCGTTATTAAAGGAGTTGTGATTGGCTGTTGAAAAAACGCTGGAGTCATAGTGTCACTGTCAGTGAAAAGACTTGGGCTGATTTTCTGCGCAATGGTCGGTGCACGGCGTGCAATGCATCCGACCCCCGCGGAGCTGATATCAGACCACTGCTCGTCACAGTTTAGAACAGATAAGTGTTGTGGCGAAACCAACCTCGCCACTGGGTTTTGGAGAGGACTGGCTGCTGGCCTCTTGCCCCTGGATTATGGGCCATATACTAACTTTTAAACCCCTGAACCGATTCAAGTGAATTTTGGATAGGTTTGTCCCCAAGTTATACTGTGTAAATTGATGTAAGTTATATGTATGGCCAATGTAAACTCACAAAGTTGTAACAATTTATAATAAGTGTAACTTGTCAGCTTGGGAGGAAATGCTGGGTGTGTTTCTATTGTGCCATTGTCCCATTGTGTGTTTAAATGGTGATGTCTGTCCTATTGTCTGCACATGTATATTGGTGATTTCTCTTTGTCTCGAGAGATAATTGGATTACGCCTCGGGTGTCTCCAGGGCAGAGAGGAGGAAACCATGATGCATTGTGGGGATGTATTGTCTCTGTGTATCCTACAGTGCTGCATATCTGTCCTATGTCACAAGTCTTCCTTCTGGTCCCCTAGGGGCGTGTACTTACATTGTATGTGTTGTAACATATTGATTGGCTGTATTTTAAACCCCTGTGGGCGGACCTGTATTTGCAACAACTGTAATAAAAACCAGGCTGGGTGTGCCAGCACCTCAGACCACTGCTTGACCCTCAACACGGAGCCTTGTCCTGTTATTGGGGGGATCCGCTGTATGCTGTTATAGACTGATTGCCAGGAGTGTAAGCTGATTCCTGTTCGTCTGCTAGCAGCTATTCGTGAGGTTCCAGTTTGGAGTGCTACTTTGTATCCAGTTCGGGACATTGGTGTTCTGCATTAGCTGGGCCTGTCTCTCAGAAAGGGGCACATCGCCTAAACGGATTTTAACCCCTTGTCTGCTGAAACGGTCTGTTGCAAGTGTTTTCTAACTATGGCGCAGATTTGTGTGTTCGTTCCTGCCAATCTGAATCATCTCTAAGCACCGGGAGGTTCAGCCATGTAAGTGTGCAGCCATGTGCCCCCAGAAGTGTCAGATACATGTCCCCATATACAGTGCAGCCATGTGCCCCCAGAAGTGTCAGATACATGTCCCCATATACAGTGCAGCCATGTGCTCCCCAGAAGTGTCAGATACATGTCCTCATATACAGTGCAGCCATGTGCTCCCCAGAAGTGTCAGATACATGTCCTCATATACAGTGCAGCCATGTGCCCCCAGAAGTGTCAGATACATGTCCTCATATACAGTGCAGCCATGTGCTCCCCAGAAGTGTCAGATACATGTCCCCATATACAGTGCAGCCATGTGCCCCCAGAAGTGTCAGATACATGTCCTCATATACAGTGCAGCCATGTGCTCCCCAGAAGTGTCAGATACATGTCCTCATATACAGTGCAGCCATGTGCCCCCAGAAGTGTCAGATACATGTCCTCATATACAGTGCAGCCATGTGCTCCCAGAAGTGTCAGATACATGTCCTCATATACAGTGCAGCCATGTGCTCCCCAGAAGTGTCAGATACATGTCCCCATATACAGTGCAGCCATGTGCCCCCAGAAGTGTCAGATACATGTCCTCATATACAGTGCAGCCATGTGCCCCCAGAAGTGTCAGATACATGTCCTCATATACAGTGCAGCCATGTGCCCCCCAGTAGTGTCAGATACATGTCCTTATATACAGTGCAGCCATGTGCTCCCAGTAGTGTCAGATACATGTCCCCATATACAGTGCAGCCATGTGCTCCCCAGTAGTGTCAGATACATGTCCTCATATACAGTGCAGCCATGTGCCCCCCAGAAGTGTCAGATACATGTCCTCATATACAGTGCAGCCATGTGCTCCCCAGTAGTGTCAGATACATGTCCCCATATACAGTGCAGCCATGTGCTCCCAGAAGTGTCAGATACATGTCCCCATATACAGTGCAGCCATGTGCTCCCAGAAGTGTCAGATACATGTCCTCATATACAGTGCAGCCATGTGCCCCCAGTAGTGTCAGATACATGTCCTCATATACAGTGCAGCCATGTGCTCCCCAGTAGTGTCAGATACATGTCCCCATATACAGTGCAGCCATGTGCTCCCAGAAGTGTCAGATACATGTCCTCATATACAGTGCAGCCATGTGCCCCCAGTAGTGTCAGATACATGTCCTCATATACAGTGCAGCCATGTGCTCCCCAGAAGTGTCAGATACATGTCCTCATATACAGTGCAGCCATGTGCTCCCCAGAAGTGTCAGATACATGTCCCCATATACAGTGCAGCCATGTGCTCCCCAGTAGTGTCAGATACATGTCCTCATATACAGTGCAGCCATGTGCTCCCCAGTAGTGTCAGATACATGTCCTCATATACAGTGCAGCCATGTGCTCCCCAGAAGTGTCAGATACATGTCCTCATATACAGTGCAGCCATGTGCCCCCAGAAGTGTCAGATACATGTCCTCATATACAGTGCAGCCATGTGCTCCCCAGAAGTGTCAGATACATGTCCTCATATACAGTGCAGCCATGTGCCCCCAGAAGTGTCAGATACATGTCCTCATATACAGTGCAGCCATGTGCCCCCAGAAGTGTCAGATACATGTCCCATATACAGTGCAGCCATGTGCTCCCCAGAAGTGTCAGATACATGTCCCCATATACAGTGCAGCCATGTGCTCCCCAGAAGTGTCAGATACATGTCCTCATATACAGTGCAGCCATGTGCTCCCCAGAAGTGTCAGATACATGTCCCCATATACAGTGCAGCCATGTGCCCCCCAGTAGTGTCAGATACATGTCCCCATATACAGTGCAGCCATGTGCTCCCCAGTAGTGTCAGATACATGTCCTCATATACAGTGCAGCCATGTGCTCCCCAGAAGTGTCAGATACATGTCCTCATATACAGTGCAGCCATGTGCTCCTCAGAAGTGTCAGATACATGTCCTCATATACAGTGCAGCCATGTGCTCCCCAGAAGTGTCAGATACATGTCCTCATATACAGTGCAGCCATGTGCTCCCAGAAGTGTCAGATACATGTCCCATATACAGTGCAGCCATGTGCTCCCCAGAAGTGTCAGATACATGTCCTCATATACAGTGCAGCCATGTGCCCCCAGTAGTGTCAGATACATGTCCTCATATACAGTGCAGCCATGTGCTCCCCAGAAGTGTCAGATACATGTCCTCATATACAGTGCAGCCATGTGCTCCCAGTAGTGTCAGATACATGTCCCCATATACAGTGCAGCCATGTGCTCCCCAGAAGTGTCAGATACATGTCCTCATATACAGTGCAGCCATGTGCTCCCCAGTAGTGTCAGATACATGTCCTCATATACAGTGCAGCCATGTGCTCCCCAGAAGTGTCAGATACATGTCCTCATATACAGTGCAGCCATGTGCTCCCCAGAAGTGTCAGATACATGTCCTCATATACAGTGCAGCCATGTGCTCCCCAGAAGTGTCAGATACATGTCCTCATATACAGTGCAGCCATGTGCCCCCAGTAGTGTCAGATACATGTCCCCATATACAGTGCAGCCATGTGCCCCCCAGAAGTGTCAGATACATGTCCTCATATACAGCGCAGCCATGTGCTCCCCAGAAGTGTCAGATACATGTCCTCATATACAGTGCAGCCATGTGCCCCCCAGAAGTGTCAGATACATGTCCTCATATACAGTGCAGCCATGTGCTCCCCAGAAGTGTCAGATACATGTCTCCATATACAGTGCAGCCATGTGCCCCCAGAAGTGTCAGATACATGTCCTCATATACAGTGCAGCCATGTGCTCCCCAGAAGTGTCAGATACATGTCCCCATATACAGTGCAGCCATGTGCTCCCCAGTAGTGTCAGATACATGTCCTCATATACAGTGCAGCCATGTGCTCCCCAGTAGTGTCAGATACATGTCCTCATATACAGTGCAGCCATGTGCTCCCAGTAGTGTCAGATACATGTCCCCATATACAGTGCAGCCATGTGCCCCCCAGTAGTGTCAGATACATGTCCCCATATACAGTGCAGCCATGTGCTCCCCAGTAGTGTCAGATACATGTCCTCATATACAGTGCAGCCATGTGCTCCCCAGAAGTGTCAGATACATGTCCTCATATACAGTGCAGCCATGTGCTCCCCAGTAGTGTCAGATACATGTCCTCATATACAGTGCAGCCATGTGCTCCCCAGAAGTGTCAGATACATGTCTCCATATACAGTGCAGCCATGTGCTCCCCAGTAGTGTCAGATACATGTCCTCATATACAGTGCAGCCATGTGCTCCCCAGAAGTGTCAGATACATGTCCTCATATACAGTGCAGCCATGTGCTCCTCAGAAGTGTCAGATACATGTCCTCATATACAGTGCAGCCATGTGCTCCCCAGAAGTGTCAGATACATGTCCTCATATACAGTGCAGCCATGTGCTCCCAGAAGTGTCAGATACATGTCCCATATACAGTGCAGCCATGTGCTCCCCAGAAGTGTCAGATACATGTCCTCATATACAGTGCAGCCATGTGCCCCCAGTAGTGTCAGATACATGTCCTCATATACAGTGCAGCCATGTGCTCCCCAGAAGTGTCAGATACATGTCCTCATATACAGTGCAGCCATGTGCTCCCAGTAGTGTCAGATACATGTCCCCATATACAGTGCAGCCATGTGCTCCCCAGAAGTGTCAGATACATGTCCTCATATACAGTGCAGCCATGTGCTCCCCAGTAGTGTCAGATACATGTCCTCATATACAGTGCAGCCATGTGCTCCCCAGAAGTGTCAGATACATGTCCTCATATACAGTGCAGCCATGTGCTCCCCAGAAGTGTCAGATACATGTCCTCATATACAGTGCAGCCATGTGCTCCCCAGAAGTGTCAGATACATGTCCTCATATACAGTGCAGCCATGTGCCCCCAGTAGTGTCAGATACATGTCCCCATATACAGTGCAGCCATGTGCCCCCCAGAAGTGTCAGATACATGTCCTCATATACAGTGCAGCCATGTGCTCCCCAGAAGTGTCAGATACATGTCCTCATATACAGTGCAGCCATGTGCCCCCCAGAAGTGTCAGATACATGTCCTCATATACAGTGCAGCCATGTGCTCCCCAGAAGTGTCAGATACATGTCTCCATATACAGTGCAGCCATGTGCCCCCAGAAGTGTCAGATACATGTCCTCATATACAGTGCAGCCATGTGCTCCCCAGAAGTGTCAGATACATGTCCCCATATACAGTGCAGCCATGTGCTCCCCAGTAGTGTCAGATACATGTCCTCATATACAGTGCAGCCATGTGCTCCCCAGTAGTGTCAGATACATGTCCTCATATACAGTGCAGCCATGTGCTCCCAGTAGTGTCAGATACATGTCCCCATATACAGTGCAGCCATGTGCCCCCCAGTAGTGTCAGATACATGTCCCCATATACAGTGCAGCCATGTGCTCCCCAGTAGTGTCAGATACATGTCCTCATATACAGTGCAGCCATGTGCTCCCCAGTAGTGTCAGATACATGTCCTCATATACAGTGCAGCCATGTGCTCCCAGTAGTGTCAGATACATGTCCCCATATACAGTGCAGCCATGTGCCCCCCAGTAGTGTCAGATACATGTCCTCATATACAGTGCAGCCATGTGCCCCCAGAAGTGTCAGATACATGTCCTCATATACAGTGCAGCCATGTGCTCCCCAGAAGTGTCAGATACATGTCCCCATATACAGTGCAGCCATGTGCTCCCCAGTAGTGTCAGATACATGTCCTCATATACAGTGCAGCCATGTGCTCCCCAGTAGTGTCAGATACATGTCCTCATATACAGTGCAGCCATGTGCTCCCCAGTAGTGTCAGATACATGTCCTCATATACAGTGCAGCCATGTGCTCCCCAGTAGTGTCAGATACATGTCCTCATATACAGTGCAGCCATGTGCTCCCCAGAAGTGTCAGATACATGTCTCCATATACAGTGCAGCCATGTGCCCCCAGAAGTGTCAGATACATGTCCCCATATACAGTGCAGCCATGTGCTCCCCAGTAGTGTCAGATACATGTCCTCATATACAGTGCAGCCATGTGCTCCCCAGAAGTGTCAGATACATGTCTCCATATACAGTGCAGCCATGTGCCCCCAGAAGTGTCAGATACATGTCCCCATATACAGTGCAGCCATGTGCTCCCCAGTAGTGTCAGATACATGTCCTCATATACAGTGCAGCCATGTGCTCCCCAGTAGTGTCAGATACATGTCCTCATATACAGTGCAGCCATGTGCTCCCCAGAAGTGTCAGATACATGTCCTCATATACAGTGCAGCCATGTGCCCCCAGAAGTGTCAGATACATGTCCTCATATACAGTGCAGCCATGTGCTCCCCAGTAGTGTCAGATACATGTCCTCATATACAGTGCAGCCATGTGCTCCCCAGTAGTGTCAGATACATGTCCTCATATACAGTGCAGCCATGTGCTCCCCAGAAGTGTCAGATACATGTCCTCATATACAGTGCAGCCATGTGCTCCCAGTAGTGTCAGATACATGTCCCCATATACAGTGCAGCCATGTGCTCCCCAGAAGTGTCAGATACATGTCCCCATATACAGTGCAGCCATGTGCTCCCCAGTAGTGTCAGATACATGTCCTCATATACAGTGCAGCCATGTGCCCCCCAGTAGTGTCAGATACATGTCCCCATATACAGTGCAGCCATGTGCTCCCCAGTAGTGTCAGATACATGTCCTCATATACAGTGCAGCCATGTGCCCCCAGAAGTGTCAGATACATGTCCCCATATACAGTGCAGCCATGTGCTCCCCAGAAGTGTCAGATACATGTCCTCATATACAGTGCAGCCATGTGCCCCCAGAAGTGTCAGATACATGTCCTCATATACAGTGCAGCCATGTGCTCCCCAGTAGTGTCAGATACATGTCCTCATATACAGTGCAGCCATGTGCTCCCCAGAAGTGTCAGATACATGTCCCCATATACAGTGCAGCCATGTGCTCCCCAGTAGTGTCAGATACATGTCCCCATATACAGTGCAGCCATGTGCTCCCCAGTAGTGTCAGATACATGTCCTCATATACAGTGCAGCCATGTGCTCCCCAGAAGTGTCAGATACATGTCCTCATATACAGTGCAGCCATGTGCCCCCAGAAGTGTCAGATACATGTCCTCATATACAGTGCAGCCATGTGCTCCCCAGTAGTGTCAGATACATGTCCCCATATACAGTGCAGCCATGTGCCCCCAGAAGTGTCAGATACATGTCCTCATATACAGTGCAGCCATGTGCTCCCCAGTAGTGTCAGATACATGTCCCCATATACAGTGCAGCCATGTGCCCCCAGAAGTGTCAGATACATGTCCTCATATACAGTGCAGCCATGTGCTCCCCAGTAGTGTCAGATACATGTCCCCATATACAGTGCAGCCATGTGCCCCCAGAAGTGTCAGATACATGTCCTCATATACAGTGCAGCCATGTGCTCCCCAGTAGTGTCAGATACATGTCCCCATATACAGTGCAGCCATGTGCCCCCAGAAGTGTCAGATACATGTCCTCATATACAGTGCAGCCATGTGCCCCCAGAAGTGTCAGATACATGTCCCCATATACAGTGCAGCCATGTGCTCCCAGAAGTGTCAGATACATGTCCCCATATACAGTGCAGCCATGTGCTCCCCAGAAGTGTCAGATACATGTCCTCATATACAGTGCAGCCATGTGCCCCCCAGAAGTGTCAGATACATGTCCTCATATACAGTGCAGCCATGTGCTCCCCAGAAGTGTCAGATACATGTCCTCATATACAGTGCAGCCATGTGCTCCCCAGTAGTGTCAGATACATGTCCTCATATACAGTGCAGCCATGTGCTCCCCAGTAGTGTCAGATACATGTCCTCATATACAGTGCAGCCATGTGCTCCCAGAAGTGTCAGATACATGTCCCCATATACAGTGCAGCCATGTGCTCCCCAGAAGTGTCAGATACATGTCCCCATATACAGTGCAGCCATGTGCTCCCCAGAAGTGTCAGATACATGTCCCCATATACAGTGCAGCCATGTGCTCCCCAGTAGTGTCAGATACATGTCCTCATATACAGTGCAGCCATGTGCTCCCCAGTAGTGTCAGATACATGTCCCCATATACAGTGCAGCCATGTGCTCCCCAGAAGTGTCAGATACATGTCCCCATATACAGTGCAGCCATGTGCTCCCCAGAAGTGTCAGATACATGTCCTCATATACAGTGCAGCCATGTGCCCCCAGAAGTGTCAGATACATGTCCTCATATACAGTGCAGCCATGTGCTCCCCAGTAGTGTCAGATACATGTCCTCATATACAGTGCAGCCATGTGCTCCCCAGAAGTGTCAGATACATGTCCTCATATACAGTGCAGCCATGTGCCCCCAGTAGTGTCAGATACATGTCCTCATATACAGTGCAGCCATGTGCCCCCCAGTAGTGTCAGATACATGTCCTCATATACAGTGCAGCCATGTGCCCCCAGTAGTGTCAGATACATGTCCCCATATACAGTGCAGCCATGTGCCCCCAGTAGTGTCAGATACATGTCCCCATATACAGTGCAGCCATGTGCTCCCCAGAAGTGTCAGATACATGTCCCCATATACAGTGCAGCCATGTGCCCCCCAGAAGTGTCAGATACATGTCCTCATATACAGTGCAGCCATGTGCCCCCAGAAGTGTCAGATACATGTCCTCATATACAGTGCAGCCATGTGCCCCCAGAAGTGTCAGATACATGTCCTCATATACAGTGCAGCCATGTGCCCCCCAGAAGTGTCAGATACATGTCCCCATATACAGTGCAGCCATGTGCCCCCAGAAGTGTCAGATACATGTCCCATATACAGTGCAGCCATGTGCTCCCCAGAAGTGTCAGATACATGTCCTCATATACAGTGCAGCCATGTGCTCCCCAGAAGTGTCAGATACATGTCCCCATATACAGTGCAGCCATGTGCTCCCCAGTAGTGTCAGATACATGTCCTCATATACAGTGCAGCCATGTGCTCCCCAGAAGTGTCAGATACATGTCCTCATATACAGTGCAGCCATGTGCTCCCCAGTAGTGTCAGATACATGTCCTCATATACAGTGCAGCCATGTGCTCCCCAGAAGTGTCAGATACATGTCCTCATATACAGTGCAGCCATGTGCCCCCCAGTAGTGTCAGATACATGTCCTCATATACAGTGCAGCCATGTGCTCCCAGTAGTGTCAGATACATGTCCTCATATACAGTGCAGCCATGTGCTCCCCAGTAGTGTCAGATACATGTCCTCATATACAGTGCAGCCATGTGCTCCCCAGAAGTGTCAGATACATGTCCCCATATACAGTGCAGCCATGTGCTCCCCAGAAGTGTCAGATACATGTCCTCATATACAGTGCAGCCATGTGCTCCCCAGAAGTGTCAGATACATGTCCTCATATACAGTGCAGCCATGTGCTCCCCAGTAGTGTCAGATACATGTCCTCATATACAGTGCAGCCATGTGCTCCCCAGTAGTGTCAGATACATGTCCCCATATACAGTGCAGCCATGTGCTCCCCAGTAGTGTCAGATACATGTCCCCATATACAGTGCAGCCATGTGCTCCCCAGAAGTGTCAGATACATGTCCTCATATACAGTGCAGCCATGTGCTCCCCAGAAGTGTCAGATACATGTCCTCATATACAGTGCAGCCATGTGCTCCCCAGTAGTGTCAGATACATGTCCTCATATACAGTGCAGCCATGTGCTCCCAGAAGTGTCAGATACATGTCCTCATATACAGTGCAGCCATGTGCTCCCCAGAAGTGTCAGATACATGTCCTCATATACAGTGCAGCCATGTGCTCCCCAGAAGTGTCAGATACATGTCCTCATATACAGTGCAGCCATGTGCTCCCCAGTAGTGTCAGATACATGTCCTCATATACAGTGCAGCCATGTGCCCCCAGTAGTGTCAGATACATGTCCTCATATACAGTGCAGCCATGTGCCCCCAGAAGTGTCAGATACATGTCCCCATATACAGTGCAGCCATGTGCTCCCCAGAAGTGTCAGATACATGTCCTCATATACAGTGCAGCCATGTGCTCCCCAGAAGTGTCAGATACATGTCCTCATATACAGTGCAGCCATGTGCTCCCCAGAAGTGTCAGATACATGTCCTCATATACAGTGCAGCCATGTGCTCCCCAGAAGTGTCAGATACATGTCCTCATATACAGTGCAGCCATGTGCTCCCCAGAAGTGTCAGATACATGTCCTCATATACAGTGCAGCCATGTGCCCCCAGAAGTGTCAGATACATGTCCTCATATACAGTGCAGCCATGTGCTCCCCAGAAGTGTCAGATACATGTCCTCATATACAGTGCAGCCATGTGCTCCCCAGAAGTGTCAGATACATGTCCTCATATACAGTGCAGCCATGTGCTCCCCAGTAGTGTCAGATACATGTCCTCATATACAGTGCAGCCATGTGCTCCCCAGAAGTGTCAGATACATGTCCCCATATACAGTGCAGCCATGTGCTCCCCAGTAGTGTCAGATACATGTCCCCATATACAGTGCAGCCATGTGCTCCCCAGAAGTGTCAGATACATGTCCTCATATACAGTGCAGCCATGTGCTCCCCAGAAGTGTCAGATACATGTCCTCATATACAGTGCAGCCATGTGCTCCCCAGAAGTGTCAGATACATGTCCCCATATACAGTGCAGCCATGTGCTCCCCAGTAGTGTCAGATACATGTCCTCATATACAGTGCAGCCATGTGCTCCCCAGAAGTGTCAGATACATGTCCCCATATACAGTGCAGCCATGTGCTCCCCAGAAGTGTCAGATACATGTCCTCATATACAGTGCAGCCATGTGCTCCCAGAAGTGTCAGATACATGTCCCCATATACAGTGCAGCCATGTGCTCCCCAGAAGTGTCAGATACATGTCCTCATATACAGTGCAGCCATGTGCTCCCCAGAAGTGTCAGATACATGTCCTCATATACAGTGCAGCCATGTGCTCCCAGAAGTGTCAGATACATGTCCCCATATACAGTGCAGCCATGTGCTCCCCAGAAGTGTCAGATACATGTCCTCATATACAGTGCAGCCATGTGCTCCCCAGTAGTGTCAGATACATGTCCCATATACAGTGCAGCCATGTGCCCCCCAGTAGTGTCAGATACATGTCCCATATACAGTGCAGCCATGTGCCCCCAGTAGTGTCAGATACATGTCCTCATATACAGTGCAGCCATGTGCCCCCAGTAGTGTCAGATACATGTCCTCATATACAGTGCAGCCATGTGCCCCCAGTAGTGTCAGATACATGTCCCCATATACAGTGCAGCCATGTGCCCCCAGTAGTGTCAGATACATGTCCTCATATACAGTGCAGCCATGTGCCCCCAGTAGTGTCAGATACATGTCCCCATATACAGTGCAGCCATGTGCCCCCAGAAGTGTCAGATACATGTCCTCATATACAGTGCAGCCATGTGCCCCCAGTAGTGTCAGATACATGTCCTCATATACAGTGCAGCCATGTGCCCCCAGTAGTGTCAGATACATGTCCTCATATACAGTGCAGCCATGTGCTCCCCAGAAGTGTCAGATACATGTCCTCATATACAGTGCAGCCATGTGCTCCCCAGTAGTGTCAGATACATGTCCCCATATACAGTGCAGCCATGTGCTCCCAGTAGTGTCAGATACATGTCCCCATATACAGTGCAGCCATGTGCCCCCCAGAAGTGTCAGATACATGTCCTCATATACAGTGCAGCCATGTGCCCCCCAGTAGTGTCAGATACATGTCCTCATATACAGTGCAGCCATGTGCTCCCCAGTAGTGTCAGATACATGTCCTCATATACAGTGCAGCCATGTGCTCCCCAGTAGTGTCAGATACATGTCCTCATATACAGTGCAGCCATGTGCCCCCAGAAGTGTCAGATACATGTCCCCATATACAGTGCAGCCATGTGCTCCCCAGTAGTGTCAGATACATGTCCTCATATACAGTGCAGCCATGTGCACCCCAGTAGTGTCAGATACATGTCCTCATATACAGTGCAGCCATGTGCTCCCCAGAAGTGTCAGATACATGTCCTCATATACAGTGCAGCCATGTGCCCCCCAGTAGTGTCAGATACATGTCCTCATATACAGTGCAGCCATGTGCTCCCAGTAGTGTCAGATACATGTCCTCATATACAGTGCAGCCATGTGCCCCCCAGTAGTGTCAGATACATGTCCCCATATACAGTGCAGCCATGTGCTCCCCAGTAGTGTCAGATACATGTCCCCATATACAGTGCAGCCATGTGCTCCCCAGTAGTGTCAGATACATGTCCTCATATACAGTGCAGCCATGTGCTCCCAGTAGTGTCAGATACATGTCCCCATATACAGTGCAGCCATGTGCTCCCCAGTAGTGTCAGATACATGTCCCCATATACAGTGCAGCCATGTGCTCCCAGTAGTGTCAGATACATGTCCCCATATACAGTGCAGCCATGTGCCCCCCAGTAGTGTCAGATACATGTCCTCATATACAGTGCAGCCATGTGCCCCCCAGTAGTGTCAGATACATGTCCTCATATACAGTGCAGCCATGTGCTCCCCAGTAGTGTCAGATACATGTCCTCATATACAGTGCAGCCATGTGCTCCCCAGTAGTGTCAGATACATGTCCTCATATACAGTGCAGCCATGTGCTCCCAGTAGTGTCAGATACATGTCCTCATATACAGTGCAGCCATGTGCTCCCCAGAAGTGTCAGATACATGTCCCCATATACAGTGCAGCCATGTGCCCCCAGAAGTGTCAGATACATGTCCTCATATACAGTGCAGCCATGTGCTCCCAGTAGTGTCAGATACATGTCCTCATATACAGTGCAGCCATGTGCTCCCAGTAGTGTCAGATACATGTCCTCATATACAGTGCAGCCATGTGCCCCCAGAAGTGTCAGATACATGTCCTCATATACAGTGCAGCCATGTGCTCCCCAGTAGTGTCAGATACATGTCCCCATATACAGTGCAGCCATGTGCTCCCCAGAAGTGTCAGATACATGTCCTCATATACAGTGCAGCCATGTGCCCCCAGTAGTGTCAGATACATGTCCCCATATACAGTGCAGCCATGTGCTCCCCAGTAGTGTCAGATACATGTCCTCATATACAGTGCAGCCATGTGCTCCCCAGAAGTGTCAGATACATGTCCCCATATACAGTGCAGCCATGTGCTCCCCAGAAGTGTCAGATACATGTCCCCATATACAGTGCAGCCATGTGCTCCCCAGTAGTGTCAGATACATGTCCCCATATACAGTGCAGCCATGTGCTCCCCAGTAGTGTCAGATACATGTCCTCATATACAGTGCAGCCATGTGCTCCCAGTAGTGTCAGATACATGTCCCCATATACAGTGCAGCCATGTGCTCCCAGAAGTGTCAGATACATGTCCCCATATACAGTGCAGCCATGTGCTCCCCAGAAGTGTCAGATACATGTCCTCATATACAGTGCAGCCATGTGCTCCCCAGTAGTGTCAGATACATGTCCCATATACAGTGCAGCCATGTGCTCCCAGTAGTGTCAGATACATGTCCCCATATACAGTGCAGCCATGTGCCCCCCAGTAGTGTCAGATACATGTCCCATATACAGTGCAGCCATGTGCCCCCCAGTAGTGTCAGATACATGTCCCATATACAGTGCAGCCATGTGCCCCCCAGTAGTGTCAGATACATGTCCCCATATACAGTGCAGCCATGTGCTCCCCAGTAGTGTCAGATACATGTCCTCATATACAGTGCAGCCATGTGCCCCCAGTAGTGTCAGATACATGTCCTCATATACAGTGCAGCCATGTGCCCCCAGTAGTGTCAGATACATGTCCCCATATACAGTGCAGCCATGTGCCCCCAGTAGTGTCAGATACATGTCCTCATATACAGTGCAGCCATGTGCCCCCAGTAGTGTCAGATACATGTCCCCATATACAGTGCAGCCATGTGCCCCCAGAAGTGTCAGATACATGTCCTCATATACAGTGCAGCCATGTGCCCCCAGTAGTGTCAGATACATGTCCTCATATACAGTGCAGCCATGTGCCCCCAGTAGTGTCAGATACATGTCCTCATATACAGTGCAGCCATGTGCTCCCCAGAAGTGTCAGATACATGTCCCCATATACAGTGCAGCCATGTGCTCCCCAGTAGTGTCAGATACATGTCCCCATATACAGTGCAGCCATGTGCCCCCCAGAAGTGTCAGATACATGTCCTCATATACAGTGCAGCCATGTGCCCCCCAGTAGTGTCAGATACATGTCCTCATATACAGTGCAGCCATGTGCTCCCCAGTAGTGTCAGATACATGTCCTCATATACAGTGCAGCCATGTGCTCCCCAGTAGTGTCAGATACATGTCCTCATATACAGTGCAGCCATGTGCCCCCCAGAAGTGTCAGATACATGTCCCCATATACAGTGCAGCCATGTGCTCCCCAGTAGTGTCAGATACATGTCCTCATATACAGTGCAGCCATGTGCACCCCAGTAGTGTCAGATACATGTCCTCATATACAGTGCAGCCATGTGCTCCCCAGAAGTGTCAGATACATGTCCTCATATACAGTGCAGCCATGTGCCCCCAGTAGTGTCAGATACATGTCCTCATATACAGTGCAGCCATGTGCTCCCAGTAGTGTCAGATACATGTCCTCATATACAGTGCAGCCATGTGCCCCCCAGTAGTGTCAGATACATGTCCCCATATACAGTGCAGCCATGTGCTCCCCAGTAGTGTCAGATACATGTCCCCATATACAGTGCAGCCATGTGCTCCCCAGTAGTGTCAGATACATGTCCTCATATACAGTGCAGCCATGTGCTCCCAGTAGTGTCAGATACATGTCCCCATATACAGTGCAGCCATGTGCTCCCCAGTAGTGTCAGATACATGTCCCCATATACAGTGCAGCCATGTGCTCCCCAGTAGTGTCAGATACATGTCCCCATATACAGTGCAGCCATGTGCTCCCCAGTAGTGTCAGATACATGTCCTCATATACAGTGCAGCCATGTGCTCCCCAGTAGTGTCAGATACATGTCCCCATATACAGTGCAGCCATGTGCTCCCCAGTAGTGTCAGATACATGTCCCCATATACAGTGCAGCCATGTGCTCCCCAGTAGTGTCAGATACATGTCCCCATATACAGTGCAGCCATGTGCTCCCAGAAGTGTCAGATACATGTCCTCATATACAGTGCAGCCATGTGCTCCCCAGTAGTGTCAGATACATGTCCCCATATACAGTGCAGCCATGTGCTCCCAGTAGTGTCAGATACATGTCCCCATATACAGTGCAGCCATGTGCCCCCAGTAGTGTCAGATACATGTCCCCATATACAGTGCAGCCATGTGCTCCCCAGTAGTGTCAGATACATGTCCTCATATACAGTGCAGCCATGTGCCCCCAGTAGTGTCAGATACATGTCCTCATATACAGTGCAGCCATGTGCTCCCCAGTAGTGTCAGATACATGTCCTCATATACAGTGCAGCCATGTGCTCCCCAGTAGTGTCAGATACATGTCCTCATATACAGTGCAGCCATGTGCTCCCAGTAGTGTCAGATACATGTCCTCATATACAGTGCAGCCATGTGCTCCCCAGAAGTGTCAGATACATGTCCCCATATACAGTGCAGCCATGTGCTCCCAGAAGTGTCAGATACATGTCCCCATATACAGTGCAGCCATGTGCTCCCAGTAGTGTCAGATACATGTCCTCATATACAGTGCAGCCATGTGCTCCCCAGTAGTGTCAGATACATGTCCTCATATACAGTGCAGCCATGTGCTCCCAGTAGTGTCAGATACATGTCCTCATATACAGTGCAGCCATGTGCCCCCCAGAAGTGTCAGATACATGTCCTCATATACAGTGCAGCCATGTGCTCCCCAGTAGTGTCAGATACATGTCCCCATATACAGTGCAGCCATGTGCTCCCCAGAAGTGTCAGATACATGTCCTCATATACAGTGCAGCCATGTGCCCCCAGTAGTGTCAGATACATGTCCCCATATACAGTGCAGCCATGTGCTCCCCAGTAGTGTCAGATACATGTCCTCATATACAGTGCAGCCATGTGCTCCCCAGAAGTGTCAGATACATGTCCCCATATACAGTGCAGCCATGTGCTCCCCAGAAGTGTCAGATACATGTCCCCATATACAGTGCAGCCATGTGCTCCCCAGTAGTGTCAGATACATGTCCCCATATACAGTGCAGCCATGTGCTCCCCAGTAGTGTCAGATACATGTCCTCATATACAGTGCAGCCATGTGCTCCCCAGTAGTGTCAGATACATGTCCCCATATACAGTGCAGCCATGTGCTCCCAGAAGTGTCAGATACATGTCCCCATATACAGTGCAGCCATGTGCCCCCCAGTAGTGTCAGATACATGTCCTCATATACAGTGCAGCCATGTGCTCCCCAGAAGTGTCAGATACATGTCCTCATATACAGTGCAGCCATGTGCTCCCCAGAAGTGTCAGATACATGTCCTCATATACAGTGCAGCCATGTGCTCCCAGAAGTGTCAGATACATGTCCCCATATACAGTGCAGCCATGTGCCCCCCAGTAGTGTCAGATACATGTCCTCATATACAGTGCAGCCATGTGCCCCCCAGTAGTGTCAGATACATGTCCTCATATACAGTGCAGCCATGTGCCCCCCAGTAGTGTCAGATACATGTCCCCATATACAGTGCAGCCATGTGCTCCCCAGTAGTGTCAGATACATGTCCTCATATACAGTGCAGCCATGTGCTCCCCAGAAGTGTCAGATACATGTCCCCATATACAGTGCAGCCATGTGCTCCCCAGAAGTGTCAGATACATGTCCTCATATACAGTGCAGCCATGTGCTCCCCAGTAGTGTCAGATACATGTCCTCATATACAGTGCAGCCATGTGCTCCCCAGTAGTGTCAGATACATGTCCCCATATACAGTGCAGCCATGTGCCCCCAGTAGTGTCAGATACATGTCCTCATATACAGTGCAGCCATGTGCTCCCCAGTAGTGTCAGATACATGTCCCCATATACAGTGCAGCCATGTGCTCCCCAGAAGTGTCAGATACATGTCCTCATATACAGTGCAGCCATGTGCTCCCCAGTAGTGTCAGATACATGTCCTCATATACAGTGCAGCCATGTGCTCCCCAGAAGTGTCAGATACATGTCCTCATATACAGTGCAGCCATGTGCTCCCAGTAGTGTCAGATACATGTCCCCATATACAGTGCAGCCATGTGCTCCCAGAAGTGTCAGATACATGTCCTCATATACAGTGCAGCCATGTGCCCCCCAGTAGTGTCAGATACATGTCCTCATATACAGTGCAGCCATGTGCTCCCCAGTAGTGTCAGATACATGTCCTCATATACAGTGCAGCCATGTGCTCCCCAGAAGTGTCAGATACATGTCCTCATATACAGTGCAGCCATGTGCCCCCCAGAAGTGTCAGATACATGTCCTCATATACAGTGCAGCCATGTGCTCCCCAGAAGTGTCAGATACATGTCCTCATATACAGTGCAGCCATGTGCTCCCCAGAAGTGTCAGATACATGTCCTCATATACAGTGCAGCCATGTGCTCCCCAGTAGTGTCAGATACATGTCCTCATATACAGTGCAGCCATGTGCCCCCCAGAAGTGTCAGATACATGTCCTCATATACAGTGCAGCCATGTGCTCCCCAGAAGTGTCAGATACATGTCCTCATATACAGTGCAGCCATGTGCTCCCCAGAAGTGTCAGATACATGTCCTCATATACAGTGCAGCCATGTGCCCCCCAGTAGTGTCAGATACATGTCCTCATATACAGTGCAGCCATGTGCTCCCCAGTAGTGTCAGATACATGTCCTCATATACAGTGCAGCCATGTGCTCCCCAGAAGTGTCAGATACATGTCCTCATATACAGTGCAGCCATGTGCTCCCCAGTAGTGTCAGATACATGTCCCCATATACAGTGCAGCCATGTGCTCCCCAGTAGTGTCAGATACATGTCCTCATATACAGTGCAGCCATGTGCTCCCCAGAAGTGTCAGATACATGTCCTCATATACAGTGCAGCCATGTGCCCCCAGTAGTGTCAGATACATGTCCCCATATACAGTGCAGCCATGTGCCCCCAGTAGTGTCAGATACATGTCCCCATATACAGTGCAGCCATGTGCTCCCCAGAAGTGTCAGATACATGTCCCCATATACAGTGCAGCCATGTGCTCCCCAGTAGTGTCAGATACATGTCCCCATATACAGTGCAGCCATGTGCTCCCCAGAAGTGTCAGATACATGTCCTCATATACAGTGCAGCCATGTGCTCCCCAGAAGTGTCAGATACATGTCCTCATATACAGTGCAGCCATGTGCTCCCCAGTAGTGTCAGATACATGTCCCCATATACAGTGCAGCCATGTGCCCCCAGAAGTGTCAGATACATGTCCTCATATACAGTGCAGCCATGTGCCCCCAGTAGTGTCAGATACATGTCCTCATATACAGTGCAGCCATGTGCTCCCCAGAAGTGTCAGATACATGTCCCCATATACAGTGCAGCCATGTGCTCCCCAGAAGTGTCAGATACATGTCCTCATATACAGTGCAGCCATGTGCTCCCCAGTAGTGTCAGATACATGTCCTCATATACAGTGCAGCCATGTGCTCCCCAGTAGTGTCAGATACATGTCCCCATATACAGTGCAGCCATGTGCTCCCCAGAAGTGTCAGATACATGTCCCCATATACAGTGCAGCCATGTGCTCCCAGTAGTGTCAGATACATGTCCCCATATACAGTGCAGCCATGTGCTCCCAGTAGTGTCAGATACATGTCCTCATATACAGTGCAGCCATGTGCTCCCCAGAAGTGTCAGATACATGTCCTCATATACAGTGCAGCCATGTGCCCCCAGTAGTGTCAGATACATGTCCTCATATACAGTGCAGCCATGTGCCCCCAGTAGTGTCAGATACATGTCCTCATATACAGTGCAGCCATGTGCTCCCCAGAAGTGTCAGATACATGTCCTCATATACAGTGCAGCCATGTGCTCCCCAGTAGTGTCAGATACATGTCCCCATATACAGTGCAGCCATGTGCTCCCCAGTAGTGTCAGATACATGTCCCCATATACAGTGCAGCCATGTGCTCCCCAGTAGTGTCAGATACATGTCCTCATATACAGTGCAGCCATGTGCTCCCCAGTAGTGTCAGATACATGTCCTCATATACAGTGCAGCCATGTGCTCCCCAGTAGTGTCAGATACATGTCCTCATATACAGTGCAGCCATGTGCTCCCCAGAAGTGTCAGATACATGTCCCCATATACAGTGCAGCCATGTGCTCCCAGTAGTGTCAGATACATGTCCCCATATACAGTGCAGCCATGTGCTCCCAGTAGTGTCAGATACATGTCCCCATATACAGTGCAGCCATGTGCTCCCCAGTAGTGTCAGATACATGTCCTCATATACAGTGCAGCCATGTGCCCCCAGTAGTGTCAGATACATGTCCTCATATACAGTGCAGCCATGTGCCCCCAGTAGTGTCAGATACATGTCCTCATATACAGTGCAGCCATGTGCCCCCAGAAGTGTCAGATACATGTCCCCATATACAGTGCAGCCATGTGCTCCCCAGAAGTGTCAGATACATGTCCTCATATACAGTGCAGCCATGTGCTCCCCAGAAGTGTCAGATACATGTCCCCATATACAGTGCAGCCATGTGCTCCCCAGAAGTGTCAGATACATGTCCTCATATACAGTGCAGCCATGTGCTCCCCAGTAGTGTCAGATACATGTCCTCATATACAGTGCAGCCATGTGCTCCCCAGTAGTGTCAGATACATGTCCTCATATACAGTGCAGCCATGTGCTCCCCAGTAGTGTCAGATACATGTCCCCATATACAGTGCAGCCATGTGCTCCCCAGAAGTGTCAGATACATGTCCTCATATACAGTGCAGCCATGTGCCCCCAGTAGTGTCAGATACATGTCCTCATATACAGTGCAGCCATGTGCTCCCAGTAGTGTCAGATACATGTCCCCATATACAGTGCAGCCATGTGCTCCCCAGTAGTGTCAGATACATGTCCTCATATACAGTGCAGCCATGTGCTCCCCAGTAGTGTCAGATACATGTCCCCATATACAGTGCAGCCATGTGCTCCCCAGAAGTGTCAGATACATGTCCTCATATACAGTGCAGCCATGTGCCCCCAGTAGTGTCAGATACATGTCCTCATATACAGTGCAGCCATGTGCCCCCAGTAGTGTCAGATACATGTCCTCATATACAGTGCAGCCATGTGCCCCCAGTAGTGTCAGATACATGTCCTCATATACAGTGCAGCCATGTGCTCCCCAGAAGTGTCAGATACATGTCCTCATATACAGTGCAGCCATGTGCTCCCAGAAGTGTCAGATACATGTCCCCATATACAGTGCAGCCATGTGCTCCCCAGAAGTGTCAGATACATGTCCTCATATACAGTGCAGCCATGTGCTCCCCAGTAGTGTCAGATACATGTCCTCATATACAGTGCAGCCATGTGCTCCCCAGTAGTGTCAGATACATGTCCCCATATACAGTGCAGCCATGTGCTCCCCAGAAGTGTCAGATACATGTCCCCATATACAGTGCAGCCATGTGCTCCCCAGTAGTGTCAGATACATGTCCTCATATACAGTGCAGCCATGTGCCCCCAGAAGTGTCAGATACATGTCCCCATATACAGTGCAGCCATGTGCTCCCCAGAAGTGTCAGATACATGTCCTCATATACAGTGCAGCCATGTGCCCCCAGAAGTGTCAGATACATGTCCCCATATACAGTGCAGCCATGTGCTCCCCAGAAGTGTCAGATACATGTCCCCATATACAGTGCAGCCATGTGCTCCCCAGAAGTGTCAGATACATGTCCCCATATACAGTGCAGCCATGTGCTCCCAGAAGTGTCAGATACATGTCCTCATATACAGTGCAGCCATGTGCCCCCAGTAGTGTCAGATACATGTCCTCATATACAGTGCAGCCATGTGCTCCCCAGAAGTGTCAGATACATGTCCTCATATACAGTGCAGCCATGTGCTCCCCAGAAGTGTCAGATACATGTCCTCATATACAGTGCAGCCATGTGCTCCCCAGTAGTGTCAGATACATGTCCTCATATACAGTGCAGCCATGTGCCCCCAGAAGTGTCAGATACATGTCCTCATATACAGTGCAGCCATGTGCTCCCCAGAAGTGTCAGATACATGTCCCCATATACAGTGCAGCCATGTGCTCCCCAGAAGTGTCAGATACATGTCCCCATATACAGTGCAGCCATGTGCTCCCAGAAGTGTCAGATACATGTCCTCATATACAGTGCAGCCATGTGCTCCCCAGTAGTGTCAGATACATGTCCTCATATACAGTGCAGCCATGTGCTCCCCAGAAGTGTCAGATACATGTCCTCATATACAGTGCAGCCATGTGCTCCCCAGAAGTGTCAGATACATGTCCTCATATACAGTGCAGCCATGTGCTCCCCAGAAGTGTCAGATACATGTCCTCATATACAGTGCAGCCATGTGCTCCCCAGTAGTGTCAGATACATGTCCTCATATACAGTGCAGCCATGTGCTCCCCAGTAGTGTCAGATACATGTCCTCATATACAGTGCAGCCATGTGCTCCCAGTAGTGTCAGATACATGTCCCCATATACAGTGCAGCCATGTGCTCCCCAGAAGTGTCAGATACATGTCCTCATATACAGTGCAGCCATGTGCTCCCCAGTAGTGTCAGATACATGTCCTCATATACAGTGCAGCCATGTGCTCCCAGTAGTGTCAGATACATGTCCCCATATACAGTGCAGCCATGTGCTCCCCAGAAGTGTCAGATACATGTCCTCATATACAGTGCAGCCATGTGCTCCCCAGAAGTGTCAGATACATGTCCCCATATACAGTGCAGCCATGTGCTCCCCAGAAGTGTCAGATACATGTCCTCATATACAGTGCAGCCATGTGCTCCCCAGAAGTGTCAGATACATGTCCCCATATACAGTGCAGCCATGTGCTCCCCAGAAGTGTCAGATACATGTCCTCATATACAGTGCAGCCATGTGCTCCCCAGAAGTGTCAGATACATGTCCTCATATACAGTGCAGCCATGTGCCCCCAGTAGTGTCAGATACATGTCCTCATATACAGTGCAGCCATGTGCTCCCCAGTAGTGTCAGATACATGTCCTCATATACAGTGCAGCCATGTGCTCCCCAGAAGTGTCAGATACATGTCCTCATATACAGTGCAGCCATGTGCTCCCCAGAAGTGTCAGATACATGTCCCCATATACAGTGCAGCCATGTGCTCCCCAGAAGTGTCAGATACATGTCCTCATATACAGTGCAGCCATGTGCCCCCAGTAGTGTCAGATACATGTCCTCATATACAGTGCAGCCATGTGCTCCCCAGTAGTGTCAGATACATGTCCTCATATACAGTGCAGCCATGTGCTCCCCAGTAGTGTCAGATACATGTCCTCATATACAGTGCAGCCATGTGCTCCCCAGAAGTGTCAGATACATGTCCCCATATACAGTGCAGCCATGTGCTCCCCAGTAGTGTCAGATACATGTCCTCATATACAGTGCAGCCATGTGCCCCCAGTAGTGTCAGATACATGTCCTCATATACAGTGCAGCCATGTGCTCCCCAGTAGTGTCAGATACATGTCCCCATATACAGTGCAGCCATGTGCTCCCCAGTAGTGTCAGATACATGTCCTCATATACAGTGCAGCCATGTGCTCCCCAGAAGTGTCAGATACATGTCCCCATATACAGTGCAGCCATGTGCTCCCCAGTAGTGTCAGATACATGTCCTCATATACAGTGCAGCCATGTGCTCCCCAGTAGTGTCAGATACATGTCCTCATATACAGTGCAGCCATGTGCTCCCCAGTAGTGTCAGATACATGTCCTCATATACAGTGCAGCCATGTGCCCCCAGTAGTGTCAGATACATGTCCTCATATACAGTGCAGCCATGTGCTCCCCAGAAGTGTCAGATACATGTCCCCATATACAGTGCAGCCATGTGCTCCCCAGTAGTGTCAGATACATGTCCTCATATACAGTGCAGCCATGTGCCCCCAGAAGTGTCAGATACATGTCCTCATATACAGTGCAGCCATGTGCTCCCCAGAAGTGTCAGATACATGTCCTCATATACAGTGCAGCCATGTGCTCCCCAGAAGTGTCAGATACATGTCCTCATATACAGTGCAGCCATGTGCTCCCCAGTAGTGTCAGATACATGTCCTCATATACAGTGCAGCCATGTGCTCCCCAGTAGTGTCAGATACATGTCCTCATATACAGTGCAGCCATGTGCTCCCCAGTAGTGTCAGATACATGTCCTCATATACAGTGCAGCCATGTGCTCCCCAGTAGTGTCAGATACATGTCCTCATATACAGTGCAGCCATGTGCTCCCCAGTAGTGTCAGATACATGTCCTCATATACAGTGCAGCCATGTGCTCCCCAGTAGTGTCAGATACATGTCCTCATATACAGTGCAGCCATGTGCTCCCCAGTAGTGTCAGATACATGTCCTCATATACAGTGCAGCCATGTGCTCCCCAGTAGTGTCAGATACATGTCCTCATATACAGTGCAGCCATGTGCTCCCCAGTAGTGTCAGATACATGTCCTCATATACAGTGCAGCCATGTGCTCCCCAGTAGTGTCAGATACATGTCCTCATATACAGTGCAGCCATGTGCTCCCCAGAAGTGTCAGATACATGTCCCCATATACAGTGCAGCCATGTGCTCCCCAGTAGTGTCAGATACATGTCCTCATATACAGTGCAGCCATGTGCTCCCCAGTAGTGTCAGATACATGTCCTCATATACAGTGCAGCCATGTGCTCCCCAGTAGTGTCAGATACATGTCCTCATATACAGTGCAGCCATGTGCTCCCCAGAAGTGTCAGATACATGTCCTCATATACAGTGCAGCCATGTGCTCCCCAGAAGTGTCAGATACATGTCCTCATATACAGTGCAGCCATGTGCTCCCCAGAAGTGTCAGATACATGTCCTCATATACAGTGCAGCCATGTGCTCCCCAGAAGTGTCAGATACATGTCCTCATATACAGTGCAGCCATGTGCTCCCCAGTAGTGTCAGATACATGTCCCCATATACAGTGCAGCCATGTGCTCCCCAGAAGTGTCAGATACATGTCCTCATATACAGTGCAGCCATGTGCTCCCCAGTAGTGTCAGATACATGTCCTCATATACAGTGCAGCCATGTGCTCCCCAGTAGTGTCAGATACATGTCCTCATATACAGTGCAGCCATGTGCTCCCCAGAAGTGTCAGATACATGTCCTCATATACAGTGCAGCCATGTGCTCCCCAGTAGTGTCAGATACATGTCCTCATATACAGTGCAGCCATGTGCTCCCCAGAAGTGTCAGATACATGTCCTCATATACAGTGCAGCCATGTGCTCCCCAGTAGTGTCAGATACATGTCCTCATATACAGTGCAGCCATGTGCTCCCCAGTAGTGTCAGATACATGTCCTCATATACAGTGCAGCCATGTGCTCCCAGAAGTGTCAGATACATGTCCCCATATACAGTGCAGCCATGTGCTCCCCAGAAGTGTCAGATACATGTCCCCATATACAGTGCAGCCATGTGCTCCCCAGAAGTGTCAGATACATGTCCTCATATACAGTGCAGCCATGTGCTCCCCAGTAGTGTCAGATACATGTCCTCATATACAGTGCAGCCATGTGCTCCCCAGAAGTGTCAGATACATGTCCCATATACAGTGCAGCCATGTGCTCCCCAGTAGTGTCAGATACATGTCCTCATATACAGTGCAGCCATGTGCTCCCCAGAAGTGTCAGATACATGTCCTCATATACAGTGCAGCCATGTGCTCCCCAGTAGTGTCAGATACATGTCCTCATATACAGTGCAGCCATGTGCTCCCCAGAAGTGTCAGATACATGTCCTCATATACAGTGCAGCCATGTGCTCCCCAGAAGTGTCAGATACATGTCCCCATATACAGTGCAGCCATGTGCTCCCCAGAAGTGTCAGATACATGTCCTCATATACAGTGCAGCCATGTGCTCCCCAGAAGTGTCAGATACATGTCCTCATATACAGTGCAGCCATGTGCTCCCCAGTAGTGTCAGATACATG